>NW_008825156.1:4844257-4879444 GCF_000699105.1 Pygoscelis adeliae | reverse complement strand
CCCCAGGTCCTTTTCCGCCAGGCAGCTTTCCAGCCACTCTTCCCCAAGCCTGTAGCGCTGCATGGGGTTGTTGTGGCCAAAGTGCAGGACCCGGCACTTGGCCTTGTTGAAGCTCATACAGTTGGCCTGGGCCCATCGATCCAGCCTGTCCAGGTCCCTCTGCAGAGCCTTCCTACCCTCGAGCAGATCAACACTGCCGCCCAACTTGGTGTCGTCTGCAAACTTACTGAGGGTGCACTCGATCCCCTCATCCAGATCATTGATAAAGATATTGAACAGAACTGGCCCCAATACTGAGCCCTGGGGAACACCGCTCGTGACCGGCCGCCAACTGGATTGAACTCCATTCACCACAACTCTCTGGGCCCGGCCATCCAGCCAGTTTTTGACCCAGCGCAGAGTACACCTGTCTAAGCCGTGAGCCGCCAGCTTCTCTAGGAGAATGCTGTGGGAGATGGTGTCAAAGGCCTTACTGAAGTCCAGGTAGACCACATCCACAGCCTTTCCCTCATCCACTAGGCAGGTCACCTGGTCACAGAAGGAGATCAGGTTGGTCAAGCAGGACTTGCCTTTCATGAACCCGTGTTGGCTGGGCCTGATCCCCTGGGTGTCCTGCACATGCCTTTTGGGCGCCCGCCAGATGAACCGCGCCATAATCTTCCCCAGCACCGAGGTCAGGCTGACAGGCCTGTAGTTCCCCGGATCCTCCTTCCGGCCCTTCTTGTAGATGGGCATCACATTGGCCAGCCTCCAGTCGTCCGGGACCTCCCCCGTTAACCAGGACTGATGGAGAGTGGCTTGGCGAGCTCCTCTGCTAGCTCCCTCAGCACTCTCGGGTGGATCCCATCCAGCCCCATAGACTTGTGAGCATCAAAATGTAAAATGTTAAAGTGAAATGAAATAGTGAATTCCTTTATTATCCCATTTAAACAAACAATACCACACTTTTCATATGGCCTGAATCAAAGTCCTGAATCAACTGCCTTGATAAAGTTAGGACCAAGTTAACTCAGCCTCTATACATTCTTTTTACAGATTTGCCCTGAGTTTTGGGTTTGTAACAGACCTTGAACTATAAATGAGCCAGAATACCTAAGTCTGTGCCCAGACACAAATTTTCCTGAAATAATATTGTCCAGGACTTCAGGCTTTTTAGGCTCAAATGAGTACAACAGAAGGGATGAGACTGAAAACTGGATTTGAGTATGTAAATATGATTTTAAAGAATGACAGGTAGCCTTTCCCTTTTTGAATAAGAATTTATAATAGTTAAATCATTTTTATCTCTTGCAAGTCTCTTCCTGAGTGAAAGTGTCATACTAAGCCTATCAAAGACAACGGAAAAACTCAGTGGGTTTGGGTACAAATACTATGTTTCAGACTTCATGTTTCCTTATTTGTGCCTGTGTTCCTAAAAACAATTAAAAAAAACCCCAAACCAAAAGACCCCCCAAAAACCCAAAACCAGTACAACACTACACTGCTACATTGTGTTAGGTTTAATAAATTCACTCAAAGATTTCTGAATGTTATTCAACTGCTGTTTGCTATAGGAGAACAGCAATAGGATATTTATCCGCCAGACGTGACTGTAATGACTATAGCCATTTAAAAAAAAAACAACAGCAAACTATCATTTTGCTTAGGTTAGCCAATACAAAACATGATGAATGCTCTTGTTCAGTCATTTTAATGCAGCACAGTGTAAGCACAGTAGATTTCAGTCTTGTGGCCAGTAGAGCTATACCTTCTCATTTATATCTTAAATATATCAGTCAAATAAGTGTTATAAGGGCATTATATAATTTGTACTTCTTTTGTAAGCCTTTTCTTGATGGTTCTAGAAATAGGAGTTTACACTGAAGACTGACAGAAGTTGAACTGGAGAGGTGTGAACAACATTACTATGGCAACACTATGTTGGATACGTGAAGAGGCAGGTGAGACCCCTGTGGATCATCAAATGCCAACCTGGCTATTATAATGAATGGTAATTGGTTAAATTATTAAGCATTTTATTGCTTATCCCACAGTAACTAAATGGCCTTGCAGTTGCTATATAATTACTGAATGAC
Source organism: Pygoscelis adeliae (assembly GCF_000699105.1). Taxonomy (NCBI): domain Eukaryota; kingdom Metazoa; phylum Chordata; class Aves; order Sphenisciformes; family Spheniscidae; genus Pygoscelis; species Pygoscelis adeliae. Next base: position 4,877,369 of record NW_008825156.1, on the reverse strand, counting down.
TGATGGTTTGTTTTCTCCTTGTGATTTTTGTAGAGTCTTGTCTGTCACGATAACAAGAAGAGAGTCTAAAGCTTTCTTACCGATCGTAGGCCCTGTAAGATGCTGAATGCCTTTGATTCATTGATTTTATAATGAAGTTGGCATATTGAGTTCCTTTGAGGATTGGTTGTCAGGGTACTATAAAACAAAGTATTGCTGCCACAGGAAACTGGTCTTTTGGTTAAGGTACTGGTCTGAGATTTAAGCTTTGTTTATGTTCTCTGCTAAACCCAACAGAGAGCCTGGGTTTGTACTCTAACTTATCATATATTCAGATTACTAAAGCTCTCATTATAGCTTTTACCTGCATAGGTCCCATGGCGAGTGGTAAGTTTGTCCACTTCATTCAGTTCTGTTCTACTCTTTGAACAGCTGCTGAGTTGCAGCCAAGAGTCACGTTTGAGAGATGATCTTAATTGCCTCTGAGCCACTAGGTGCCACTTCTCTGCTGAAATCAAACCAAGTGCACATATCTCCTTTTTTTCATTGCTGAAGTGGCAAATTCGTATCTCATCTGGGAGAGGGATGCTGTTAGCCATTGCCTCCCATAGGCATGAGGAAGGAGTGAGGTCCTGTGTACCTGCTCAGTTTCAGTTATGAAGTTGCAGCTAACAGCTGCAACTTCCCCTTTGAGACTGGAACTATAGTTTACCTCGTCCCCTCCGTTATGGTGAGGCAAACTCCAGTATGAGCTGAGGAGTCTTTTCTTAACTCTCACTGCTCAATGCTAGCAGAATTTGGCTCCCAATAAAGGAAAAGGAGAACTTGCCACTCTTAACTCCAAGTTCCCTTGTTAGCTACTGGCTCACTCAATCTACAGACACCCAAGTCTGACTTTGAACACAAAAGGTCAATAGATTTGTTAGGTTAAGTCTTCTGGATCAGACTAGATTTGTGCTCTGTTATAAACATAGACTGAAGAAATATGGATTAACTTTCAGTTTTGGCCACTAACTTAGTACATGAACTTGAATAAGTCTTTTTCTGTGTTTCTGTACTTCATCTGTAAATCTTACATAACACTTTCTTTTGTCATCCTTTGTCTAGCTAATCTGTTTAAACTTAGGCATGTCAGTGTCAGTGGGGGGTTGTTTTTGTTGTGTATTTCTGCCAGACTTGGCTCATTAGATTGTCTGTTTGAAGTTGCCCAAGTAGTATCATAGTATGTTGAATTTTGGTATCAGAACACACAGCTCGTTCTGGTAGTCTGCTTTATACTGCATTTGATCCTCTTTACAGTTGGCATAAAGATAAATGTAACTGCACATTGGGAGGGGGCTGGACAGAGTTATATGATACAAGTATCATCTACTTGCATAGATGATACATATCTGATACTGCATCAGATATGCCAATTAATTGAAACAGCTTTAGAACTAGTTATAAAAAGCTATTACGAGTTTTCGTCTGGGCAAACTCATAGTCCTTTGGCAAAAGGACTTAAAAATCCTCTAGCCAAATGTAAAGTGTCAAGCATACTTGAAGCAAACTGGTAACAGGGCAGAATAGGCTATCCTCATAAGAAATGAAGAGGTCAGGGTAAACATGCCCTTAAAAATAATAATAAAAGTCAATGCCTTCCTTTCTAATGGAACTTCTGATCTTTTAGGACTCAGCATCTCCTAAATATAAGTGTCAAAGATAGCCCTCTCTCATGCCTTCATAGTTGAGGATGGGATTTGGGGTTGTATTTTAGAGGATCTGGCAAGTTACACTGGTGGTGATAGACTGGGTTTGAATGTCTAATTAAGAGGAGGGATATGCCTACTAAATATTTAAGTACTGCAACTGGGAGTAAGGATTAGGGTTAAGAAAGCTTGGAACTGCAGAACGTGGGCTCACTACTCACTTCAGCAATGCCTGAACATAACTGTGTACAGATAGCAAGATTCAAATAGCTTATTTTAACATTTTGGGTAGTCTGGACTGCTATTCTTTGCAGAAGCTTAGGCCAAGTTTTGATAATGGAATTTGTGTTTGTTAGTGGAAGGATCACAGAGCTGAATTGCCTTGATATCAATAGATACGCATGTCTGATTCGTAATTAGTATGCAGTGATGAATTCCTAGCTTTACATTGGGGGGAAAAAAATTAGGGAGAGTCAGGGATGTAGAGGTGCGTCATGGTTTAACCTCAGTCGGCAACTAAGCACCACGCAGCCACTCGCTCACTCCCCCCCACCTGGTGGGATGGGGGAGAGAATTGGAAGAGCACAAGTGAGAAAAACTCGTGGGTTGAGATAAAAACAGTTCAATAATTGAAATCAAATTATGATGATAATAATAATAATATGATGATAATAATAATAATACACAAAGCAAGTGATGCACAGTGCAAATGCTCACCACCCACCAACCGATGCCCAGCCAGTCCCCGAGCAGCAGCCCCCCCCCAGCCTTTTTTGGCTGTGCCCCCTCCCAGCTTCTTGTGCAGCTCCAGCCTTCTCAGTCAGTAGAGCATGGAAAACTAGAAAGTCCGTGGCTAGTGTAAGCATTACCTAGCAACAACTAAAACATCGGTGCGTTATCAACTTTGTTCTCATCCTAAATCCAAAACACATCATTGTACCAGCTACTAGGAAGGAAATTAACTCTATCCCTGCTGAAACCAGGACAGCATATTTCTGAATTTTTGAAAGCAAACTGAGGTAGTTGCATCAACTGATAGAACTTTTTTCCTTAATTTTTCGAATGCTAGAGCATGTAATTTTTTTAGTCAAGCATGGTATTGGAGCTCAGCAAGACTGTGGCCACTGTGCATGTATTGTTGATGACTTCAGCAGCATCCAGAGTCATAAAGTGTGAGTGGTTATCAACTGATATGACAATCCATTTCTTAAGTTGCAGGCATCATGGAGTTCAGTCTTCAGGGAACGCTAGTGTTAAGGGGGGAAAGGCTGTAGAACCAAAGTAATTCTTGTAGTTTGGCAGCTCTGATCAAGAAAACTGAGTGCAGTTATCAATGGATGTGAACATTGCCTTTTTCCTATTTGGGCTGTGGTGAATGTCAACTTTTATATTGTAGACTAGGGCTAAAGTTAAGAAAACTCAGGATTACAAAGCACAGCCTGATGATTTCAGGCAAAAGCACGTACACAAGGTTGGAGTGGCTAACAGCAGTTCTGGAGAGAATTGATTCTCTTGGGAAATGCTAAGGTTAACGATTAGAGTTAGCCTTCTGGAACCTAAGTGTCATCCAGCTGTAACTGTAGTTGAATTTTGGAAGACGCTGTGAGGTAGGTGATACCCTGTGTTACTTCTGTTTACTTTTCAGGCATTTGCGAGTGCCTATTTTGTATTCAAGTAACATCTTTCAGTTAGGATTAGGATCTTAAACAAGGAGAGCAAGGGCACGGAACTGGGATTCAGAAGGTCATGTAAGAGAAGCCAGTACTTTTTCTAGAAGCAGTGGGTTCCCTCACTTTAAATTTAAAGTTTAGAATTAGAATATAAGGTAGGGTACAGGAAGCTGAGGTTGAGAGGTGTGGATTGGTACCTATTTTAAGGTGAGCAAGCAGACTGAAACTAAAGCCCATAGTAAGTTTCAAGATTCTGTTCTTGCATTTCGCTCTAGTCTTGTGTTCCTCACATCTGGAATTGCTGTTGGGGGACAGGGTAAGGGCTGGGAACAGGGTTGTTTCAAACAAAGCCCTATGTAGTTTCCTGTACCTCTAAATACCCTATCACTATTCTTAAAGCAGCAAGGTTTCCTGTTCTTTGGAGATGGCTAGGGTTAGAGTTATGGTTGTTTAGAATGATTGCTGGGTTTTGGTGTTTTTTTGGTTTTGTGTTTTTTTCTTAAAGGAGAACTAATAAGGTAAAACCAAGGACAAGAGTCAAAAAATACTGCTACTTAATTTATAGACCCACACTTCTAAAATCAAGCCTAAGGTTCACAAGCTAATATCTGAGGATCATGGACTTTAGCTGATTTCAGTCAGGACATCTGACATAAACTGAGGCTAGGTGTCAGTATTTTTGAGTATTTTATTTTTTTAATTGCACATAGGACTGTGTTCTTCACCTTTGAGTAAGTCTAGGACTGTAGTTATGGTAGGGATTCATGTTACAGTTAAGAATGATGGCAGAATGGATGGCTGATGGGGTGATCCTCTTAGATAAGATAGGTGCAGATATCAGGTGATGTGAATGGTTTCCACTTAATAAGTCAGGTAACGATCATTTCCCATCTTGCTGTTCAAAGGAAAGGTTAAGTTCAGGGCTGGGCCTTGGCAAAGTCTGGGGTTATGAAAACTTTGCCATTAACGATTTCGATCAGACTGACAGACAAAAACTAAGAACATCTGTCATGAATTTGAAATCTCATATTTCTGATGATAATTATATATAAAGAAGTATATATTTTCAAGTGGGGTTGCCTGTTTAGTTTTTACAAATTTTGAACTTTCAGAGTATAATTTCTCCTGGTTTCTGTCAGATCTGCAGATTTTACCTGAGGTGGGTGTGACTAAGTTCAGCTTATTCTTGAAATTTCATTTAGCAGTGGTTTCCTAAAGTTTCTCATTCTATGGATAGGTTAGGATTTTAGAGAGAAAGGATTATAGAGATGGCATTATTTCTATTTTTTTTTTCCTAGTCCAGCATTAATAGATGTGACTATTTTATTTTTAATTTGGGGGAGCATTTGGTTGGACAGGCGCTAACAACACAAGATGTGTGTGATGCAGTGGTGCATATAGTTCTTCCTGACAGAGTTTAGCTCTGCCACTTTTGCTTCCCTTGTGAGAGTTCTAAGTATCAGTTTATAAGGCAGGAATATGTTCTGTTCCCATGAAATAATTAAATATTCATTGGACTGAAAAGGTAAACAAGAAGGAACTTTATGATCCGGTGGTTGGGATATTAGTGTGGAGACAGGTGGATGGATCTCTACCTGCTGCTTCCATGAATATTTATTATAAAATACTTAGATATTTTGGGGAGCAGGAACTGGAACCCTGTACTTCCTCTGCCTTCCAGTATTACCTTCCTAACCAGCAGACCATGGAGTGTTCTTTCTTTCGCCTATTATTTCATGCAAACTGGAGATAAGAAATTGAAGTAATCATGTCATGTAAAATATATCTTCATAGTTTGAGAAATCTCCTGTGATTTGAACTGTAAGATTACATCTTCTGAGATAGAGAAGTAATTATTAGACTTAGAAACCATAGGTCTCCTACATTCTGCGGAAGTATTCCCAGCACCGTTTTGTTCAGGTACAGACAGTTGATAGTATATGGCTGTGTTTTTGTAAAGTTTAAGTAGGCTCTGAGAATGCCCACCACAATAAAGCCTGCAAACAGAATAATTAGAGTATAATTAGAGAGAATTATTATTATATTATATAGAGAATAATTAGAGAGTATATCTACTTCATGAATTCTTGCAACATGTAGACATGTTAGACTGTTCATTGCTGCCACAGTGTAGGCAGTGTTAACATGCTCAGTAGCAGGCTTTTTTAGAGCCTTAGTGGTAGAATTATAGGGACCTTTGACCCTGCAGGGATTTGACAGCAGTTGACAGGAATTAAATGGCATAGAGTTTAAGCACTGAGATGGCAGCTAGATAGATAAACAATTTTTTTTTTTTTGAGCTAGCTTCCTCCACTCCCTACCCCCTTAATATTTGTATAGTAGTAATAAGTCTAGTCCTGGATTAGGCTGATGTTTCGAACTGTTTCAGAGTTTGTTTCTTAAAGGAAAAAAAACCAAAACAATAAAAAGTAAGAACCACAATTTAGCTTGAATTTACTGGGGGGAAAAAAACCACTTTTTTGTTTAAAAAAACAAACATAAATATGTGTAAGTAAAGAATTGTCATAGGTTTTTGTGTTAAACCTGTTTCAGCTTCTAGGGTATCTAACAAACATGCTTATAATAAAACCAGGCAAATTGAGACAGCTGATACGTGTTATTTAGGGAATGCCAGTAAAGAACCCCAGTATGAAAATTTCTAGCTTTTATCCTGTTAAGGTAATTATGGAGATGTCTTGAAACTGTGATTACACATTGAAAAGGTGAGTCAAATTAGCAAACAAGTTAAAAAGGTACAGCAAGGAGACAAACCAAACCTGTTCCCTTCAGTACTACCTCAGTTTCTGGACATTTGTTTGATGTGTTGAATAAGAAATATATTTTCTACTTCCCATACTGATTAAAAGCAGATGTGATAAAGATATTTCTAGTGCTTCATGCACATCTATCATGATAGCATTTGGCATGCTATCAATGGAAGAAGAAAATATCAAACGACTGAAGTAATTATGCTTCAGTATTACAAGGCAGAATATATATGCTCACGATGGGGCTTGTTTTTAGATAGTAGAGAAGCATTTGAATTAAATTCTTGATGTAGGGATGTTTCTGAAAAAAGCATACTCTGAAACAGCAAAAAGCATCTCCTGGCCTATTTGAAGTCAGAGCCTGCAATTTGGCATCTATTAGTAAACGTATGAGGATGTTCTGGAGTTAAAGTCTGTAATAATAAATTAAAATATGTATAATAGAATCCTCTTGTCTTCAATATAAAAATGCAATGCTAATGATTAAATGAGGCTGAAGTTTAGTATTAACAAAAATATCTGGTTTATGCATTGATATGAATCAAGATTTCTCAGACTTAATTTAAAAAATATTTTCATATATATTTATCATTATGTATCAGGACTTATATTTTGTAAAGCTCTGTAAAGATATAGAACTCTGAAAAGTTAATGTTGTTTACCTTCAGAAGTTGAAAATACATTCCTTTCCAAGGAAGTGTCCATCTAAGAAATAAGAGATCAGGTATTTTATATCTTATAACATGCAGGCAAAATCTCCAAAGAAACTCTGCAAAATGTTGTTTGTTTACGGTGTTGCGATTTTTTTTAAGCAAATATATTTATGGTATGGAGATGGTGAAGGTTTTGCTCACAGATTCGTATTTTTAAAAAAGAAGCCAAATTTTTCTGACTGTCAATATTGTGCATTGCAGACTGTGAAAATCAAAAGATCCGATTTTCCAGAGTGATTCAATTGACATTTCCTTTCCACACTAGACTTCCAAAATGTTAAGAGTATTGATTAAACATCTGGTATTTTGGTAGGTTTCCCATATCTTTAAAAGAACAGCTCTCAAATGGTTTGGAGACTCCAAAGGCTCAAAAGAGGAGCGTGTTGTTTCTCATTTTAGTGTAATTGAACAGATTCTTTTTTTTTTATTTAATTTAAACAGTTTGGGGGGGGGGGGGGACACACTTACAAAAAGTTTTATGTATGTTGTGTTCCATAGATGTATGTATATAAATGAAATAAATACTCACGTGGCATCTCTTTTCTTTTTAGGTTGCCGTCCTTTTACTAATTTGCTATGACTAAAAGGGGAAGACTTCTTTGTCATCTATTTGAGGAAATGGCAACAATAAATAAAATATGTCCATAATTTGCTGCCGTTATCCAAGAAGTCCCTTAATAGATTAGGTTCGTGGCTGTGTAACCATTCTTCTGTCTCTAAGCACAGCCAATAGTAGACGCCTACAAAAAATTTAAGAAAAAGGGCCAGTGTAGAGTCATCCTTTCATTGTTATATTCCCCGAGCTTGCAGCGATCAGTGATACAGGATCCTGAGCCAGAAGTACTGTCTGACTTATTAATGGAGTTATACTCCATGAACTTGTTTAATCTGTTTTTGCATGTGTTTATCCTTTTGACTTCCATAACATCCTGTGGCAATGAGTTTCACAGTATGATTATGTACTGTATGGAAATGCATTCTGACTTACTTTAAATCTGCTACCTGGTTATTTTCTGGGGTGTTCCTTCATTCTTGGGTTTTGTAAAATAGAAAATAATTGTTTCCTCTTCACTTTCTCCACATAATTCATGTTTCTATAGACCTCTCTCATTAGCTATCTCTTTTCCAAACTAAGAAATTCTTTGTAGTCTTACAAGGTTATAACTGTGTTCAGTTTTGGGCCCCCCACTAGAAGAAGGACGTCGAGGTGTTAGAGCGTGTCCAAAGAAGGGCAACAAGGCTGGTGAGGAGTCTGGAGAACAAGTCTTATGAGGAGCGGCTGAGGGAGCTGGGGTTGTTTAGCCTGGAGAAGAGGAGGCTCAGGGGAGACCTCATGGCTCTCTACAACTACCTGAAAGGAGGTTGTAGCGAGGAGGGGGTCGGTCTCTTTTCCCAAGTAACAAGTGATAGGATGAGAGGAAATGGCCTCAAGTTGCACCAGGGGAGGTTTAGATCGGATGTGAGGAAAAATTTCTTTACTGAAAGAGTGGTTAAACATTGGAACAGGCTGCCCAGGGAAGTGGTTGAGTCACCATCCCTGGAAGTACTTAAAAGACATGTAGATGAGGCGCTTAGGGACAGTGGTTTGGTGGGCATGGTGGTGTTGGGTTGACGGTTGGACTCGATGATCTCAGAGGTCTTTTCCAACCTTAATGATTCTATGATTCTATGATTCTGTGGTATGGAAACTGTTTTAATCTTTCTGTTGACAACCTTAGTGACCCGTCTATTTCTACAGGACCTTCAATTTTCTATGCATCGATGTATATTTTTAGTTTGTTTTTTTAAATAAGAAGAATTTAGGAGAAAATGAGAAAGGTAAGGAGTGGAGCAAAAAAGGGAAGGCTCTCCCAACTTCTACTTTTCACTATTCCACAGCATTTTTTTTTTTTAAATTTTTTTTTCCCTTCTGAAAGGTAGATTGCTTGCTTATTCCTGCAATTATTTACATGAATTAAAAATACAAAATAATAGACAAAGTGTGTAAACAAATCAAAATTGTATGGAATTCTGTGCCATGAGTGGATTGAATTATGTTGCTATTGCAGTGAAATTCTTTTTCCAGTTAAAACAGTGGCATATTTCAAATTGGCTTCAGTGGGGCCAGATCTGGGAAATATATAAAACATTTCAGTTTCTACCATTGCAAATCAGTTCAGTAAAATTTGGAGAATGTTTAAGTTGCTGGTGTGCTACTGCAGCTTTCTTGTCATCACTCAGATTTAACTGTTGTATCTCATGGCTTGGACTGTAGATACTTCTTTGAATTAGATGATGCAATCTAAGCAAGGAACCTCAGAGAAGGAAAAAATGAATTTTCTGTTTGATTCTATTGTGAAAGGAGAAGAGTTCTCATCAGAATAAAAAACTTCAGGTTTTAGATTACGCTCTAATAAATTCTAAGCTTATTACCAGAGTCATATGTTCTCAGGAAGGGAGGTAAAACATTCCTCTCTGTAAAAATTCCCCCTCCCCTTGAATGTTTAGCATTCACTTAACATGCTTTCTCAGCTGTTAAATGTGTAACTTTATTTATGGATGAAAGCCACCACTGCAATGTTCTTCAGCTGCTCTTAAAGTCTGAGGGCTGAATGAATTGCAAAACTGATACATCTCATATGTATAAGTGCCAAGTCTCAATTTTTAACTCAAGATTCATTTCTGAACAAACCTTTAACCACTCAACTGTCAGCTATCTGGTTTCTATCTCAGCATACAGGTCAGGAAGTAGTAAAAGGACAGGTCAGACACATGAGCTGTACTGCTACAGATACAAACTTGTCTCTCTCTTCTTTTTGGCCAATGTAGCTGAATAGCCAGTAATGGAAGCAGCTTTCAAGATGGGCAACGAAGGCATGAAACGCACACTGAGACTTAGCTATTCAATAGGATTTTATTTACTGTCTTTTTAGGTCGACACCATGAAATGTGAGACAGGGAGCAAGCAGAAGCTTGAAGAAATTTGGTAACAACAAGGTAACTGTTATATTACTAATGATCTTAGTGTTGCTTAATAAAAGCTAGTTACAAATATTTACTGTGATAATTTTCCATCCAAAATTGTATTTTTGTTGAAAACAAACTGTTCTGTGTCTGAAGCAGAAATATCTCAGTTTTGCCAATATTTGTAATATGAAAAGTCAAAGTAAATAATTTTTTTTTCCTGATGAAAATACTTTTTTTTTATTTTACATCTTGAATTTCATCTCATTGTCCATATATTTTTAGATTTATTTCCATACAATTACACCATTATGTCCATTACCATTGTAACTATTTAATAAATGAACTGTAGTTGCGACTGCAGTGGCAACATTATCACACAGATAAAGGTATCTTGCTGGGTTCATGAAGAATGGATGATACGAGACACAAAAAGTATTCCCAGAAAGGCAGGTGTGTCTTTTTAAAGTCTGTGTATTTATTCCTTATTTGTTACAATTTTACATTATTTTCAATTCTGTTGAGAGAATCAGAGTTTTTACCAGTAGGAGCACACATGTACCTTATGTTCTAATGTGGCTACGCATATTTCTGGAATGCTGCAGATAGCTCACTGCAAAGCTCAAAGATAACCTGCAGCTAAAACCAACATGAAATCGAAGTTTGAAACGTTTTAAAAAAGACATTGGTAAAATGTTGGTAATTTGTGCAGGGTAAAATGGGCATATACTTTAAAGAAGGATAAATTGTTTCTGACAATTTAGCAGTGATAGCACTGCTGAAATTTCTCAGGTTAAGTAATCATTTCAGATTTTTTCAGCGTGGATTCCAAAGCTTATTAATTTTTTTCCCATTGTCTCCAAGGAGTTTTGGGTTGAGTTCTTACTGAAGAGAGACTGAAAGCAAGAGTTCTGGCATAGCAAAGAGCTTTCAGCAAAGTTTTGATTTTTGCCTGCTTGATTCCAACTCATTTGTCTCTTCTAGATCCTGAATTCTGGAAAAGGTAAGAGAAAACTATCATGACTCAGCTTAATAGAGAAAGTGAGAACGGTTAAGGCGGTTATGAGAAACGTGGAGTATTATTACTACCAGTGGACTACTCTCTTGTTCCTTCAATTTCACTCCAAGAACTAAATGGATCCTTCAAAGTCTGGCTAGCTACCAAGGACACAATCAAACATCTGTGCACCAGATGCATAGAGCATTATATCCAGCTGTGTTACTGCAGCTACATCTGCAGAACACTACATATGTCAACTTCCATGGCCAGCAGGCTTTGGGAATACCATCTATAGGAATTAAAGCTTGCAGCAAAAGTAAAAGAAGTGGGTATTTTGCTTTCAACTTTTTTATGTCTTCTTTTACCGCTCTACATTTCTTAACTGAGTTGCTTGTAAGTTTGAATTAATGGAGGGAAATAGCATGTGATTTTTCACCAGTGGAGACCTGTGATAAAAAAAAGAAAAAGAAAATGAGTTTCATCTCATGCTGTATTTTCATTTCAAAGTTGTACTTTTCTCTTAGAAAATACTATAATGAAAGTATTCAGAAAAATAGTATTTTCTTCTTTTGGAGCTGGTGGAGTCCTGTATGTTAGCTGAGGAAAATTGAGGAGAGCATTTCTTCCAGAGGCCACTAGAGCAAACTTCCAGAAGAATTTGAGAATTTCTGTTTGACTTGCTGAAGCAATGAGTTTTTATCAGGAGGATATACTGTAGGTTTCCCAACCAAATACTCAGAAGCATATTCAGGTTGTCCTGCTACACAAAATAGCAAAGCTATGTCATTCATTGCAAGATATATTTTACATATTCCCCTCCTTTCCTTTTCCATTCCCCTCAGGAATCCATTGCAATTGTCATAAAAGCATGGAAAAAAATATTATTTCTGTAGATCTTGGATTTGTCCTTCCTAACTCTGCCTTGATAGGGAAAGCACTAGCAAGTTAGCAAAAGGAAATGAAAACATTTTTTTTTGCTCAAAAAAGAGCAAGAAGCAGCGCTTGGTGGATGTAGATTAATAACAGTGGCTACTCTTCTGAGCTGGCAATATTCCTTGTGGTTTTTGGGCAAGTCTTTTTCAATTATATTTATAATTCTCACAAACAAAACAAAGTGCTAATTTCACACTACTGAATGGATAAACCATTTTTCATACTGGTGTGTTTGCATGTCTAAGCTTAGCTGGTGTATTTTTAATTTAAAAGGTCTCTTACATTTTTAAGGGTAGAGCTACCTCAATAGCTCCCAAGAGTTCCCAATTTAGAATTTTTTTTCACAAGAAAAAGGTGCTACAGTAGCAACATTAAAAAAGTTACTGATTTGCTTTTTCAGTTTTGTGTTGCTGAATTATTCTACTCCAAGTTCTTTATCTTCAGTAAATATTTATGTTCAATCAACTGTGTTCAAACTTGTGATTTTATTGAACACAATGATACATCTTCAAAATTTGACCACATGCAAATTCAAAAGAATTATTATTTGGGGATCATTTTATACATACAGAGAAAATGCATTCAAACAGGCGGTTTAATCAAAACCGTCTAAAACAATGCCACCATGTTATGAAAAAAAGAGCAGAGATTTGCAAGCAAAAATTAACATAAACCCAAAATGTTTCACTTTATTAATGTCTACTAGTACCAGACCATTTATACAGCTGCAAATACTAATTATGGACTACATCTTACATAAAATTCCTTTAGTGTTGATTCAGTGTTCTCTCTGTTTATTTTTGAACCTTCTTCCTCTCTGTATCCTGCTCTTCCAGTAGTAATAGCTGGATTTTAGACACATCTTGCCCTGCTTATTTGCCTTTTCTGACACTGTCAAGAACAGAAGAGTGTTGTGGTAGCAGGAGACATAAACAAGATAAAGTACATTTATTTTCTCTAACTGAAATCATAGGCAGTGTTATCTAGACTCTAAGCCTAGTTTGTATCCAGATAATAATGGGAAGCAAGATGAAACATTTTTGTTTGCATTCCAGGCCTTTTAATAGCAAATATTGCTCCTTAGAAGAAATGTTTTTCTAAGTTACTGGACATTTACTGTCCAAAAATGGGAGTTCCAATCTGCTAGTAAGTAACTCATATTAAAGCTACTAGCTGCTTTTCTGCTGCTTTGTACACTAACCTCTCTGGAACCAGAATATAGGATACAGATTGTGATTCACAGCATGGGTCTGCTGATGTGGTTAAAGTGACTCATACATTAAGGAGATGGCAGAATCAACTCCATTAATATGATCTAGAATAAAATTTAGTTGTGTGATGTTCTTGGTTAAGTGGTATAAAGTTGTTAAGGTAACCTTTAATTTAAGGGAGAAGAGGAGCTGATACTGTTAGTCATAGTATTATGATATTTCTAATTGTTTTACAGAAAGGAAAATTCAATTTTTGTATTTTACTTCTAAATGGTACTCAAGAAACAAAAAATACTCTGCTGATTAAAACACACTCCACATCTTATGCAGAATACATCTGAGGTAAAATTACTCTAGTCGGAACGTGGGAGAACAGAATTTTACTCCAAGATTACAGCGTTCTCACTAAAGTTCCAAACTACCTATACACTTCCAGAATATTTCTGTATTGCTTTAAAATTTTATCACTGTATTATTGAAGTCAGCCATATCAGTCACAGTTGCCTTTTGTTTAGGCTGGGTTTTTTTTCTCCTCTCTCCATGCTTTTGACTTCTGCAAGTCTCCTGATAGTAGAATTGTGTGAAAGTTTTCCTTTATTGCTGACAAATGCTGTTCCTTTGATATGACAGGTGTATAGGACCTGTACACTACCATGCTGTAAGTAAAAACATATTTGTAGAACTGAATTAATGTCCACTGTCAGATGTGAAAGAGTGCTCAAGACAGAGTTACTATTGAAAGAATAGGTGGGCAGATTTGAATAAACAGTGAAAATAAGGATGAGATGGAAGGTTACAAAAAATAAATAATATCGAAGTCCTGATGTTCTAAAAGGAAAAGTAGTATCTTTCCAGAAAACGTATCAAAGCACCTGGAAAGAATAGGGAAGAAAAAACCCTCTGACAGCTGCAGTGAATATTGGAGATCATAAGGAGCATTAACAATGCTAGGTACAGCTGGAGAGACATGGAAAACAAAATAGTATAAGAAGCTCTTTTCATGGGTTGTAAAGTAGACAAAAGAAAGCCTGAAATTGTTAACTGTTCAGAGGAGGTTGTAATCACAGTATTATTGTTCTCTATTCTATATTAAAAACTATTCTCACCTAATGCTTTGAAAAAAATTCTTGCTTATTCAGAAATTTAACAGATCTAATATTTGTTTGAAAGTATTTAATAGATGTTAGAAATTTTTGTGTGTGACTATAATTGCTATCATAAATAAAAAGTACCTTGGAAGCAAAACTGAACTCCTGTAAATAATTTTGATTAATTCGTGTTAAAACAGTCAGGAGTGATAAATATTAAGGTCTGTGATTTACTTTGCTAGCACAGCCTTGCCTGGAATTTCAGGTTGGTGATGTTTGTTAGTATTGCAATCTCATCAAATAGGTCACCCAGAACTTTTTTGATAGGCAAAGGTGAATATGAAAGGTGTCTTCAAGTCTTTGGGCACAGTCCCTGGAGTACCTATGACAAGCTAGCCTTCTCTTAATTTTTTTCTTAATTCTGTTCATAGATGTTAACAGGCAAATCTGAACCCATTTAGAGAGAGAGGTAAAATTTTCATTAAAATTATCATATTTAGTGATAAGCAGCAGATGGGAAGAGGACAGGCTCTCATATCAGTAATACCATGGAGGGCAAATAAAGTGCATGTCAAGCCAGTGAGGTAAGCGATCAGTACATGTGTATGTCTGGCTTTGTTCCTTTCACTGTTCACAGAACTTGCCCCTGACATGATTCTGAGTCCTCCTGATGCATATTACTTATTTTTCTGGCTTCCATTGTTCTGTACAGTTGTAAATTGAATTCCTGGAAGGTCCTTCTTTTTATCACTTTCTGCTGTAGTAGTAGGGTTTTATTCCTACCCCTTTTGAAATCCAGGAGTGGTCTACACTTAGTAGCAATACTTAAGAGCTGCTAAAAGTATTCATTGATACATGATGGGCTAACCAGTTTCCTTCAAGGAATTGTTATGAGCTCTACTGTGATCTTACACTGAGAGAAGGCAGGGGTTTCGGAAAGCATCATTAACTTCCTTGCAGAGCAATTGTGAACAGTCTCCAGAATATTTGTTTGCATTTTTATGCAGCAGCTTTGACTGGCCACCTAGAACATCTGTAGCTGCTTTTTTCCCCTCTTTACCTACTTTCCTTTTGGAACACTGACGTTGCCAAGTTTTAAAGTACCAAGCTATTTTTCACCTTTCCTTGAAGGATTCTAGAACAATGATTGTCCCCAAGTCAGTACCCTCTCACAACTTGGCTAACGGCCATAGTGGTAAAATTTTGTAATCCAAACTACTTGTTAAATAGAATCTAAATCTTTTTCAGAATTTTATAACAGTTTTAAATTATCTAGTGTATGGATGCTGCCATCTGTATAGTGAAGTCCAGGACACACTTCCTTTGAAGGGAGATAGAAAGAAATATTTAAAAGTTATAATAAGAGATCAGAAAGAATCTCACCTAGAAGTTTTCCATTAAGATATTACAACAATTTGCTGTGAGTTTGGGTGATGAGGAGTTTTCACCCAAGAATCTTACTTAGCTATTCCTTAAAAATAGTAATTAGCTATTGTTTAGTGGTACTGTAAATTCTTTGTGTTTTCTGTATCCATGGAAATTCTGTGCCATGTTTTCCTCTACTTCATCTTAATCACGTCCAGACTGGAAGGGGATTCTTGGTGTTTCATGTAATTTTCATTCTTCCTGTTCACATGTGAAATATCCGTGTTTAAGGAAGGAGTCATAAATCTGATATGTTGACAGGATTTTTTTCAGAGTAGGAAACGTCTAGCTCATCTTAGTTCAAAACTTTATAATGATACTTTGTTTTTCATAATTAGGACTGGTACGCCATTGTCATTTACCTATTATTTTTTCTGGTAGAATTGCTAAAATGTGCTGTGCTAGCTTCAGGTGTGAAGATACAGAATTTGAAACAAAAGATCATAGACACCTTCTAGTGCTTGCATTTTCTGACCCTTCACTTTCCTAAGGCCTTTTGTGACCATATAATTTACTTTTTTTTTTTTAAATGAGAATAAGTTTTATGATATTTCCATTTTCTTTTGCAAGGTAAGTTTCATATGACCAAGAGGAGAATTTATTTATTTATCACTTGCAGAAGTGGTTATAGTCTACATCTTCCAAAATAAAACCTATCTTAAAATTTAATAAAAATACTACAATCATATATTTCTCATTATTGGACTTTTTCAGCTGTAGAACTATTAGTCAGGCTGCTAAGTCATGAATAATGCTTCTCTCTTTTTTTTTTCCTACTTGTAACTTGTTCACAGTATCATGGACATATTTAATTTCGTTTTCTTCCTTTCCTGTTCTGGCAATCTGAGCCCTGCAAACATAATAAATAGAGATATATTCCGTGTGTTATATGCCAGTGTCAAAGGATAGTGTAAGCAACGCATGGTGTTATTACTATAACCCTCATCCAGCTATGGGACACACAACTGAACGTAGTGGGATTATGCAAATGGTTCAAGCTAGCTGTGTTCTTTCTTGAACTGTTTTTAAAGGTAGTCATTCTGCCACAGATTTTTAAAAAGGGGTTTTTTTTCATATTAAGCAACTTTCTTTTCTAACAGTCTGTATGTAGTGTTTTATATAATAACTCTTAGAGATAACAAACCAGAAGTTCTTTGGGTCTAATACATTAGTGTCATCCTGCTGTAAGCATGGGAGTTCTATTTTAAATTGTGGCACATGTTTCTCCTTGTCTTTGCTGCTTTTATTTTTGGCTATGCCATAGCACTGTGATCTGCTATGATTAACATCATGCCCTTGTAATCCAACATTCTCACTATATGTATGATATTTTCCTTTAACACATTTCATAGAAGGGCAAGTTCTACTTTGTAGAGAGCATCACTTAGAACTGGAAAAATTAATTTATTTGGTCAAAGGTTCCAAGGTCTTCAATCAAGGGCAGATAATTTCTTAGCATCTGAATCTTTTTGTCGCAAAGATTTCAAGTTGTGGATTATTGTTATGCTTTGTTCTATTTAATTTATGTATTTAGTTTTATTCTGTTTTTCTTAAAAATGAACAGAGTAAATAATATTAAATATCATAGGAAGAAAGATTAAACTCAACATATTCTGTCATCTTAAAGCACTTGCAAATTGTTCCCTTGGAGTCTAGCAGAGACTAAATGTCATTGCTCTCTAATGGAAACTAGACACACTAGCCAGTGTGAACTGTGTTGATTGTTTCAATGCAGTTCTTGACAGATTTAAAATGAGAAAGCCACAGTGATAGTCATAGTGAAGCCATGGTACAATCATTTAGCTTATGCAGTTCCTCTTTCTCCTCAGTTACTTCAGTACCTTGTTTTTTCTTCCTTTTCTAATCTAGATCAATTCCCTGATCCACCTCAAAGCAGTCCCAAAAAGAGTTTTAGCACCACAGCTCAGAAAGTGGAACAGTTGTATAAAGACTGTTGTGTGTAGGAACCATTTCAGTTGTGTTTGCTACCATCAGCTTTGCATTGTCAAACCATGTCCTCAGCCGTGAAGACTGTATGAGCAAATACGAAATTAATTGAATAGATTGGAAATGAGAGAAACATAGGACTGATTTTTCAGGAACTGAAGAAATATTGCCTTTTGTATACAGATTGAGTGTCATTTTAAAATAAGTTAAATAAATTAGGGATTTGGGTTTTTTAATCTTACATCATTGTTCCAGTGCTATTTGAATGGGCCTTCTAACATTAACAACATATATTTTTATAACAATAATTCAAAATTAAACTCGCAACTAATGCTCAAGACAGAAGCGTATGTGGTCTGAAAAAGAGCAGTACTTATTAAGCAAAATGACTGGGTCCTCTGGTGGAAAATGCAGTACCACTGCAACTAGCAAGGTACGGGAATTTTATTCTGAGGAAATTCCAACTTTTTTCTTCTCTTTTAGCTATATATTTGAATGAAAATACAAAGAAGTGTTTCAGAATTACAAAGTATTTTGGTTGAGTAGTATCTACATATTTTATTTCATTGTTATTGTTTCAATTCATGGTACTGTGCTATATCAAAATAGCATTAACATCCAGTTGTATTTCTGTTGGCCCTATAATTCAGTTAAGACATCAATGACTTTATTACTAGATCAACTTTTGTGAATCACATCTTTTGAATATTTGTCCTCCAAGTCCTGCCTTAATGTGAGTGATCTGAGAGAGAGAGCACACTTTCCTAAGCACTTCTGCACAAATGAAAATTTGCCAGCCTGATAGTTTTGCAAAATTAATCCAATTCTGAAGTTGAACAAACTATTACAGACCAAAACACTGCTGCCTTCAACTCTTTGATTAACATGCATTTCTAAAAATATGGTTTGAAATTGAGCTAATTTTTTTCTTCTTCAGAATAAGTAATACATATAAACATCAGTTATTTGCAGGACTATAAACATCAGGATCCATTTTGATGATTATGCTTTAGTTTTCTACCTCATTAGAATCTAGTCAGCTAGGAATAATATTTCTGATTTCTCTATGGATCGCAAGAGTCTCATATACACAAGCTTTGAAAAAAGTTTTGCCTGTATTTTCAGTGGCTGTCCAGGCTTTTTCTGTAGCTGCTATCCAGATTGTTGCAAATCCTTGCTATGAATTAGAATTTTGTTACAGCTCTCAGCATAATGTTTCTGATTCACCATAGCAAGGATTAGGTCTTCTGGACTAGTTTTACTACATGCTGATCACTTTTCCCAACAGACTTCTTAGAGTTAATACTCATTTTCTTTCTATACTTTCTTTTTCTACCTGACCCAAACTATCCAATGAACTAGTCCTGTCTCCTGGTACTTTCTCAAATGTCAGACTAGATGCTTCACAGTTCTAAGAACATACTACTTCACTGTAGGGGCTGGAGAAAGTTAGAGTTGCCTGCCAAATCTGTTTAAGGTTTTCTAAATGAAGTCCTTTTTCTCACCGTTTTGACCTTTTTTCCTTTCTCTTACAAAAGTAGATCTGCAATTGGGTATTACCAAAATTTCAGCAGAATTGGTAAATATGCTATTAGAAAACATTGTTGATGATCTTGCTACTTGCTTTTGTCACAAGAGCTGTGTGGCATTTTTTAATCTTAGGATTATTTCATCTTTTTTTCTTTGGGCTTTTTCATTTCTCACTTGCTCTTCTCAGAGTGTTCTTGTGTTTGCTTTGTGCTAAGGACTGGTCTTAAGGAATCTTGATGTTGCATGATTATTTGCGGCTTGGCTTTCTCTCTATAGGCTTGCGTTCCATTGAAGCCACTAAACTAACTGGCAGCTAGCTTCTCTCTGGGTTTTCACATACTGCTGGGAGGCAGAAAAACCAGTTTTATCCAGACAGCACTGTGAGGATGAGTTGCATGAAATAACTTACCCAGTCTGCTTACAAAAAATTTACATTTCTTGTAAACATATGCATTGTCTATTAAAGGCATTTCTAGGATTTAAAAATACTATACCATTTGAGAGAATAGTTTGCTGTGTGGCACAGCAAACAGTAGGTCTATTCAAAAAAGTCAGTTTTGAATATGTTATCATTTTTAAGTACATACTTAAATGGATGAAGTGGCATATATCTTACTACAGGAAATCAGAATAAATAGGTTAAATTGAGCAGTCAGTCATCTAGAAATGGAAAGTAAAATGTTTTCTATAGATACTCTTCAGAGTCTTCATATGGAATTTTTTTTTTTACTTCACACTAAATATCATTAAGCTGCTAGTAGCTGCAAATCTTGTATGTGAGAACACAAGATAAATGCTTTTCCCCATCAGTGAAAGCATGTTTGCATTTTTGTTTAATAAGAACTTTGATCCTTCTACTGTTGGCAATGGTCATTGAGAAATCCTGACATAAAGAAGGTATCTGCAAGATAAAGTTCTACAAGGGATGATTAGCAGCACTTAAGTTTTCTTTTTGTTGAAAGGAAGAATCCCTGATTGAACAGTGCATTGAATGATATGACAAGCAAGTACTTGATCCCTGTCCAGCTGGAAAGGAATTGTATTCATCAGCAGCTTTTTAGCTAAGGATGTCTTTATATTTTCACTCTTTGTTTGAGTCTCTCCAGATCCTCCCTTTACTTCATGTCAGCACTATATAGTAGGTATGCCAAGTGGTTTTGAAATTTAAATTACAGTCTCTTTTTCAGATGTTATTGGAAAGAACATGTAATTTATAACCACGTGTTAGGAGTACAGGATGTTCATGGTTCACTGCCAATTCTTCTTTTGTAAAGTTAATAAAACTTTCATAAAACACTTATACACTTGTATATTTCATGGTAAAGATTTTTTTATCTCATAGGCTAATGTAAAGATTTATTAAAAACATTTTTTTGTTAAGAGGAGTGTCAATAGTTTGCAGCTGAGTGTAATTTTGAATTCCCAGTAGATGACAGTCTGACTGAAAATGACACTAACAGCTTTGTTGATTTAGCGCTGAAAATAAAGGATTCTTTCAAATGATATAAAGCTCTAATACCCTGAGTGTGCTGAAATACACTTGAGACCCTTAAGTAGAGTTTTAGCGAAATGTTCGCCAGCACTGTGGATTCCGGTGAACAAGCGTTAGCATGCTTGCTGGCACTGACCCATTGGGCTCCCACCTAAAAATTAATGTGAAGGATTGGGATACTGCACTAAGAAGAGAATCCGATATGTCTAAATATGCGAACCATCAGAGCTTTGGATAATGTCATGGAATAGACTTCTATTGTGACATCATTGTGACTAAGTTTTTTCTCTTTTTTTTTTTTCCCTCAAAAATTGAGCACTTGAAATATTTAATTCAGTAGCAACCCAAAACTACTACCATCTGATAGCTATGAAGAGGTATGTGAAGAGAGTTGATGGTTTCATGCCAGCTTCTGCAGGATGGTTGTTCACTCTCTTTTTGTGATGTGATAATTGATAGCTTTGCTGGTGATCTTGGCAAAGAAGCTGAGGATTAAATAGCCCAAGAGATGGAACTTTCCTAGTCTCCTAAGTGAGAAACAGACATGTTGGCCAGGCAGCATGGAAGAGTCTGCAGTGCTCCTGCTGTACTATACTGTACTATACGTAAATACTGCAAAAGGTTTTCCTCCATCTTTGAATGGTTTTTATTCAAACTAAGAGTATATAGAGCTATATACTGTGCATCTTTGTCCAATTGTAACCTATTTTTCACTTGTATTCTGGAATAGATCAGGTAGTTTAGTGACAAAAATATTTTCCACAACTTTACAGCCACCTACCCTAAGCATCTACATCAATGTAAAGGAGGTACAAAGCTCTACACTTCTATAAATAATTGCACAAAGGAAAGTGAGGATGGGACTCTGGTGTAGACATCAGTGTTGGTAACAAGTCAGCACTGATAAATTTGTGAGCACTGAGAGAGAGCACTGATAAATTTGTTACTTACAGGGTCCATTTTTTTACCCTGTTTTCATGGGAAATCTACAAAGACACTACCTCTCTGAGTCTGGTAGCTACTACTTAAAAAAATAAATAAATCACTATTTAGTCTCAGCCTGCCAACATTTGATATTTCATCCATATGTTGTGACTACTGCAGTACATTTTTGCTGTCTTTAGTGTTTTTCTTAAAACAGTTCAGTCCTGATCCACAAGTGGCTAAACTTGGAGAAACAGAAGGGCTCCATTTACAGACCTGTAAATGGTAGTAATAATAATATCTATAAATGGTAGTTTGAGCTGTGAAAACAGTAGCACTGAATACTGTAGGAAGCAGAGAGACATCTAGGAGAAACTAAGGATTTGTTGTATTTTTCCATTTTATCTTGCCTATGTGATAAAATAGAAATGTAGATCCTTAGAGAATCAATTAGTGTGCATAGAAATAAGGAGGAGGTAATTATATAGAGGGAGTTAAAGACAAAATGGTTGAAAACTGAATGTGTTTATAAGAAAATGTTGAGTGGCTGCTGATTCTTGACCTAGATCATACAGTGGTCACAAATTTGATTTAAATAAAATCAAGTTTTTGAGGCATATTGAACACGGTTTATATAATGGAGCAGCTTTTGACTCAGATTGACCTCCTAACACAACATGTGGGATGTATATACACAAACTACGAGAACATAAGCTGCATTTCTAAATATAAGTTGGCAAAGTGACTGCATTGTGCTTTTCCTTCTGCAAGCATGGCTTTCCAGATTCAGAAGAAAATGGAGAGAGAGGATCTTCTCAGTTGTTATAAGGGTATTACCTGTCCTTACAAACTTTGCATCACTAAGCAAAGAGCATCCTGAAACAATTTTAGTCCTATGTAAATGTAGCATAATAAACTCAAAATTCTGAGGTTTTGAAAAGCAATATTGTTCACTGATAAAGAAAAGTGTGGCTATTCTCTGCAAGGAGCTCTGTTGTGCTAATTGTGTTCTCATACTGAAGTAATCCTATCCATTTTGAATGTCAAATGAAAAGCGTAGTGAGGTTCAGGACATTTCTCCTTAAGCAATGATTGGGGTGCAAAGCTTGTTTGACACCCTTTGCTTAGTGAGGCTTGTAGGAAAAGATAATACACTTTATTAAATCACCTGAGAAAGCCTGAAAAAAAGAGAGCAGCTTTTAGACACACAAGCTCTTCAAAAGGATTGTTTTAAATGAATCATTCCAGATCTGTGAGCTGAAGACCACGTTTTTCCACCACAGTAAATTCTTTCCTTCTAAACTTCCAATCAGTTAAATATGTCTGGGGTATCTTTTGAATTTTTGAAGCAATCCCATCAGTTTTTCAGAAACACATTTGCTAGGGAAGTCTTCTGTATTATATGAACATGAATCTACATAGGAAATAGAATGACTCTGGTACCATTACTATTAATCTCTCTTAATATAATTAGAAAGCTGGCAAAACCTGTGTTAAACAACTTGGGAAAGATGTAAAATGTCTATGGTGGTCTTTAACGCCTCCTAATTGGAAATAAATAGTTCTTATTTTTATGTACAGTTATTTTATTCTGTGTTAAATTTAAAACATTTAACCTATTTGACCATAATTTTAATATAACATTCTTGAAATATGAAAATCTTCTAGATAACTATTATTAATATCTTTGTCTTGGATTATTCTTCTGTAGATAAGAACAAAAGTGAAAAGAAAAAAAGATACAGTTATAAACTAGTGACTAGAACTGAGTGTGAAAAAAGGGAGTCATTTGCATTTCCCTCTGTTTTTCATTCTACTATAATCATAAAAGATTAAAAGATGAAAAAAATGTGTATCAGCTGGTCTGTGCATGGGATAGATCTGCTTCAATAGAGTGTCTTGTGAATAATGAAGTATAAGCTATTATAGCTGAAATCTCATGACTACATTATTAAACTCTATAGAGGAGTGGGCCTTATAGTGACAAGGGAAGGCTATATGCTAGCGTTTTCCCTTTGTGACATGAACAGACCCATTGCCTATGCACATTGTGATAAATCTGCACTTGTGCAAAAGACTGCTGCTTTCTGAAGTGGTGGTTTTGCTGTTCATAAGGGGCCAAGTAAGCCAAGTGCTACCCTCCTGTAATCTTCCATGAAGATTTCCCTGTCGTCTTTATCTCATTCTATCTTTCTTGATTGCTTCTTGACCTCTTTGGAAAGAGGTCTGCCATTGGCAGAGCATTGATGCTTCTCTTCCCTGACACTATCTTTTGCAGCAGCACCTCAGACCCAGCCCTGGAGAAAGCTGCATGCTATTTTGTTTTCATGCACTGGTAGCCTCTTCCCAACTGAGTTCTTTTCTCTGGATGAATACTAGACCATTGTCTGCTAACAAAACCAGTAGGACTCTATAAAAACTAAAGGATAAAGCAAACACGTCAAGTATAACGCTTTCAATGGTGTAAACTTGTTTGTGCTAGTACAGACTTAGTTAAATATTCACCAAAAATATCTTAAGGTGTTTTGATTATTTTTTTTTTTGTTATAAAATATATGTTAGAAGATTAAAGCATGTACAGAACATTCCTCCCTCTCATTCGTGTCAAAATGAAATTGATAATTGCCAGTTTTTAACCAGCTCAAAAGATGCTTTCACAGCCTTCCCTTTGCAGGAGATTGCTTATTGTTGCCTTTGATGTTGACATTATTTAATAGAGATCTTTTTTTCTTTATGAATTGTTTCAACTTGCTCATGCTGTCTTCAATTTAATGAAGCTTTTGAGAAGGAAACTGTAAACAAATGAGATAGGATGGTTTAGGAAGAATGTGAATTGTATTCTTTAGCAAGAATTGTTTATGATGATGGTTTCATAATATGTAAAACATATGGACCACCAGAAATCTAAATGTCAGACTTTAGGTCTTTGATTTATTATTTCATATAATTTACATTTTATTCACATTTCTTTTTTTTTCCCCTCCTTCTTCCTTTTTAATATTTCACTATTTGTAGCAATAGTATAGATCTGAACAAGATATATTCCTGTTACAAGACTGTACTATTCATTGAAACACATCAAAAATGCTGAAAGCAAGCTACCAAATGTCATGATTTTATAGCTTACTAGGATCTGAGAGTGTTGCAATTGAAAGAGACAATAAAACTTACTTAGCTTTCCTTGTGATCCCCTTTTAAAAATGTATTAGTAGGTCCATCCACAGTACAGTTTTCCTGAGTCTGTTTTTCTGAGTCCATTTACAGTGCTTATTTATACTTGCATAATACCTGTAAAAGCTGGTTTCTCCCCTAAGAATCATTCAGAACCACCGGATTTTATTGCAAGATAACCCGAACCAAATCAGTTTTCAATATTCTGTCTTAGCTACTGAAACAATAAATCCACAATTTTCTGCTTTTTAATTATGAGTGCACAAGTGTGCAAAAATAAACACAGACTATATAGCTATAAAGTGACTGCTTATCACCATCTTCATTTAACCTTCACATTTTGCATTCTGAGTAGAGAAAAATATTACACAACCAGTGCAAACTACAGACGTGTCATATGAAGCCTATTTTAATAGTGCCAACACAAAATAGTGGGATTCAGAAGACTGCATTTGCACCATGTCCCTTTGCCTCCGACAGCTTGGTTTCTCCTGAGTTTACCCGAATTTTAGCATTCTTAGAAAATTAAAATGTGTTGCTTAGTTTGCTCTACACCTGTAGACATTTTGCTAATTAGCTACACAAATTCAGATCAGGTGTTGACTAGTACAAATTAATTTGCTGCCTAACAAAAAAATTGCTAGTGTGGAATTGTCATCAGGGAAAATAGGAAAGGAAAAAAGTTGAGTAATCTTTGATCCTGCTTTCAGCAAACCTCTGCTGTACAAGTGAATGGGAGATCAAACATGAAGAGATTTGTGTGCTGTACTGTGCTATAGGAATCCAATACTCCAAGAATTATATGTAAGTGAAAACAGGAAATCTGCCAAGAATGTCATAATTAAGTAGAAATTATAACTGAGAAATGCAAAAATGTGGTTTGTGTATTTTCCTGGACTGCCGGACTTCAGCTGAAGATGGTATTGTGCTGTTGTCAGTCAAAACTCCACCTATCCAGCACATTAGACTTTTGAGGCACATGGTATCCAAGTACAGCATTGCTGATATTGCATAATATTGTATTTTTCTGGGTGTAGGTTTATGAAATTTACCTCTTCCTGAGTATTTCATAACTGTTGTCATTATTGGTCCCTCTATAGCTGTGTTTTGACTTTTTATTATTAAATTATTCCATTTTCAGAGATTTCTGTAAACAAATCAGTTATGATGGGCATTATTGTTTTCCTATGTTATTTTCAGCAGAATCAATTCTTTCCTCATTTTTAACTAACTTTTTTCTGGACAACAAAATTTTGTTGGTTTGAGATGCATATCTTCATATACATAACTTCATGTGGCTTAAAGTGGTCTGTATATGTTGTATTCTGGTATAGCTCGTTAGTGTTACAGTAGGATTGGTTTGGGTTGGTTTTTTTTTTAGTGATACTAATCAAAATAATTCATACCTGTGAATGTAGTTATACCACTAACATACAGGTTTTCATTCCCATGTGGCATGAAGCTAGACTGATAAAAGCATATGTGCATATGTACAGGAGAAGTATGTCTATATGTTGAGGAAGAGAGGGTTTACACCATTTTATTACATCAGAATCACTAGGCAATACAAGTTTTGTGTGTAGAGAAAGCCTTAGGTAAATAAAGAGGTTCAAGGCACACTGCATCTTAAAGTGGATAGCTGATAAATGAAAGAGTAACTGAAATCAGTAGAAGGATATTTTAGCTGAAACCCTGGAGAGATTAAACTGTAATGCTGCTTTTTTATTTTATTTTTTAAATTGTGCTTTTATATTGTTTGGGCTAAAGAGGCTTTGTTGTTTTGAGTTTAATAGCTGGCAAACGAGTTGTGATTTTGTTCCTCAACATGGTTAACTTGCTCACAAAGCAAGTAAGGTCCTTCTCTATGTTTTGGAATGACACCTGTGACTGCAGCTTTTTACAGTATCCTGTGTGTGTTTCTATGTTGTCTGTGTGTTCATGTGTGTCTGTTAATTGCCGGTTGAGTTGGGGGGGCAATTTCAGTGAAAAGGAACAAAGACTAAAAATCTGTTTCAGGTGGCATCCACCCAAGGGCTGCTTCTACTCCTTCTCCTGCTCTCATTTACGTCCCTCTCCTTCAATAAAATTTACACTTTGTTTAAAAACATTCTACACCTTTGAAAGAGATCTAAATATTGAAGCATCTGGATGTGAACTATTTAGGGACCTAGTCAGCTCCCTTCTGCCATGTATAATCCTTCATCATTGTCACTCCACCCTACTTACGCTACCCACCCAGTCTTAGTTTTGTTCCTTTCATTTGTTCCATACTGCAAATACTCTTTTTGATGCCTCCTATGACTTTGTGTTGTGCATTAAATATATATATTGAAGGGCTTTAAAAGAAATATTTTCCTGTGGCATTTTAAGTTACAAGTTTGTGAGAGTTTTGCTTTTTTTTCCACAGTGTGCTATGTTGCTGGAACAGGAGGATATTTGTATATGTAAAACCGGAATGCTTAGTCTCTTTGATATTATGAAATGTGTTGATAAGATGCCACAGCAGATTTCTTAATAGTAGCAAAATTATTTTTAACTCAAAGCAGGACTCTTCATTCCCTTTTCCTTTCTCTAGGTATTTATCTATCTTGTTTTTCCAGGCTATTGTTCTTCAACATTATTTTTCCAATATTATCTCTTTAATCTCTGTTCTCCCTCCTGTGATAATTAGCTCCCTTCTCTCTGACTCAGCCCACTAGGCAGCAACACAGCCTAGATCAGTGTTAGGTCAGTTAATAATAATAATAATTGTGATCATTCTGCATGTTCAAGAAAACAGGCCTGTGCAAGTGGCTCTGGCTGATTGTGGGGTAGCAAGAGAATGGAAAGCTAGCTTTCAGCGGTAACTATAGAGTAGCTTTTGTTCTTAGGTAGTAGCCTAGGTAATGTCAATTCATAAAAACCAGCTACACCAGGATTGGGAAATCTACATATGCTGTATTTGAAGTGTCTCATATGGTAGTAGGAGAATAACATTTGTAGAAGGCCCAGCTGCCTGTCAGGAAAGATAAAGCAGGCTATTAGATGCTTAGTTCTCATTCCTGCAGCCTGTGCTGACTAAATCTCATCTCCACTGCTCTGAACCATCGTGTTAGACCATCGTATGTCATATTGTACTAACAAAAATGCAAAATATTTCTCCTTCCAAACAATGATGGCAATGTTTTCCAATATTTTACTGTGATTCAACATGATAGAATCACTTTAGAATATGAAGCATCCATTCAGCCACTCAGTTGCAGCTGAATATAGATATCCTCTCATAATAGTCAGGCTCTCACAATGTCCTGGTTTGTTATTGTGGGTCAGAGTAAGTCTTTCAGTGCTCTTTTACAACTGTGCTTTGGTATATCTCGGTGTGAACCTCGACATATGAAAATCTCATTGTGGCTTTAAATGTTATAAAGTTGGCTTATTCATCACCAATGACCAAGGAGAGAAGTAATTATATGTGGCTTGGACTTATGTCTATTCAGAAATAAACATATAATTAGGAGATAATTATAGCTATGAAATAATTTGATATAAGGGAGATGTAAATGTAGATTTTGGATAACTGTCGATGCATTAAAAATCTTATTTACCTGTGGTTTTCTTCAGGTCTTAAAAACAGCTGTTTCAGTTTAGGGCTTTTGATAGGAGGTATCTTTGAACAACCTGGTCTAGTGGAAGGTGTCCCTGCCCATGGCAGGAGGGTTGGAACTAGATGATCTTTAAGGTCCCTTCCAACCTAAACCATTCTGTGATTCTATGAATTAATCAGTACAGAACTATCCTTCCTGATGGTTTACAGCTTGTTAATTACATGCTAATGTTTCAGTGACAGATCTTTTTATTCTGCCCTTGTTGCCACAATGTCCAGATAATATGTTCCTGAGACAGAAGCAATTTATATCAGTCCTACATACCATCGGAAACCACTGGAAAAGCACTTAAGTCTACTAGCCATAGGTATTGATGTCAATATCAAAGAAATACATATGCTGTTTTCTGGAGCTGGTACAAGGAAATGTCAGGTGCACCTTCCTGAGAAACAAGACCTTTCGAGCTGCCAGGAGGAATGATTTCCAGAACTGGATAGCTGGTGTTTCTCTCTAATTTTCACTTGGTTCAGAACTGCGTGGGCAAAACCCCCTTGTTAATATCCCACTTTCTGAGTTGTTCTTGCCCCTGACAACTCCTGAAGTAAAGGAACTGGTTAATCTAACTCCTCTACTGAAGGTATTTAGGCACCTTGCTGTCAGCTGATTTCAGTTTCTTTGACAATCTTAACCTTTGTGTTGCTACCATCTCCTGTTTAACTGTCCATGTCCGTCCTTTGAGGGCCACACCTGTTAGAAGGTTGTTTCAGAACTGAACTTGGCATGTGTCTGGCACTATCAAGCTAGTTTCAGAAAATGGGATTTAAGGAGCAGAAGGGAAGATATATTTTATACGCTACCTCTTACCGCCAAAGCATTTTTGTAGCTGTTAGACCCTACGTTCACTACCGCAACGCAACCACTTGTGGTATGAAATCCTTCAGCTCTTAAATAGTTCAAAACAGTGGGTATAAAGAAAGGTCAGTGGCCTTGAAATGAAAATGGTGTGTTATATATAATTCAGTGCCTGTGTATTTTATTTCAGCCAAGCCAAATCAAGTAAGACAGATAATATTGATATAAGACAGTGTTGGAAATTTTGTACTAAACAGTGCATGGCTTTTGGGGAAATACAGTTGTGACAAATATGCTGGGAAAGCTGGAAGACTGGTTCAGAAAACCAATCAAAGTTTACTACCAGCCAAAACCTTGCTTTCCAGTTATAGAGAGAGCTTGATATCCCTGGTAAAAGAGTAGAAAATAAGAACAGTAAGAACTGTTAATGGCCATTACGTATTTGCTTTCACATGCTTATAGACACACCTTGGTCTTGCCAGACTGGAGCCTGTTTCAGCATAAATAACTGTAGCTCTTAAGCTTTCTTGGACTGTGAAAATTCCATTTCTACAAAGTAAAAGAATATATTCACCTGCAAAATGTTTTCCCTAGTGGGCAAAATCTTGTGAGCTTTCTCAATGTCAATGGATTATTTCAGGTCCTTTATGAACTTGGAGGAAAGGGGAGTAATCCAACTTTTACCAATTTCATTTTATCTGCAAAAGGTTGTGGGTTTTTTTTGGTGTGGGTTTTTTTTCTTTTTCTTCTTTTTTTCCCTCACAGCACTACTTTTTTGTGTGTGTGTGCATGCCAGGATTTATGACTGAATAAACCAAATATAGAACAGACCACTTACATAATATTTAACATATGTTATAATGTCAGATGTGAGTTAATTTTAGAAAGAGTAATGGAGAGAACCAGACAAAATGGTTCATCACTTTTCCCTGAATGTGATTAAGCAAAGAGGAAGGATTCTATCCCACCCCACCCATGTATTTGGTATAAATTTCCTGCAAGTCCTATAGCAGAGGAATATAAAACTGACTTCCAAGTGAATGTAGACAGATGTTGGGTGGTCCTATTTTGCACATGATTACTCAGTGCTCTCATATAGGAACGCACTGGTTCCCATCCAAGTAAAAAGCCTGAAAAATAGATTCTTCATCACATTGTCCAATCTAAAGGTAATGTATTCTGTTAAGGAATAAAATTCAGCTAAAAGATGCCTCAGCCATTAACGGAACATGAAAAATAAGATTAAAACCCATTTGTTGCAGAATTCTGAAGTAGTGTAGATGTTGTACTGCAAACTATTAAGGCTCTTATTTTGCATGTGTAATATGTGTTCTGGTAATGTCTTTAAATCACTATTCATGCTGAAGAACATTTGTTTTTAAAATATATTAAATTCATGTCTGTAAAGAAGTAACTAAGAGTCAGACTCTGATCCATCCACTTCCTACATACATGAATGGTAACTGATGTCTGTAGTCTCATGTTAATAGATGCTCAACACTGTGCATAATATGTCTGGGCCTAAAATGCCAAGGCCCAGTGTTTGGCAGTTTAGACTGAATCTGAAACACACTATCCTGTGCAAAATGGTGAGACAATGAGAACATTTTACAAAGCCATGCTGATTGTTTTCCTTTGTTTTGCAAAGCGTAGACAGGTTACACTTAGGAGTATCTGATAAATTGTATCTGATCAATGGTGGGTGGAAAGTAAAATATTGTGGATGTGATCCTTTTGGACCCTGGGGAATTTTCTGTGGCACAGGATCAGTTCTACTGGATTGTGATAAGTCTCTTTAAGGAGATAAAGACGAAGGTTCCTCTTATTTAGGAAACAATTATGAGGTGCCCAAAGTAGTAGTTTGGGGCAAGAAGTGGAAAGCCCAGAAAACTCTCCTTACTATTCCACTTACTTTTTTCTTGCTCATGTGTTACCTCTTTCTACTGGTTATTTCATGTTGCTCTTTCACCTCATGCTAATTCTCACAATATCTACTACTTCTTCCCTTAAAATACTTGTAGACAAATAATTTATCCCATAGCTGTTTAAGACAAATCATCTTAGGTTCAATTTGTTTTTCAGTTCAATGAGACAGTTAATACAGGAAGATCTAGAGAGATTAGTTATAGAAAGAATAAGACGAAACATCTGTTACGATATAACTTTGGTTTGGAAGTTCTGTAGAAGGCAATTTTACTTAAGATATAACAGTGTAATAGAAGTCTGTTGGAGCACTTAAAATGTTCAGGTAATATACTCACTCTAAATATGCTTCAGGTAATTACCAGAGCCCTGGTTCAACTTGCTTAGATTTTTGTTTGGTTGTTATTTGTTAATTTAGTGACAAAACTTCAACAATGATAAATGTATTTTAGATCAATATAGAAATCCAAGGATTCTTTTTCACTTTAGTTTCCTTCTTTTTAAAACAAAACAAACAAACAAAACCCCCTAACACTTCAAAGAACTTTGGGAACTCACTTATGAGGAATTAAGAGACCACTCCTTTCAGTAGTCTGACAGCTGAAAATTGCCAAGAATTCTGGCCTGTCTACAGGTACATCAGAAATTGTATTTTGAAAGATGTTACTGGAATTTCAGCTTTCTTCTGTTCCACTCACACTTCACTGGAAGCATTATACAAGCTGAATTTCTTTGTAGTGCAACGTTCATCAAGAAAGTATGGGTGGAGTTGAAAGGTTACCAGTTGTTCTACATTCTCACAGCTGTGATGCCACAGTATGTTTAGAAGAGCACTCCTTAATCGCACATTACAGGAAATTAAGCTCCGCCTTTTGTAAAGCTATCTAAACTACATTGATGACAGGATATCAAATGTCCATCCTGTGGGCAGGTTTCAGAAAAAGCGTCAGAAGTGAAAGGCAGTGTTACCAACTGTAGGAAAACAACATTTTTCTCCCACAGTTGTCGTGGTTTAACCTCAGTCGGCAACTAAGCACCACGCAGCCGCTCGCTCACTCCCCCCCACCCGGTGGGATGAGGGAGAGAATTGGAAGAGCACAAGTGAGAAAAACTTGTGGGTTGAGATAAAAACAGTTTAATAATTGAAATAAAATGATAATAATATGATGATAATAATAATAATACACAAAGCAAGTGATGCACAGTACAATTGCTCACCACCCGCCGACTGATGCCCAGCCAGTCCCCGAGCAGCGGCCCCCCTGGCCAGCTTCCCCCAGTTTATGTACTGAGCATGACGTCACACGGTATGGAATGTCCCTTTGGCCAGTTTGGCTGTGCCCCCTCCCAGCTTCTTGTGCAGCTCCAGCCTTCTCAGTCAGTAGAGCATGGAAAACTAGAAAGTCCTTGGCTAGTGTAAGCATTACCTAGCAACAACTAAAACATCCGTGCGTTATCAACTTTGTTCTCATCCTAAATCCAAAACACATCATTGTACCAGCTACTAGGAAGGAAATTAACTCTATCCCTGCTGAAACCAGGACAACAGTGAAGCTGGGTTCTGTGGATGCTGAACTTCTAGAATGTTTGTGGCCAGCATTCACCATGACCTAACTCTGTGGTGGGCTGAGTTCCGCATAATGGCTGTAGAACCCTGACAGAAATGCTGGTTTGTTGTATAGCATAGTTTATTTTGGTTAAATGAGGTTGCAGACTACAAGCTTAATTTCAGGTTATCCCAATGGAAAAATTACATGTCACAAACCAAAGGGAGAAGTTTTGTTTGACCTTTCATAATAAAAGATTAGGGAATGAGGGGAGATGTGCAAGGGGGTATGTGTTAACTGGAAAACACAATTGGAAGCAATTTTGTATTCTAAATTCTGTCTGATTCCACACTGCAAATTACAAAAAAAAACCAAAACAAAACAAAAACCAACCAACAAAAAAACCACCACCAATTTTTTAGGGTAAATTTAGGCTAGAAGGCCATCTGGGCACAGATCTGAGGAAGTAGATAGTATTATTGTATTCCAGGTTCTAATTTGTGAACCGAATAGCCTCACGATTAATGAATTTGCTATATTCGGAATCTCTTATTTTTGCTATATTGCTGCTAATGAATAAAAGTGACCAAAAAAACCCTAGCTTTCTTTTAACTTACAGTCACAGTATCTGGAAAACAACACAACTGTAATCAGTAGCATATATAGCTAAACAGGTAACCAAAAGAAAACTCAACTGAAATTTTGTAATAAAGCAAATAATGTG
>NW_008825156.1:4840482-4844231 GCF_000699105.1 Pygoscelis adeliae | reverse complement strand
AAACACAGTTATCTGCTCATACATCAGTCTAACAGTCTGCTTTGGGTTTTTTAGCAGTAATTTTCTAGAAAGTCAAAAAGTGAGCTTAAGTTCTGAGAATAAACAAACTCTAGTAAATGCCTCATCCTGTTATCCTGTATTTAGTAGTAGCTGATGTGTTGATTCAAGATCAAGCTTTGAGTTCAGAGATTGCTCTTACTTAATGGTATTAAAACTCTGACCACTTCATGCTATTAAAGCAAAAATAATCAAAGCCTTGCTTTAGTTGTATGCAGATTCATTGATAATATTTGAAAATTAATTGGGTAGAGAGTCTGTTGTAGATAATCACTACCACATTGACGCAAGGTTTGAAGGTAAAATTCTCCTTTTATTGTGATTATGGAATAGCTTTAACAGTCTGAACATAGTCAGAGCTTCCTGACTGGCTTTCAATGATGTCATGGCCATGTCAATAATGCCCTTTAAGTGCAGGAGTCTGACTCTCTCTTTCTCTTTTTTGATTTATAAATTCCATTTCATAATAGCAAAAAGACACTTAAAGGAAAGTCTTCAGCTTCTTGCCTTATCACACCACCCAAGGCATATAATAATCCTCTGAAAATGTACTACCTGTCATGTCTTATTACTTAAATATAGGCCAGAAAAATCTGCCTTACTAGACAGGATGGTGTAAGTGCTACATTGGAATGGACTCTGAAGGCAGGGAAAAGTCTTAACTATATCCTCAACTTCCATACCAGCAGAATCCAGAATAGCTCCAATTAGAATTCAGAAACATGGATGCAGGGAAGGAACAATCCCTCTTTTCTAATGTTGATCAAATCACACAAATAGCATTAACCCTGGGATAGGCCGATATAGCAGCAAAGCAAACGCTTCAAGAAAGCACATTCAGGGCAGACTGTTGCACCTTTCCATTATTTAAGTAAATCCTTTGCAGTGTCTTGGACTCTTCCTCATTATTTTTTTTTTGAAACAAAGATGCATTAGATCAAGGTGTTATGTAGATTCCTAGGAAATCTTTATGTTCTTTACTGAATTTTATCTATGTTTTAAAGATTAGTATCCAAGGGATGTATTCATTCACTTCATATGATGATGGGGTGAAAAAGGGGAGGAAGGAGGGAATACAGGGTGAGAGTACATACAGACAAAGGAACTGACCAGAGGAGTAGCACTCTGGGTGTGTTGGCTTGCTCTCTCCATGTTATCCTTACCTGTGATGGAGATGTGTGAGAAATGACACTGGTTGGAGTCTGTGGCTAAAGAGAGGGCAGACTGTTATGAAGCAAACTTGCTGTTGAAGGACCTCCAGACTTACATTGTTTATAATAGGCTCTGGATCAGACTCTTAGGTCAGTGGAAATGATTGTAGTTGATGCCTAGGGCTGCAGAGAGCTTTTATTTGAACACATTCTTGCAAATAACATAAGAGAAATGAAGTGTTTGGGCCAAATTTACCTGTAATGAACTATTCTTAAGAAAACCATCCTTTCCTTGTTGATCTGTCAGTTATGATTTTAGTTGGTTAATTAATAAAAAAACTTGAGTCGTTAAATAAATAGCTAAACCAAGGGAGAAGTGGACAGTCTTTTCTTCTAGGAGGCCGCATTGCTTATTTCAAGCAAAGCTGGTAACATTCCAATGTTCTTTTGATAAGCATATTAACCAAGACCAAAGACCATGGGAACAAAAAGAAAATGGCATTGTGGGTTATGCAAGTAAGCATTTTTGTTTTCATTTCTGTGAAAGACGAGTGGTATTGCAGGGTGATACAGACCAGAACTCATTGTTAATGCATTTTTGCTAGGAAGTTCTCAGAAGACAAGGGGTCTCTGGAAACTAAGCTTTCAGACAAGGTCAAGGGTAACAAAATGCTTCTGGACACTATTCTTCAGGCTAGCAGCCTAGTCTATATTTTTCTCATACACTGGCTGGAAACATTAAAAATAACAGTTTAATTATCTCAGTTGAAATTTACTGCAATGTGAAAAGTATACTGTCAACTTTGTTAAAAGAACTTGCAGGTACTCTCTCTGCCCTTTAGTCTGTCTGTCACATTTTGCTAATTTATGCTAATTTTTCTATTTAAAAAAAGGTCCTCTCTCATTGTTACTTTTTGAAAACTCTACCAAAAGATGAGAAATGGAGAGCACACTTGTGCTGTGCTACACAGAGAATATCTAGTGAAATTAATTTAAACCAAAGAGCTGTCAAATATACTAAGTAAACAAAATACATACACTGTGGTTTCCCACTAAAACCTTTAATGTACATTTATAAAAATGCTGCTTAGGACAACAGATAAAACAATCTATTATATTTCTATGTACAAACTGTTCTAAGTTGATCGTATTCCTTTAATTAAGGCATTTACGAGCTAAGCCACTTTCATCATAACAAATCTCCTCTCCTTTTGTTAGTCAGAATCTTTTGAAAGATAGGAGAGCCTAAGAAAAATGGAAGCTATTAAGACTAACATATTCATATTTAACAAATAGGTCTTTTTACATAAGCAATAAATCACCCAGAATATACCACAACATCTATTTCCTGCAAACGGTCCTATGAAGTAGACCTTTTCTTTTTGTTCCTCCTTTAATAAAGACTGCCTTCAGCTGCATCTTGGAAGTCCTACTCACTGTTCCCTTATCAGTGAGCTGACTTTTTTCATTTAAAGACGAAACAACTCTTCTTTCTTAGATATGAAGAAGTATATCTACAACAAAATTACAGTGTTTACTTTCTGATTATAGAACAATGGGTTTGCAGTGTAAAATTTATAGGATTCACTACTACAAATTAAATTAAAAATGGATTCTTTGTTCTATGTTTTAGACCTTTTTGTTGTGTTCTCAGTAAATGGATGTTGTGGTCAGTTCAAACTTCTCTCTTAAAGTAAAATTTTTGCATGTCTTAAATGTAAAAACAAAAACAACCCTTCCCTCTGAAATGTATAATAGTTGCCCCTCCTTGTACTTGGGCTTTTTTTTCCAGTGGATGCCAATATGTAGTGTTCTCCTGACAGATAGTTTTGTGTATAGCTATCCTTCTTCGAAGTTGCTGCCAGTTACTTTTAATTAAAAGAAAACTTTCTGTAGCAACAATGCTTTCTTGCAAAGTGACTTCCTATAGTTGCCCCTCCTTGTACTTGGGCTTTTTTTTCCAGTGGATGCCAATATGTAGTGTTCTCCTGACAGATAGTTTTGTGTATAGCTATCCTTCTTCGAAGTTGCTGCCAGTTACTTTTAATTAAAAGAAAACTTTCTGTAGCAACAATGCTTTCTTGCAAAGTGACTTCCTCCAAGGCACATGGAGGACAGGGAGGTGATTCGAGACAGCCAGCATGGCTTCACCAAGGGCAAGTCCTGCCTGACTAACCTAGTGGCCTTCTATGGTGGAGTGACTGCATCAGTGGACACGGGAAGGGCTACAGATGTCGTCTATCATGTGGTCTGTAAGGCCTTTGACACGGTCCCCCACAACATCCTTCTCTCTAAAGTGGAGAGGTATGGATGTGATGGGTGGACTGTCTGGTGGGTGAGGAACTGGTTGGATGGTCACATCCAGAGGGTAGTGGTCAAGGGCTCAATGACCAGATGGAGATTGGTAACGAGTGGTGTCCCTCAGGGGTCCGTATTGGGACCGGTACTGTTTAATATCTTTATCAATGACACAGACAGTGGGATCGAGTGCACCCTCAGCAAGTTTGCAGATGACACCAAGCTGAGTGGTGTGGTTGACAC
>NW_008825156.1:4811490-4837476 GCF_000699105.1 Pygoscelis adeliae | reverse complement strand
AGGGATTGAGAGCAGCCCTGCCGAGAAGGACTTGGGGGTACTGGTGGATGAAAAGCTGGACATGAGCCAGCGATGTGCGCTCGCAGCCCAGAAGGCCAATCGTATCCTGGGCTGCATCAAAAGAAGCATGGCCAGCAGGTTGAGAGAGGTCATTCTGCCCCTCTACTCTGCTCTTGTGAGACCCCACCTGGAGTACTGAATCCAGCTCTGGAGCCCTCAGCATAAGAAAGACATGGACCTGTTGGAGCGGGTCCAGAAGAGGGCCACAAAAATGATCAGGGGGATGGAACACCTCTCCTATGAAGAAAGGCTGAGAGAGTTGGGGTTGTTCAGCCTAGAGAAGAGAAGGCTTCGGGGAGACCTTATTGCAGCCTGTCAGTACTTAAAGGGGGCTTATAAAAAAGATGGCGGCAAACTTTTTAGCAGGGCCTGTTGTGACAGGACAAGGGGGAATGGCTTTAAAGTGAAGAGTGGTAGATATAGACTAGATATAAGGAAGAAATTTTTGACGCTGAGGGTGGTGAAACGCTGGAAGAGGTTGCCCAGAGAGGTGGTGGATGCCCCACCCCTGGAAACATTCAAGGTCAGGTTGGATGGGGCTCTGAGCAACCTGATCTAGTTGAAGATGTCGCTGCCCACAGCAGGGACCTTGGACTAGATGACCTTTAGAGGTCCCTTCCAACCCAAACTATTCTATGATTCTATGATTCTATAACTTGTCAGCCTTAAAAAAAAAAAAAACAAAAAAAACCACACTGGGGAAAAAAGAGAGAGAGGGTTGTTTTTTCAGGTTCTATGAAACGTTCACAGCACAGCTCCATGAGTTGTCAACACAATGAGGCTGGTAGCAAACTTTGCCAAGAGCCAGGAAAAAAGCCCAGAACTTTTAAAGAAGCATTGCTGCTGAACTCCTCGTGTCATCAAACCATATCAATCGTAATATGCTTTTCAGAGAGAAGGCTACACTACTGTTAACATCTCTGTAGATTTAACTGTGTGTGGATCCTTCTTCTGCTGAAATACCTATGAAATCCAGCTCTGAATATTTCTTGTACCTGTGTCTTCTCTTGTTTACAAAGACAGCAGCTCTTTTTCAAAATACCAGCCATCATTTTTGCTCAAGAAAGCTACTCAAATATGAATCTCACTCATTCAGAAATGGTGTGGTTATGGGCACTGCCTCAAGCAGTTTCCCCTGCTAAAAAATTCAGGAAGTCATGCAGTAAAAGTTAACACAGCATATGAATTTTGGTTAGCAGCAATACACCCCTAACTTTTCTTCCTTTAAAGTGCCAACAGTTTAAAAAAAAAAAAAAAAAAGACATTTGCATGTAATCATGAATATTTTTGTTTTCAATTACCACTGAAAAGGATTCAGGCAAGAAATTATGGGTAGATCTCACCGAAGGATGAAAATCTAATTTTGTGGCAATGTCTGAAGTTTCAGAATTTATCTTCTTCAATGGAGTGAAAACAAATATCCCGAACAGTTTTTGAAAAAAATGAAATTGAGTTAAAGTAAAAACATGCTTGAGAAGGGTGGGATGTCTGAAGACCCCTTTCCTCACTTGTTGCCACATAAAATTTTCTTGTCAAACCAACTGCATCTCTGCATTCTAGCTTTGATAAAATAGCCTTTTCAAAATCTGCTCTTTCTCTGAAGTTGAAAATGCTTTGACTACTTTTAATAATAAGACACAATGAAATATTAGTGAGTAATTCTTGCAGTTCAGGCTATAATTCATTGTAGTTTTCATTGCAGCTAAACTGCAAAAAGTTTTGGTTTTGTTCTCACAACAGTTTTCACATCACATTCTAGTTTGAGGATGTCATATGTGTATAGCATATATACATAGCAATATGCACATACTCCACATGATGTGTCTTTGGTTCCAAGACCTGATCTAGGACAAAACATCTGCAATAGCATCACTGCTGTTATTTCTACATGTCATATTTATTCTAAGTAGAGAAATACAGACTGAAAGATTCCCTGGATTAGGGCTTTTATTTTTCTTTCCTTTTTTTTATTGTAAAAAATAGGAATGAGAATGCTAATCATAAAGTAAGGAACAGATTAAATTACTTCATGATGATTCACTGTTTTTAACACAATGGATGGTATACTTCTGTAGTATTTGACTCACGAATACAAGTTGGTCTGCATGAACTGCCATGAATCAAGGGAATATATGGAAGAATGAAAGCTACCTGTCTCAAAGCAAAAGGCTCTGAAAGTTCATATGCGACTACTGTCTTTGGGTACTTAGCTGATGAACGTTAAAGGTGCATGTTCTTCATACAGGAGTTTTTCAGAGCTTTCTGAAAAGTGTGTTTCTTTAAATCCAGCTAAAGAAAGCAGATCAGTTTTAGAAAAACTATGTTATGATATATACATTGCTTCAGCTGTATTGGGATGTAATACGGTCTTATTAGATTAAGCTGTTGAGTAGAGACAGCTCTAAGTATATGTGCAAAAAATGGAGAAGTGGAGCTGATGATGTGTTCTGAAGCTGTCCTGTCTCTTGATATTAAGAATGTTGATGTTGATCTTTTAATAAGAGAAATTATTTTGAAGATGCAGAATAACTTGTGGAAACATAAGTTATAGTGGCATTTTATTATTAAGGAGAACTATTAGGCCTATTCTTTTTGGCTGCATTTCAGGACAGTAGCATCCATTCTGATATGCCTTTGTTTCCTGTGATTGTTCTTTTTGGAAAGTAAAATTATTTGCCTAGTAAAATTATATGTTTTTTCCAGGGATACTCGCGCTGTCTTCTGCTACAAAATAGCTAGTGATGTCCACCCTTGAGGTGACTACAGTTTGGAGACTGTGAAGAGCTTCTGGCTCACAGAACCTATAAATAGCCTTTGTGACACTGCCTGGTTGGAAGGTGCCATATAATTTTAAAATTTCATTTCCTTTCAATTAACAGCTGATTACATTTGATGAGCTACAACATTGTTTCCCCTGTGCAGATTATGAGTCAACACAGTCAACAAGCTGTTAAATCTTCCCATGCACAGAAACAATAGGAAGTGATTAAAGTGGGGCCAATTTGGTCATTACAAAGGAACCCTCCTTATCATTAGAAAGTAAGAAAAACTAATAGCTTGGTATTACCCGTGGGTGTGCCCAGGCTAGCTAGACAAATGCAGGTAAACAACACTGCCTAACAGCAGTTACTTTCCTGAAAAGAAATATTGAAGGCTGACAAGAAATCTAATGGAGGAATTTGGTATTGTTAAGAGGTCATTTTAGTCTCCCTTTTTCATCAGTAGCATTCATTCCATCTGTAAATATGAATGTTTCATGTATGTATGTATTGTTGTACAAATATTGAAATGGGAATATGACATTTAAAGGATTTGAATTTGTGTCTGAAAGGGTTTTTGCCCTGGTGGTATAGACTTACCCTTGCAATTAACGTAAATGGTGAGAATTCCTTCTCCATTATGAGAATACCTCAGCAACATAGTCTGTAGGCAAATAAATTCTGCTGTGAGCAGATCATTATCACCTAACTAAACCTTTTACTGTCTTGATAAGAATTTCCTTGTAGTTTAGACACAGGCCAGGGGCTGAGGAAATTTAGCTTCAGATTTCCTGTCTCAGAGCACGATACTGCTAGGTGATGATCCTTTCTTTACTTAGCCTCTTGGCTTTCGAGATTCCAAGGGCAGTAACACTTTATTTCACTGATTGCCTCCATGGGGAAGTCTGGGGTCAGACGTTTGCATGAAGTATAGGTACTATACTGCAGAAGTATAGGTACCAAGAAAGGAAGAGTAATGCAGTATTTTTATCTCTTTGTCCCTCAGAGAGATAAAAGGCAGGCCAGTTGTATTTTTAGATGGAAAAATAAATGGTTGCTCTTAAGTGTCCTGGGCTTATGATGTTGCTATGTTTTGGGGGTTTTTTTATTCATTTCTTAGATTTGAAATCACCTAGTTTTCCAATTAATAAGCCAAGTATGAGAGGTGGAAGGGAGATGGTTTCACAGTTCAAGTTCTCTTGAGTCATAGCTCTGGTTTAGTGAAAGCAAAGGGCCATATTTTACTTTCAAATTATGAAATGTGTGGTGGAAAACACAGTATCATGGTGAGCAATCTGTCATAGCGAGGTGAGCAACGTGACATCATTTCCTATTATATGCTGTGAAAACTGTCTATGCAGTCTATGTATGTTCAGCAGCGTATGGCTGGACTGGGATGGGTATGGCTAGAGGACAACTGCTGTATTTTGCAACAGTCCCTCCCTTTTATCATCCGGTAAAGCTTCATACAGTGAGCTTGTCATACATTCTCCTCAACATTTTCAGTTCCATTTGCAGCCACCATACTTTATAGAGAAATTGTCCTCCAGCCATAATTTTCCTGCTCTTAATGACATATTTCTTGGGAAAGATGAGCAGCTATTAAAGAAAAGCAGCCCACCAGGATCATTAGATTGGATTTCATCTCCTCTGTCTCTCTGCTGTTTGAAGTCCCAATATTTTCACCTGGATAGATCCCAGTATTTTAATGTTGAAGGTAGTTCACTGAAACAGCCAACCAGAGGAGCTAGTAAGCTCACTACTTCTTTGAATTTTTAGAATTATTTGCTTTAATTCCACATCTGGGGAAAATTCTACTGTTTATTTATAAAGATGTCAGATGAAACAATATATGTGATGCTGTCTGGCTTTGGAGTCTAGAGATACACAGTAACCGACTGGAATTTACTTTAAGTGTTTCCTTGTTTAGGTTGTCTGCTGATATAAAACGCAATA
Organism: Pygoscelis adeliae; assembly: GCF_000699105.1. Classification (NCBI taxonomy): domain Eukaryota; kingdom Metazoa; phylum Chordata; class Aves; order Sphenisciformes; family Spheniscidae; genus Pygoscelis; species Pygoscelis adeliae. Next base: position 4,832,701 of record NW_008825156.1, on the reverse strand, counting down.
GCAGCACTGACTTAGCTGGGATGATTCCACTTCAGGATGTTGGAGATGATCTTAAGTTTATTGAATCTTTAGGTTATGAAATAGTCAACTATAAGAACATTTTGATTCTAGTAAGTTAGCCTCTATGGTAGCGTTACGTATAGGTTGCTGCGTTACTTATTATTTGAGGCTGTGTTGCTTGAAGTCCCTATTCTCTGGACTCTCTAAACCATAACCAGAACTCCTAGACTCTATTGTATATGGGATGAGTTATTTGACAGCCTGGCAAGGTAGAGATCTAGTTGGCCAACTTGGCAACAAAACCTACATTTAAGGTGTCCTGAAGTGAACTGCCTTCATTATAATACTAAAAAAACACACCCACAGGTCAAGAAGACCCTTGCCCAGGTGAAGACCCTTCCCCCGCGCAAGCGTAGTAACAGAAGAGAATGACATAACCAATATTATAATTATATGTAAATCATAACCAATCATTGTAACTGGGAGTGTACTACCTTATAATTTTTGTGTATAAATGTAATGGTGATTAAGCTATAGGTGTGCTTGATTTGTGGAAATTCCACCTTGCACCCGGCGCCGCAATAAAGAATGCCTGCTTTCTAAAACTCCAAATTGAGTCTTAGAGAGTTCTTCGTCTGCCGATTTACGGTAACAAGGAAACATACTTATTCCACATGCTCATTTTGAGATAGCTAGGCAGGCAGTAGTGGTGGGAGAAAAAAATAAGGAAAAATTTTATTTCAGACAGCCAAGAAACCCATTGTATAAAATCCTGTGTTTCTCCGGGGCCAGCAACATGCCTGTCTGTTTTCATGAAAAATGTAAGTTCAGATACAGTTGGAGATTTGTGTTCTTAGTATCCATTTCCACTTAGCACAGTGCTTACATAGGATCTCAACCCCATTGAAACACTTACCGGTTAATGATACCAATTAGGATGGACTGAAAATATGCTTAAAATTAAGCATGTGCTTAGTAATCTGTGACCTAAGATTTTGCATGAGATTTTTGTATGAGCTTTGTTTCTAAGTTTAAACTCCAAAGCTCTGATTTTGAGGTTTTTTAAATGAAAGTTTAGCATCAGTCAGTTCCTCCATCTGCTGTTGTGTTTCCAAGAACTCAGACATGGAACAAATTTTTTTTTTTTTTTTTTTTTTTTAAGAGCAGCCTAACACATCTAATTTCTGCAATTTCTACCTATGGTTTTCCTCTTAAAGGTAATTTGTTTCCTTTCAAGTAATTACAAATAGTACATTTCCAGTCACATTATGCCAACGTCAAGACTGATAACTAACTAGTTTGATTCCACTCTTATCAACATTTTATGAAAATTAGAAGTGAAAACATCACACTGGGACCTTTAGAGTTGCTTTAAGTTGTTTTGAATAAATAACAGAGTCTCTTATAGCTGTAATGATTAGAACAGCTAAAAAGATTCCACTACAACGTGTAATGCATCTCTCTTTATGCTTTCTAAGAACCCTGGAAACATGTTTATCCTGTTTATTTTACTTGTACTGCATAGTGGCATTCTTAGAGATGCGCGTTAATACTATTTTAGATTCTTGCATATTTTAAGCTTTACTGGGTTAGAATAGCCTTTCTCTAACTAGTATTTGAAAGCAATCCTATTTGGGGAGAAACATTTCAGTTTGATTTGGCAAATATTGTCCATTCACAGTTATTATTTAGTAAAATTATTTTTATTGTCTTTTTTCCTTCATATAAATTGGACCTTTAGTAGTAAAATGAGCACATTTTATAGGTTATCTTTTTTTTTTTTAAAGAAAGTGAGGATCCATGGTATCTCTTCATCACTAACTCATAGATTAATTTGACCTTACCTTTATATTGTGTGAAGATTTATAGGTCTCTGCTCAAAAGCAATTTCTAAGATCATGACTGGAGCAACCGAAATTTCAAATTAAATTTCTGGCTTGGGAGAGGGAGAAAGTGGAGGAAGCAATGGTAAAGGTCTTAGGCATGTTTTGAAAATAAAAAAACAAAACAAAACAAAAAAACAACAGCAACTTGCATTTTTCACTCAGATTAGTCCCAGTTGTCTCTTATAGCATCACTCTTCTACAGATTGAAAAGCACATTCTGATATGCTAGTTTGAAATATCTGTCTCACAGTATTCGTGTACCCTTTTGCCAGATAGTAGGCCAATAAATTCCCAAAGGAAAGCCCAAGGTACAATAGCAGTTCTATGATTTCCTGAGACCCAGACTATATAGTTCCCTGTTCTAACTGTAATAAGCTTCTCCTACACATCTCTTCTCAGGTTGTCTCAAAGCACTTTCTAAACTGTAAAGAAATAAGTACAAATGCTGTCTTCAGCAAGACTAGGATTTTTTTTCTTGGAACATAAAACCAGAAATCTAGCACCCACATTGCAAGCCCTTCTATATTCCTAGGAACTTCAGTGGGCATCAGACAAATTGTCCAGTAATTCAAGATAACTGTTTAGAACAGAAAAAAAAGGACGTGTTTGATTCTCAGCTTTGTTCCTGAAAACAGTGCAAGGCTTTCCTCCAGTATCATACCTTTGCTTGGATAGTCACTAAATAGTTTTTATATTTCTTTGGTGACATGCTGGTTTTTTTATGTATGTACACAAATAGGACATGTGAATGATGCAAACATAGAAAGAAGATAATTAGAATTAACAAATGAAGAGAGAGGCTGAGATAGATGCACAAATGTACTGTCTTTGCCAATAAATCAACAATGAGAATGATTAAACAAGAAAATACAGTATATACCTATTTTCCAGTTCTCTGATAAGCAATATGGTGGGAATAATTCTTTGGCTCTCAAGTTACATTCCATGTTAGTGGGTTAGTAATGGGTCACACATGACTGATTTAACAGAATAAAGGCTAAGATTAGATTACTCTTTTTAATAAAGTGAGCATACTTTAGATGAGAATGTTTTGTCTATTCATCAAAATTATGCATGTGGTGCCAGGCATCCTCCTCTTTTAAATGTACCTCATTGAAAATACGGCAAGTTAAACACAAACCATCTAAGCATGTGGAAGTATATTGTAGCTACTGTGTTTTTTATATATGTCATGAGGGAAACAGCAGTGCTGCATATGAAGGTGGCTTCTAGATACCAGTTTCAAATACTAAACTAGTGCCTACAATATTTTCTTACATATATATAAAAAAAATGGAATACACAATATTTATATGCAAATAGTCAGTAGAAAGGAACAAAAAAATTGTTCCCAAGCATACTAGATGAGGCTTTGAGGTTGAGACATAGAGCTGGTTGTCAGAAGATCTGGTTTCTGATTTTCTGTGTGAATTTTTGTTTGCTTGGGTTTTTTAATCAGTCAAATTACTTCCAGCCAGCTGCTAGTTATAACTGAAGATTTTCAAGCAGTTGACAATTGCATTCCATTATCTGTACAAAGGGTTAATTATTCTTCAGGACATCTAACTGCTATGAGAATGTGCAAATTTTGAGTTTCTCAGATGCTAGGGAAAGCAACAATATTGGAAAGCATAAAATAGAAAAATGACAATAGCAGCTTGTCTGTAAGGCAATGTATGTATTAGCCTTTGATCACTTATGAAATGCGCTCGTTTTGCCACTTAACACCCAATTCATGTTTACACTCAGAATCACAGAATGGTTGAGGTTGGAAGTGACATCTGAAGGTCATCTTGCCCCACCCCCTGCTCAAGCAGGTTCACCTAGGGCAGGCTACAAAGGACCATATCCAGATGACTTTTGAATATCCCCAAGGATGGAGACTCCACAACCTCTCTGGGCAAACTGTGCTAGTGCTCATTCACCCTCACAGGAAAAAAGTGTTTTCTGATACTTAGACAGAACTTCCTGTGTTCCAGTTTGTACCCATTGCCTCTTGTCCTGTCACTGGGCACCACTGGAAATAGCCTGGCTCCATCTTCTTTATGGCCACTTTTCAGCTATATGTACACATTCAGATATTTGTACGTGTAATGTCCACTTCTTTGCACAGCAAAGATGAACCATGCAGCACTATTTCCCCATTCTTTACAGTAGTCCTAGCCACTGGGAGCCCAGCAGTTAGGGGTGGGGGCACTTGCGGAATCTCCATCCCTGATGGTTTGTAAGAACAAATTAATCTGTATTTACATCCACAATCATGCTGGTGTCCAATGCAGTTTATTTCTTCTCTTGTCTAACCCGACCTAATATAAAAACCTACTTTATAAAATTATTTTGTGTTCAGTTCTGGGCTCCTCGGTACAAGACAGACATGGACATACTGGACAGAGTCCAATGAACAGCCACAAAGATGATTAAGGGACTGGAGCATCTCTCATGTGATGAGAGGCTCAGAGAATGGGGATGGTTTAGCCTACAGAAGAGAAGGCTTGGGGGAATCTGGTCAATGTATATAAATACTTGAAGGGAGGGTGTAAAGAAGACGGAGCCAGGCTTTTTTCAGTGGCGCCCAGTGACAAGGCAAGAGGCAGTGGGCACAAATTGAAACACAGGAGGTTCCGTCTGAACATCAGGAAACACTTCTTTACTGTGAGGGTGACTGAGCACTAGAACAAGTTGCCAATAGAGGTTGTGAAGTCCCCACCCTTGGAGATATTAGAAAACTGCCTGGACATGGTCCTGGTTCAGCCTGCTCTAGGTGGGCCTGCTTGAGCATGGGGGTTGGACAAGATGACCTTCAGAAGTCCCTTCCAACCTCAACCATTCTGTGATTCTGTGATTTTTATTTTCATTAACATTTTACATATCCAGTTTAAAAAGGGGGAAACAATCATTTTTTTCAGGAAAATTGAAGGCAAGAGCTATGGGAGAGGCTGGAAAGTCGGTAGTGAGACATTAGGAGCAAGATCTTCCACTGAGAGAATTATTCATGGAACCACAAAGCTAGATAAGTATCTGTCAGGACTGGTTTAGATAAAGGACTAGATGACCTGTTTTCCATGAACAGTTGGTTCCACATTGTAAAGGTCTATCAGCTAGATAAGAATAGCTGTAGTGAAGCTTTGGCCATTCGTCCTGAACTCGGCATTTCTTCTAATTTAGTCCTTCAGACACCCCCTGCTCAAGGAGCATTGCCAGGCAAATAAGGGAAGCCTATAATCACTTTGTGTAAAAGCTCATAGAGAAACTAAGCTATTTTCTAGGGCCCATTTGCAAACTGAAATCTAAAAGTGTTCTTTGAAATCTATGGGTAAAGAAGTTTTGATCTCACTAACAGTGGGAAACCATGTTTAGTTCTTCTATTGCCCTCTTCTTCCTTGAGATAATGAATCACTGAGGGACCTTACTTAGAGAAAAGATGTTGAAGGATTGAATGCTGGGCCTGAAGAAATATAGTCAGTGCTTTACTGTTATGAGCCTTCTTGCTGCTTATCAGTGACCATTACCTTCAGGTCAAAGCAGAACTGCGTCTTACGCCTTTTTATGACCTGTTGCATATAATGTGTTGTTTGCTGCCTTCCATGAGGTCTAGGGGGAAAAAAACCTGCTTCCTTGACACACATTGATCAAATCCGATGGTTTGGAAGTTCTGTCTACCTTCTTAAAGGCCACAGTTGGCTAGGTGAGGAGGTTGGGTTCAAAGTATGGCAGCTTAGCAGGTAGCACCCTTGAGGGTACATATGAGGAGAAGATGTTGAGGCCCCGGCAACAGCTGGAATTAGTCTGGAAGGAGGGAAAGTTGACAGCAACCTTCAAAATAGGTTGGAACAATCAGTGAAAGAATGATGACCTGTTCTGTATGACATATTGCTGGGTAATGTTGCCAGATGAGTTAATAAAGCCGTCGCCTAATTAAACCACATCCTTTGCATCATGTTTTCCTGCACAGTCAAGCTGTGTGCTTTCTGGCTTGTATGGTATCATCAATAATACAGATTCGAGAACTAGATCATCTGTTGGTGGTGCAGGAGTTAAAATAGAATACAGCTCACTTCCTCTTAGCTGTATTTGGCTGTACAGAGCTAACAGGAGTAAAAAATGGTGACAATTTATTTTTATCACTCCAGTGAGTACACTTCGACTGACTACATATGGAGAACAGATCTACTGAATAAGACTTTTGCCGAGTAACTTTTTCTGACTCTAGCCACATTTAATAACTGTGGTTGAAATGCTGGCTTTACATTTAAAAAAATGTTGACAGAGTATCTTTCACAAATGGGAACATGCTCACAGGATTCTAAACACATGCTACAGTCCTTTCCCACATCTACATCTGTTTCTTTAATTGATACTGTATTTTAATTATTTTAGCTTATAAATACATACTAGGGCTGATAAACACATTTTCTATCAGATGTTTCTGGAAGGAAAACTGTCTCCACAGTTGCTTTTTTCTTAAAATATTTGTTTCCTGTGGCATTTTTTTAAAGTTATCAAAACTTTGTAATGGAATTACTTCTGTTAGCTTCTGCTGGATAAAAATAGGGCAAGGTGCAGAGTGTTCAAATCTAAATAGTGATATAATCCCCAGAGTAAAAAAGAAAGATCATAATAGGAGAGTATGTGCTACTGTGTGGTGCATTCATTTTTGCTCAGAAAGAAGGTAATACTAGTAGTATAAAAAAGATAAGCCACAAGTTAATTCCAGTGAATTGCAGAAATAGCACAGCAGCAATGACATGTGCCTTAGTGTTCTAGCACTTCCTTATCTCAAGACATAATTGAAACAATCTACAATTAGAAAAAGCAATCACTAAACATACTAAATTAGCCCCTGCCAGTACTGACAGGTGAGCGTCTCTATCTGAAGAGCTCTATTTCACAAGGTTATTTGTTTGCATAGTACCCAGTTCCTTTCCTTTCTCAACTGAATTCGTGGTAGATGGATGAGAGCTCAATTTTTCAGAGGGAATGGATTAGCTATTATACCAAATATGGGTCAGAATTGTAAGTGATGTTCCACCCAGTCTGGTGCTGATATTCCTAAAGGATTCCTTCAGTGATGGCCTTATCAGTTAACTCTTCATTTTTATTTACTTTAGCAGTTGCTTTAAAAATTCATTTCAACACCTGACTAAAATCAAGAAAGAGGAGTAGATGTATCTGCTCTATCTCATTAGTTAACAGAGACGTACAATGATCTGATATCGGTTTATGTCAGATGATATTCTGTAATTAAGCACAGACCATCATCAATTCTCTACCAGAGTGACCTGGGAGGTTGAAAGGGGTTTTGTGTTTAATGAAACATGATTCAATTAAGATGAACAATTTGGACCAAATTTTTTTTCTGGTGACTTGAGTCATAGCTCCACCAGAACCAGTGGACTCTCACAACAGCAGCAAATTTCCCTATTTACACAGATGCCTTTTATGTTTTAATTACAAAAGCTGCTACTTCTTTATCCTTAATTACTGTTTTAGTATTAGTAGTGAAAGCCATGGACCATTTTTGTTTTAACTCATTTAATGACTGAGTGGTGCTGGCATCGTAAAAGAAATAAAATACCCTGACTTTGACCAAAGTCACAAATATCTTTTGAGAATAGCAGACAACCTGTATTCCCACATTAAGTGAGAAAGGCTGGCATATTGTGATTGAAATGCATGAATAAAGAAACAACTAATGTTATAATTTATAACTATTGCATCTAAATGTGGAATGTCAAATAAAATGTGTGGTTTTAGGCCCCAAGTCAGGCTTATAGCTGATCTCAGTTCCCCTGGGATTCATAGACTTCATCTTTGCTGAAAATAGGTGACTCCAGGCATTCTTTCAGTAATTGATCTGATCTTCAGTGAATCCAGTGATGATGATGTTGTCCTCCTTTTTACAGCAATACTTAATGTTTAGAATACTTGCTCAGAAAGTGGGTAACCTATACTCAGTTCTCTTTTCAAACAGGAGCTCTTTGAGCCTTCATCTCCTGCTTATGCTAGGGCAATTTGGGGATGGCAGCATTTTCCTTTCCTCTTGAACACGAATCACTTTGCAGAAATGAACCCCAAATTCAGTGGGAAAGAGAGGGAGTACATGAAGGGTCAAGGCACTGTAGTTCGGGGATTAATGCAATTATTGAGAGAAAGGAGCCTGGAATTTCAGTCTTCTGTCTGTAAATTGCTTCTGTAATTTACATTGAATAGTTATTGTGTTTAAAAAAAACCCCAAAACAACACAGCAATTCTTAGGAAACTAACCCAACCTTCTCTTTATCTAGGGGAGTAATCTAATTCTCAGGTTATTTCTGAAAATAAGCATCAGTCTCTGAGTCTGATGCTAAAGTCTTAGAAAGTGGGGAAAGTTAAGAAAAAGCTCTCCATGTGTTTTTTTTCCTATTGGATAGCTCCAATCACTCTGTTCTTATCTATCTACATTTTATCTCTATGTGCCTAAATTTCGCTGGGCATTTCATGGAAAGACTAGATTCTGAAAGGCGTTTCTGAATGTCCAGCCCAGTAAGTCCATACCTATGTCTAGAGATTGTAGGTAGTTTGGACTCTAAATGGCATAAAAACATACATAGTATTTACATATTTAAGCAAGCACTGTTTGATACAGTGGGAGTATTGATCTAGCTGTGGGCTACCATCTCTAGCTTATTTACAGGTAAGAGCCTTGTTGAGACAGATTTCAGCAAGGCCTAATATGTCTCATAGAGAAGCACTGTAGACATTGCGCAGATCATTGAAGTGCTTTTGGAAATTTTACTCATTGTATGAAAATGGCTTTGGCTCATCTACCAGTATAATTGCTTGTTGCACTACTGTTGAGGGGAATGATGGCAACATCCTCTGAAAGCATTAGTGCTAACACAACTGGATTAATAGTTATGGGACAACAGGAAATCCTCGGACCCTGTGTGAATTCAAATTAATTGAGTTGAATTAATAACAGTATTTCTACAGACAACCTCACAGTGTATTGGAAAGGCAAGACTGAACTTTGCTTAGCTGAACTGAGGTGTAAAATTGTGTATTAATGCATCTGTACTATAGTCATGAATAGTGAGTTGGGACATTTCTGAATGCAAGAAAAGATCCAAGTAATAACCCAACGGAGAGCCTCCCTGCCTTACAACAGTGAAAATTCAGTGCTCTACATTTCTAAGAAGGAACATTTGGGTTAAGATCCCTTTCTTTTTCCTAATATGAAATATGACAGGAACCTTCAGTAGTGTCATCTGATTCAAATGCACTAACATCTCAGCTTTGTCTCGCTTCATAATATGTCTGCTAGTAATCTGCATTTCTTATTGTCACTGAAGTGTTTAGGCATTAGTTTCTTAGAATATCTATACATTTAATTTTCCCTTACATTTTGTGTAATGATGAGAATGATAGCAGGAAGGTCTGACAAACACTAGGTATCCCATTCTCTTCAGTAGTTGGGGAATTAGAGGTAGCTAGATTATGTGTCACATCTTCAGCACAGATGCAGGCATCCCCATGAAAAGGTAAGGTACTTTTCCAGCCAGGTGTGTGAGCCTTTCTTTGGGATGATAAAATATCTTGGGTGGACAAAGCTTCCTTACTAAGCGTTAACCAGTGCCTCCCTGACAAAGCAATAGTAGACTCTGGTTAAGGTCTGAGGTATCAGAGATGCCTTGAGCCTGTCACATAAATCAGATTCCAACACTGAAATATCAGGGCTATCTTCTGCAGAATACCGGTGAGATTAGATATGTTTTGAATAGCAGATTTCAATTAATTTTAAACAGCTGATTTAAAAAGATGAATTTATTTAAAACCCATACTATAGTGATATTTTTTCATAGAAATTGCAGTCCCAACCACAGTTGTGATTTTGTTTACATAGTGAACTCAACATCCTGTTTTCTCCTTGCGTATAGCAATTATGACGGTCAAGTCATTTATCTTCCCCTTTTTTAACCTTTGTCCAACATAAATCTGTGATTTGTTCATTTTCATACAAATGTTTTCATGTATCAAGTTCTGTACTATTTGTCTATTCTTTTCCACGCATCCTTTTTATTATTCTGTAGATTTTGTTATGGGAAATATAACTGACCCATATGAAACTTAAGACCTCATCTGCTCTCTTCTCTCAGCTGCTAGGGAGCATGAGAAATAGCGACAGATAAAAAGGTTATGGCAGCTTGTTTTCTTCTCCTCTTTCATAGTGAAACCATTGTAGCTTCTGCCTGGTGTGTCTCTGCATAGCTTGCTAAATCATACCCAAGAAAGGGAGTGTTAGTCATGCACTACATTTTCATCCTGGTTACATGACACAAGCAAGGAGAAGGGGCTCCAGCCTCATTTTCTGGAGGAATTGCTTACATTTGTGTCTAAGATTCTTGGAAGGCTTTTCTAACAAGCTCAGTGGCATTTCCCCTTCAAGCAGCATTAATTTTGGTTAGTTAAGATTTTGTATCCATTATACCTGAATTCTGTGTAGAAATAAGCCTTCTTGATACAAATAGCAGACTGCTGGAGGTATGGAAGAATGTCACAGCTTTACTGCTTTCTGCCCCGTATGGCATGTGCTTCTGCCCCAAAGACACAAACAGATTGTTGCAAGAGAAACATGAGCAGAAGCAGCTCAGAAAATGCTGTTCCCAACACCCCTAGCACTTTAGCAAGTACCGGTTAGGGTATTCTTCATGAAAGTGCTAAGCACCTAAGCCTTGGCTACTTTAAGTACTGAACTACACATAATTTAAGAGTTTAATCACTCTTGGCTGTAAGCATAGTCAAAGAAGAGAAATAGGTACTACTAGGGATGATTCAGACCTTTAGCTGTAGTTTCTTGAACATAGCCTTTTTGTCAGGAGTCACAGTTTAAGCAGCTTCCATTATCAACCACTTGTTCCATTTCTTTCTTTTGTGCCAGTACAGCTAAGTGTGATGCTACACTGTGAACCTAAAATGAAGTAAAAATACAGTGAGCTGTATATTCTGCTATGTAAGGAGAAATGCATTTTACTGTGAGCTGTTGTTAGATTTTCTGTGGTGTTCTTCACTGTAATGCTTGATCATTTCATATTTATTCATTTTAACTTTCACTTTTGAAATTGTCAAAATGGGTATTATTCTATTCCTGTTCAAATACATCAAGTATATATATAAAAAAAAATATTTACTGATGCACAATCAAGTCTAATTGCTCTCTGACACGGTGAATTGTCTATATTTTACCCATAAGAAACAGCAAGGGGAGATTAAATTATTAAATGGTTTATCCAATATCATACCTGTAAACCTGTTGCTGAGGATCTGAACTGAGGTATCCTTGGTCTCACGGCAGGAGATCATCTTTGCTTGCAAATTAAAGTTTTCCATTGAACGTTGCATAGCGTTTCCACTATAATGGCTCAAAAATCTGTGAATTTCTATGAGCTTGGTGATTTTAATTTTCACCATATAGTGAAGAATGGTTTGGGTTGGAAGGGACCTTAAAGATCATTTAGTTCCAACTCCCCTGCCATGGGCAGGGATACCTTCCACTAGACCAGGTTGCTCAAAGCCCCATCCAACCTGACCTTGAACACTTCCAGGAATGGGGCATCCACAACTTCTCTGCGCAACCTGGTCCAGTGTCTCACCACCCTCATAGTAAAGAATTTCTTCTAATATCTAGTCTGCATCTACCCTCTTTCAGTTTAAAGACGTTACCCCTCATTCTATCACTAGACTCCCTGATAAAGAGTCCCTCTCCAGCTTTCTTGTAGGCCCCCTTCAGGTACTGGAAGGCTGCTATAAGGTCTGCCTGGTGCCTTGTCTTCTCCGGGCTGAACAACCCCAACTCTCTCAGCTTGTCTTCATAGTAGAGGTGCTCCAGCCCTCTGCTCATCTTCGTGCCCCTCCTCTGGACTCACTCCAACAGGTCCATGTCCTTCTTATGTTGGGGGCCTCAGAGCTGGATGCAGTACTCCAGGTAGGGGTCTCACAAGAGCGGAGTAGAGAGGGAGAATCACCTCCCTTGACATGCTGGCCATGCTTCTTTTGATGCAGCCCAGGATATGATTGGCCTTCTGGGCTGCAAGCACACATTGCCGGGTCATGTTGAGCTTCTCATCCGCCAGTACCCCCAAGTCCTTCTCGGCAGGGCTGCTCTCAATCCCTTCATCCCCCAGCCTGTCTTGATACTGGGGGTTGCCCCGACCCAGATGCAGGACCCTGCGCTTGGCCTTGTTAAACCTCATGAGGTTTGCATGGGCCCACCTCTCAAGCCGGTCAGGGTCCCTATGGATAGCATCCCTTCCCTCCAGTCTATAAACTGCACCACACAGTGCAACACAGCTTGGTGCCGTCGGCAAACTTGCTGAGGGTGCACTCAATCCCACTGTCCATGTTGCCGACAAATATGTTAAACAATGCCGGTCCCAATACTGACCCCTGAGGAGCACCACTCATCGCTGGTCTCCACTTGGACATCGAGTCGTTGACCGCAACTCTTTGAGTGTGACCATTCAGTCAATTCCTTATCCACCGAGTGGTGCATCCATCAAATTCATGTCTCTCCAATTTAGAGACAAGGATGTTGTGCGGGACAGTGTCAAATGCTTTGCACAAGTCCAGATAGGTGACGTCAGTTGCTCTTCCCTTATCCACCGATGTTGTAACCCCATTGTAGAAGGCCACCAAATTTGTCAGTTCCAATAGAATGACAACATTAGTTTTCAATTCTGTTCTCACACAGTCACAGAATCCACAGGATGGTTGAAGTTGGAAGGGACTTCTGAAGGCCCACTTACCACCCCCTGGGCCTGGCAATTCAGAGAGTTTTCAATCCATTTCACTGTCTGCCTATCCAGCCCATGCTTCAACAACTTTTCTATGAGCATCTTACGGGACACTGTTGAAAGCCTTACTGATGTCCAGGTAGACAATATCCACTGCTCTTTTCCCATCTACCAGGCCAGTAATTTCATTGTAGATGGTTATCAAGTTGATCAAGCATGACTCTCCTTTGGTGCATCCATGCTGGCTATTCCTGATGATTTTCTTGTCCTTCATGTACCTGCAGATGGTTTCCAGGATTACCTGCTCCATCACATTCTCAGGGATCAAGGTGAGGCTCACTGGCCTGTAGTTCCCTGGGTCCTCCTTCTTGCTCTTCTTGAAGTTAGGAGTGACATTTGCTTTCCTCCAGTCCATGGGGTTTTCCTCCGGTTCTTGGAGTGTCTGGTCACAAAAGATTACCAATATATAATATCCAAAACACTGAATGGATATTAAGGTTGTGTCGCAAAATGACAAAAGCAAGGATATGCACAGTTAAGTGGAAAATCATAGAATGGTTTGGGTTGGAAGGGACCTTTAAAGATCATCTAGTGCAAACCCCAAAATGTACCAGGCTTGCCAGTACAATAGCACAGTAAATGAGGCACTTTAAGAAAGCAAGTGTAGTGCTTTCATTTTTCTTTTTCAGTATTGCTGACTTATTGTCTAGGCTGTAATGAAATCTTAGATCTGTAATAGGACTGTTTTTTCTGGAGCTAACCTAGTCCTTGGGTAAAATCAGATGCATTGGGGACCTATTAGTGTGGTCATATTAGTTCTTAAAAGTAGCAGTCAGATCACAGTACAGTCTTTAAAAAGTTCATGAAATCCAAGTGTGTTACAACTTTCCATTGTTAGGCTACACAATTTGTCAGAGTATACTCACAATTCTGATCACAGTGCAATTTTAGGGAAAAACAAATGTTGAGTTTATGGAAAATATATTGCCCTACCAATAAAGTAGCGCAAACATTGGAACAAAACAGTAAACAAATTCAAGTTAAAATCTAACTTCTCTACAGTTTCAAAATTCTGCTTTGCTGTTTGAACTGTTACTGACAGGTTTAGAATCACAGAATGTGTCAAGTTGTAAGGGTTAACAAAACCTTATTAATAAGGATTAATAAGTCCAACTCCCTGATCTTCGCCGGACTACCTAAAAATAAACCACATGGCTAAGAACATCATCCAGATGCTCCTTGAACTCTGACAGGCTTGGTGCTGTGATCACTTCCCTAGGGAGCCTGTTCCAGGTTCCGACCACCCTCTCAGTGAAGAACCTTTTCCTAATGTCCAATCTGAACTTCCCTGATGCAGCTTCATTCCATTTCCTCGTGTCCTATCCCTGGTCACCAGAGAGGAGATCAGCACCTCCCCCTCCATTGCTTCTCTTGAGGAAGTTGTAGACTGCGATGAGGTCACCCCTCAGCCTTCTCTAAGCTGAGCCGCTTCTTGTATATCTTGCCCTTGAGGCCTTTCACCACCTTGGTCGCCCTCCTCTGGACACACTCTAATAGTTTGATGTCCTTCTTATATTGAAGCAACCAAAACTGCACACAGTACTCAAGGTGGGGCTGCACCAGTGCAGTGTAGAGTAGGACAATCAGCTCCCTCGATCAGCTAGCTATGCTGTGCTGTGCACCCCAGGACACAGTTGGCCCTTTTGGCTGCCAAGGCACACTGTTGACTCACATTCAACTTGCCATCAATGCAGATCCCCAGATCTCTTTCCACGGGGCTGCTCTCCAGCCTCTTGTCCCCCAATATGTATGTATAGCCAGGATTACCCCATCCCAGGTGGAGAATCCAGCACTGAGGGAGTCCACAGCTCCTCCTAGTTTAGTATTGTCAGCAAATGTACATTCGATTCCTGCATCCAGATCATTTATAAAGACATTAAAGAGCACTGGCCTTAAAATCGAGCCCTGGGGAACCCCACTGGTGACTGGCTGCCAGCCTGAGGTAACCCCATTTACTATAACCCTTTGAACCCAACCCACCAGCCAATTGCTCACCCAAAGTATTATGGACTTGTCTAGCTGTATGCTGGACATTTTATCCAGAAGGATATTGTGAGAGACACTGTCAAAAGCTTTGCTAAAATCCCAAAACACCACATCTGCTGGCTTACCTTGGTCAATTAGATGGGTGACCTTGTCATAAAAGGGAATTAAGTTGGTTAAGCAGGTTTCCCCTCGTGAACCTATGCTGGCTATGACCAATGACTGTATTGTCTCTCAAGTGTTTTTCAGTAACTCCCAGAATAACCTTCTCTATAATTTTGCCAAGCACTGATAGGCCTGTAATTACCAGGGTCTTCCTTCTTACCCTTCTTGAAAATTGGGACATTTGCCAGCTTCCAGTCGACTGGGACCTCTCCAGACTCCCAAGACCATTGAAAAATAATGGAGAGAGGTCCCGCAATGACATCAGCCAGCTCTTTCAGTACCCTGGGATGAATCCCATTGGGCCCCATAGATTTATGCACATCAGCTGGAGCAACAGGTCTCAAACAAGTTCAGGGTCAGCTGGGAGTTTATTATCCCCCCAGTCACAGTCTTCCAACACAGGGCTCCAGGGGTCCCAGGGCCCATCATCAGTGTTGAAGACAGAAGAAGGCATTAAACATCTCCACTTTGTCTACGTCCCTATTTGTCAGGTGACCGACCTCATCAAGCAACAGACCAATGTTATCTCTGATTCTCCTTTTCATGTTAACATATTTAAAAAAGCCCTTTTTGTTGTCCTTGACAGTGCCTACATTTTGTTTTGTTTTGTTTTTTAAGTTAGCCAACACACTGAAAGGGAATGATTCCTTTCCTATACAGTTTTACTTTCTAGGTCTGATGCATTTTATGCTAGCTTCTCATTAAAATAATAGGAAGATAATTTTAGGAAGAATCTTACAATTATTTTCTTTTTTACTATTTGTTGTTTCTAAGTTTATGTGATAATTACTTTCCATGTTGTGTTATCGAAATACCAAAGGAAAGTATTAGTAAAGAATAGATTTGTGACCACAAAAAAAGCTCATTCCTAACTCCACAATCATGTGAAATCTCACTGGATTGTGTACACTAGAAAAATTAAGCATAAGCATACATGATGGAAGAGTTCTTAATATCCAAAGGGGATGACAGAAATCCAAAGGGAAATAATTCATATCATTGTGACTATGAAAGTGCGTGTATGAGTAAGTTTAGGAGTCAACAAATAACTATTATATAAAACTGCTCCTGCCAAGTGGCCTTGCTAGTTATCACATCTAGTCCCAAAAGGAACCTGTTAAAAAATAGTTATTTCAGAATTTTCTTTATTATTTGACTTATTTGAAAGTTTTATACTCACTTAATTTACTTAGCTAATTTTACTCATGATTTTTACGTTATTTTCTCATTTTGGTAAAAACCACAAAATACGAAAAATACTTACTGTTTGTACTGAGTATCACAAAAATGCCTATAAGAGTAGTCTTTAAACACAAGTTAATAAGATCAATGTCAGAAAAATTAAAGAAAATTGAAAATATAACTTTTATATCATTTCAAGACATTGCTTTCCTATGCAAGGGTAATAATACATTGACCAGAATTTATCTGAGCAGTCTCTACAGAAAATAATTCCTTCTCTGTGTTAACACTCAGTGAACCTCATATTCACTTAATGTGAGCACAATGGGATCAGCTGTCTTGTCAAGTTAACCTATAACATTAATGCAGTGTTTTATCCCTCTTTCTCAGGCTCCACACACGTAAAACTTTAATATATATAGTTTTCAGCAGAATGTTCTTGGGTCCATCAGTTACAAATGCATGGTTTTATCCCTGGACCAGTAAAGTGCCTCCATACCTTGCTGTTACTGTGTATGGTTGATTTCTAAATCTTTTACAAAAGAGCGTGCAAATTAAAACATCTCCTATATGTATTCAAAAACCAGTGTCTAGAGTATGCTTCAGTACATATTGTTACTTATGCTGTATTTCTGGTTGGTTCTTATACTAGTTTGATAGAAAATAAAATCTTTTTGGAAAGGCCCTTTCTGAAAGGAACTGATATTTTGATTTGTAGATGGAGACCATTACTACATGTAATCCATCGAGAAGGCATACCTTTCATATACTGTTGCAATGCTATTGTTACTTGTGGGCAGATCTGTAAAGAGGCACAATGACCACATGGAAAGGGCATTAGACTGGAAATCTTACTTCTGGCTCTTCCATTGATTTACTGTGTGATTGTTAGTGAGTTATTGCCCCTTGTGAATGATTGTTTATAAAGGCTATGAGTTGCTTGTCATGGTACCTGCATGTACAACACACCATACTTTGGAAATCATTTATCACTTCCAGCTCCTGCTGTAGTATCAGGACTGACTTTGGAAGTGTTTGTTTACATTTTTTCTTCTTCAGTTGGGAACTTGCATATATATTTGAAAGAGAAAATGACACCTGGAGGAACAGATTAGAAAACAGGGTGCTAGGTTCACATATCTAGATACCGAGATAAGTGAATGATACAACATTAACACAGAAAAAAAACCAAACAGTAAACTTGTTATTTCTCTGTTGTAAAAGTTCTGCAAAGCAACATCTCAGATTACTCATTTGATCAACCATTTTGTCTTAGAAAACAATTTTTGTTTTGTATTTACTAAACACAAAAGAATTTGAGTGTCAGTGATCAAGTTCAGGCCTTAAATTAATTGTCTATAAGTGCAAGAAGTGCAAGGAATGATTGGTTTGCCCTACGAAAGAGACGGCTGTTGTAGTATTTGGCTTTACAAATGTGTAGTTACATTGTTCAGGGCTCAAGCACCGTATGAAGTCTTGTATAGTTCTTTTTCAGGCTCTCTGTACAGGGCTTGAGTTTCATCCTTAATCAACAGCCAGCTGTTAGGGCTGCCACTGATTCCTGACCTGTAATTACCCCAGAACCTCATCCTGCTGGCTGGCTTCTCAGGGTCTCCTGATATGAATGCTACAAGGTTGAAAGTGGCAAGAAATCCTTTGCAAAGGCACTGAGAGATTTGTACCTTTGCACTACAAATCAATCCAAAGACTGAATGCACTAGGCCTGTTCTCCCCTCACCTCCTGCACTCATTTCCCCTCTAAACTGGGCCCTGCATTTCAGGTTGTAATTAAGACTAACAGCGTGAAACCAAGCAAGTTTGCTTGAACTGCCTCTAGAAAAAGATCAATTGGCAAACTAAATGTACAATATCCTTGCTGATGAGATCCATGGTTTTTGCTGGACTGTCTGATTATGTGTTTTAGTATACACTGTGTAAGGTTTCTCATGCAATGCATTTATTTTAGTAAGTTGCAACCATACACACACTTTATAAGTATTATAGATTTCAGTTGTCAGGAAACATTTACTTCATTGTCAGCTCTATCTACTGTATTCTTGAATTTTGAACTACATAGTACTGCCAACCAGCAAACACGCCTTTTTATTCCAGGATGAATGATGATTGCAAGACATGAATTGTTTTCAGTTCTCTATCCCTTTCATCTGAGAAGAGAAGCTTGTTTCTTTAAAAACATGCCGTGTCCCTCAGGTATGTGTTTTAGTAAACACATATTCAAAGGAAAGGCTAGAACAATTACAAGTTTTCATTGCTGTTATTACTAATTTTATATATAGCTCCTTTTAGACCTGGCCACAATAACGAGATAAATCTAGATTTATCCTTCTTTAGCTGGGGGAAATAGCCTCACATCTGTTAAAAGATTATCACCTGATTAGAACATCTGAGATCAGAAATAGTTTACATCAGGCTCAGGTCTCAGCAATGCACGCACTCGGGATTACTGTCACAGTACATACAACCAGGATGCTCACATGAAGGGGCTGATGTATTCTGAATACCTACATTTTACGTACTTAGTGAACAGGTGACTAGGATTGTGGATTCTAGGAGAGGCAGGAAACCTGGGAGTAAAAGATGAGCTTCTGTGCATGTATGTGTTTCTGTTCATTGGAGAATGAAAAGCAGATCCAGGAGTTTTTAGAAATTTTCTGATTTTCCTCAACTAAGCTATATGCTTATGCTTCTTTAATGGCGCTGATCTTTTTTTGCCAAGCAGCTACATTCAGCTTAATGTTTACTTGCTGAGAGACGTTAGTGGGAATAAATTGTTGCTAGGTTATCATGAAATGCATCTTTCAGTATTTCCATAGTCAATGGTTTTGATTTTGTCTGATAAACTCAAGTATTGCACAAGGGAAAAAGTAAGCTGTATTATTAACATGGACTATTGAGAAAAATTCTCTTTAAAATGAGCAGAACTCCAGGATGTAATATTAAGTATTTTTGTAGATAATTACATTAAGTCTGAAAAGATATTCAGCTCAGATCCATGTCAGCATGGCAGAGACTAAGACGGAAGTCAAACTCAGATCTGATTTAGTGGTTTTGTGGTTTGCTTTGTATTTTTTAGTTTTTAATAGCCCTTACTTACCTTCCATGGTCATATTAATTGCCCTTTTCTAGTCTTGTCTCCAGTTTGTATCTGAAATCCAACTACACACTCTACAAACAACTTGTGTAACAATTTTCTCTTCACTGATTAAAACAAAGATGGGTATTTTTTCCCTATAAAGTTACCACATAGAAAACTTTCTACACTTATTGAAGAAGGCAATTAATAAGCAGTAGGAACAAAGGTTCTGCTATATAGTTCCTGAGAAATATTTCTCCATATCATAGAAGAATGGCGAGGCTGTAACTGAATGCTATTAATACTTGCACCTTGACTCAGAATTGTTCTTGACATTTTCCCTACGCTTGTTATTTAGAAGGTTACCTCAGTCTAAAACAAGAGGTTCTGTTTCAGCTCCAGAATCTGATTGCAAATCTTTAAAGGTATTTAGGTCATAAACTATTTTGGTGTCTCTTTTCCAAATAAATTGATAGAAGATAGGATCTGAAATGATTTTGTGGTTCTTGGAATAAACCTCTTAGGTTAAGAGCAATAGAATAATCCTTGTTAGGGTGCAGTCAGTAGTGGAGGACAAATACTGGCAATGCCATTAGTGCAGACTGCTTAAATGTTTGGCTTTTAGAATTGTGTATGAATTTGCTCAAATTTAGTCATGAGGAAGATGTAATTTTTTAAGATGAATCTGAATGAATGGGTGCTGGTATCTTCAGAGTAGAGATATAATAATTCATGCACAGGTCAGCTTGTGATAATGCACAGAGTTGGAAGTGGAAGAAGGAAAGAAACAGAGTATCCCAAGTAGCATAATTCATGGAGCAGAAAATTACTTATAGGAAATTAACTCCTAAGAAAAAAAGCATTAAGCCATGATATGACCTGGGCCTGAGGAGTGTGAAATACTATGTTCACTTCGCACTTTCTGAAATCAAGCTGGCCATCTGGTCAGTTCAGTTACTCTATGATTAAAGCTGTGGTGGGGGTGTTCAAAGAAGAAAGGGCAATGCTGAAATGCGATCCCCAGTTATCAAAATGGCTACATGGGCCTGTGGAAAGTCAGAAGGAAATGATGACAGCCATTAGAAAGCCTAAATATATATATATGTAATAATACAGCCAGGCTACAGTCAATCTTAAAATCAGTGAAACAAAAAAGTGACGACTTTCTTTTTGTTTCCTACCACTGCATTTTATACTCAAGTATGTGGTGTATGCTTTTAAAATACCATTTGGTTTATTACACAACATGAAATTCTCCACCATTCTCCACCCCTTATTCCATACCATTTACATCATTCTCAGGTCCCACACTATCCAGTACAACCTCATTAACCACTACCCCCTTTCCAATCCTTTGATATAATACACAGATAGCATTCCCTTAGTCTATGGACCACCCCTATAAAATGTCTTTAAAATGTCCGGAAAATGTCCACTGAGTTCATTTACTCCATGACTTTGGGCTCCATCTGTTATGGTGGTCACTCAGGACAGGACAGGTGGTGTGTTGCTTGGAGTTATTGGGCACCAAAGCCAGCTCAGGTCGGGTCACTGCTGCACTTGCACTGCTTCTTGTAAGGCTTGTCCTCCATTGGTTCGGGTGGTTCCTGCTATAGTAATTCCTATAACATGCAACTCAAATCATGGGTTACAACAATTTAAGGGTATTTCCATGACAACCTCCACCCCTGGTCCCTTTGGACCAGACCATCGGATTTAACATTGCAATGAACTCCTCCCCTTGCTCCTAGCCTGGCTAGCAACAAGGGGTTCCTGCTATAGTAATTCCCATAACATGCAACTCAAATCCCAGGTTACAACAATTTAAAGGTATTTCCACGACAATCTCCACCCATGCACCCTTTGGACCAGACCATCGGGTTTAACATTGCAATGAACTTCTCCCTTTGCCCCTGCTCTGGCTTGGACTTATCCACAGACTGCAGTCCCTTAGTGTTGTACCTGCTCCAAGTGGAGTCTTATCTATGAGCCACAGTCTCTCCAGGGGTATACCTTCTGCGGCATAGGCTTATCCACAGCCACAGTCGCTTTGAGGTGCACCTGTTCAAGCG
>NW_008825156.1:4751077-4810329 GCF_000699105.1 Pygoscelis adeliae | reverse complement strand
GGGGTGGTGTGAGAAGCAGAAAAGGCCTTGACTCTGTGTCAGCACTGCTCAGCAGTAATGAAAACATCCCTGTATTATCAACACTGTTTTCAGCACAAATCCAAAACACAGCCCCATACGAGCTACTATGAAAATTAACTCTATCCCAGCCAAAACCAGCACACCTCTTTAAATAATGTTTTCTAGATAATGTTTGCCTACAGAGAGGAAAAAAAAAGAAAGGATACACTGTAAGATGAGAGATGAAGAAAATAAGATATCTGAAGTTAAATACTAGAACTAATAAAGCATTTTTCATCAAAAACAACACTGCAAAAGATAAGACTTTTTACTATAAATATATATTTTTTAAAAGTATAGCTGTTCAATAAAATGTTTTATTCTTTAAAAGAAAAGAAAACAAACCAAAACCCCACAACTTTTTGACAAAGTTATTGTTTGTCTTTCCAGAAGCTTTGCAGGAACTGAGGAGAACCCAATCCCAAAATACATTTGCCAAACAAGTCCACCTGAACTCAGCTTCTCAGTTTCTCATTCAGTGAGTTGTAAGATGGTATCTATCTCTGCAGTGCAGAGCAGTTTTTTGTGTGAGTCCCATATAGTCAGGTGCTCAAGACAAGAATGGGAAAGAAGCAAGGCATTAACTATTGCATGGTTTCCCTTTCCTAGAAATTCCATGTTAGAGGGTAAGCTGGAATGATAACTGCTGTTCTGTGAATTGAAATAAAGGCCCTCCAAAAAATAGTGTTGCAGCACTCGTGGGTGGGCAGGGACACCTTGGCTATGTACAGCAGCGAATTTCTTCCCAGACCTGTAAGGTCTTATACAAAATTAAGTCCTGAAAATAGTGTGTGGGGTAAGTTTAGTTTGAACGCCAAAGTCTTTGGAAGCAAGGATCAAAGAGTGAATGCAATGAAACTCATTGTTAATTGGTTATCAGACATGACACTGTAGTTTATATTAGCTTGTTTCATAACAGATTTTGTTTTGCTGTGTGTGCATCTTGATCTTTAACTTAAAGTCTTCTATGAGCATAATCCATGAGCATTTGAGACTCCACCACATTTTTAAGGTTATTTTGCATGGAGTATGATTTAAATGGTTATATACTTTGAGTTCTTTATCATGTTGTTTATATCTATTAAGAGAATCACCTTTTTTTTAAAGTCAGTTTATGAAAATACTGTGTTTGAACATCTGCCAAGGGCTGAAGATTAGCTGAATAGACATAAGATGCCAGTATATTGTATTTTCTGTTATCCTGTATACTGTAATTATCTTGATCCTCAAACAACTCTGCGACAGTTACAAACACTTTTGCAGACTTGTTGTTACTGCAAATTCAAAATTTATTTCATCTGAATCTAAATTAAACTAGTATGTAACAAGACTTTTTTTTTAACATTTCTATCTGTAGATGATTAAAAAGCAGTAAAACACAGATTCAAATTTTATTTAAAAGACAAACTCAGAAAAAAATAATTCAGTTTTGAGACAACATAGGAATCTTTTCCAAAATGAAATTTGTTCCAAAAAATGGATAAACTAAGTAGCCAAACTGGGGAGAAATGGGTGCCACAGATAGTAGGTGTGCTTGGAATTGAGAAGTAAATCTAAATCACAGAATCATAGGATGGTTTGGGTTGGAAGGGACCTTAAAGATCATTTAGTTCCAACTCCTCTGCCATGGGCAGGGATACCTTCCACTAGACCAGGTTGCTCAAAGCCCCATCCCACCTGGCCTTGAACACTTCCAGGGAGGGGGCATCCACTACTTCTCTGGGCAATCTGTTCCAGTGTCTCACCACCCTCACAGTAAAGAATTTCTTCCTAATATCTAATCTAAATCTACCTTCTTTCAGCTTAAAAAACCCTCATCCTATCACTAGACTCCCTGATAAAGAGTCCCTCTCCAGCTTTCTTGTAGGCCCCCTTCAGGTACTGGAAGGCCGCTATAAGGTCTCCCCAGAGTCTTCTCCAGGCTGAACAACCCCAACTCTCTCAGCCTGTCCTCATAGGAGAGGTGTTCCAACCCCCTGATCATCTTTGTGCCCCTCCTCTGGACACGCTCGAGCAGGTCCATGTCTTTCTTATACTGTGGGCCCCAGAGCTGGACACAGTACTGCAGGTGGGACCTCACGAGGGTGGAGTACATGGGCAGAATCCCCTCCCTCGACCTGCTGGCCACGCTTCTTTTGATGCAGCCCAGGATGAGATTGGCTTTCTGGGCTGCAAGCGCACACTGCCGGCTCATATTCTGTTTTTCATCCACCAGTACCCCCAAGTCCTTCTTCTCAGGGCTGCTCTCAATCCACTTGTTGCCCAACCTGTATCCATGTTTGGGATTGCCCCGACCCATGTGCAGGACCACACCTGGCCTTGTTAAACTTCATGAGGTTTGCACGGGCCCAGCTCTCTTAGCCTGTCAGGGTCCCTCCGGATGCCATCCCTTCCCTCTAGATTATCAACCACACCACTCAGTTTGGTGTCACCCACAAACTTGCTGAGGGTGCACTCAAATTGCCTCTTTCAAGAATAAGTAATAAGCATGATACCAGGGCAAATTTAAAATGAAATGGATGAAGACTCCTTGATCCAACACTTATAAAGGTGTCCTTTGAGTTTCCCTAGTTATTCTTCACAACCACTGACTCTAACTACTCAGGATGTGTAAAATGCTGGGTGTAGTCAATGGCAACAACTGGGAAAAAACAATTAGTCATGTCATCTTTTACTGAGGGTAACCAGCCAGAAGGGGATCCTCAGAAAGGTGTAATACCTTTGGAATAGCTCCATTCCCAGTGCAAGGGTAAGAATTCTTCCCTCATCTCCCACCACCACAGAAGTAGTCCTCATCCCAAGTCACTTTTTTTTATCTTGGAAGTCATTTAGTTACCACAGTGCTGTATAATAGAATCAAATAGATGCAATGAAAAGCCTGACGGGGGAGTGGGAATAGACCAAAGTCTCCAGGGCAGAGCAAGTCTTAGCTTCTGGGTTGGGACAAATGTCTGAGAGAATGGGAAGAGTGTGAAGAGAGGAAAAGGAGGAAGACGGTCTTGAGTTCTGGCCATTCTGGTCACATTTCACAAAAAGGGCAATAGAATAACAATAGGATAATTGTATGGAGTGTATAACCCTTTACTATTGATATGCACCAGAAAGAGAAGGCAACCCATCACTTCTCCTGATAGCAAATGTGTGAAGCTGAGTATGATGGTCATGTATTTCTGTAAATTTAGACTCGGTATTATGTTCATATTTTGCTTCACATGAAGTGTTGTGAAAACTACAATAAATTCATAGCACAAAATATAAAGGAAGACTATTTCAACGCATCCAGTAAAAACAAAATAATCCAACTTCATGCAAGATCCTTATAATTTTCTGATGTGTTAAGCACAAAAATGTTATTGTTACCACATGCGTTCAGCGGACATACTGCTTTGTGCAAAGTCCAGTGGGAAAGCTAAGGTACAGGGGTTAATGTTGACATAAAGGCCAAATCCTGATTTCTTTGATGTTAAGAGGAAAGTTTTCATTGAGCCCAATGGGATTAAGATTTAGTATACATGTTCTTGTTTCTTTCAAGTTAGTGTAGTCTTAGTATTTCTCAAATCTATTAAATAGTCTTTACTAGTTCTGCTTTGTTGAATAAAAGAAAAATTTGTGTTCAGAACAACCCCTTTACTCCAATGTGTGTACCTGCCAGATACTCAGAACTCTGATACTTAAAACTAAAGTCTCATGATACCGTACAAATAATTCCTTTCCTTTTCCTTCTGTCCAAACAAAAATCTCAGAGAGGAAACTGCAACTGGAATTAATAGATATTGGTTTTAAAATCTTTAATATAAGAAATGTTTTTATTATCCACTTTTTAACCTATAGGTGCTATAGCAATAACAAGCAGAAATTATGAACACACAGAAAGGGTTTTTATAACATACCTTTTTTCATCCCTTCAAGAGTTGTTTAAAGACCTATTAGGTTCTGTAAGCAAACAAGTATTTTATCTTTTATAATAAAGGATTTTTTAGAAACAATTTGTAGCTAATAGGCTTTGGTCTACAGCTATTTCTTACCCAAGATACTGGTGATGTAGTCTTGTAAGCATTAAACAGAAGAAGCAGCTTTAATGCAGATATTCTTTCTGTGATTGACCATTACTGTACTGGTGTTATGTCTGAGCAGTAAGACATATCATTTTCTTAAATGTGCAAGGTAAAATCTCATTTAAAATTTCTATGCTGGAGAAGCAGTTAAAAACAAAAACCACTTACAGAAAGTCAAAACTGATATGTATTCCAACATGAAGCCCAGAAATGGAAAAGTAGTCTTTTGTGTCTTTGTGCCTGGAAGAATACACCTCTTATAGAAAAATACTGACTTAGAAATTAATTATTTTTTCATGTTTTTGAACAGTAAAAAAGCACTGGATGTAACACAACTTGTAGGTTTGAGGACTAGGGAGATCCGTTTTGCAACAAAATTTAAATTTCAATTTAAATAATTTTTCCCCAAAAATCTTGTACAAGGAAAATAAGCTTGCATTGTTACCATAGATAAATATGCTAAATTCATTGCTATGGTTCAAAAAGCTTACAGTTGGAATATTGACAAACTGAAAATTCATTTTAAATTGCTGTCTGTTTAACTCTCAGCAAATTTGATTTTTGTTTCTTTCATACAAAAAATAAACCTAAAATGACATGTATGCTTACATAACCTATGGCATTTGACATTAAGTCCTAGGAAGTAATTCAACTGATGAAAAGATAGGGCTCAAGCAGTTGTACAAGCCCTCTGTCTCAGCTGGGCTGAGACAGTTTCACATTTGCAATTGCATCTTAGAGATCAAATGCATTAAACCCTAAAGAAGCACAGAAAGGGTGACTACTTCAAAGGATTTTCAAACTGAAAAATAAACATAAAATAAAACCCAATAACTGATACAAATGTTTTAGAACGAGTACAACTAATTAAGTATGGAAAAAAGTAACACCTGTTCAGAGAAACAATTTAGCTTTTAGATTTAAGCTAACACTGCTTAACCGTTTGTTATTCTATCCATTCTACTCAGTTCAGGTCTAAAATAGTCCATAATGCATATATATCGCTGCATATATCTGCATAGATTATAGACTAAGCATTTAAGTTTATATTTACAATTCAACTTCAGAGTTTCTCGAAAGTAGGTCTATTTGCATTGCTCCTAATTCTGCAGTAGGTGGCAGTGGGTAGTGGAGAATATACAAGAATATACGGTTTAGATGTCATCACATTTTTAAGGGAAGCTTAAAAATGGCTAACTATTTTCTGCTTTTGACTAATGTATATATCAAACAGAAAGGAACTGTCAAACAGAATTTCTAAATTGTCGTGGTTAAATAGTAGCTTTTGCAAAGTATTATGAAAATAAATTAAACTGATAATGGAGTCAAATGAAGATACAAATACAGCACACATTTCTGTAAATAAGTATGAAGCTGAGTCCACACAAGAAAACTAAAATGAAGGCTTAAACTCAGGAGAAGGTTCTGCAGGGTAGCTTTGTATAGCATTTTGAACACAATTTACAAATAGAAAAAGAAAACTGCCATTTCAGTTTTATCTGTATTTCTTTGGAAATTGTTTGTATTAATTTTCAAAGTTGCACTGGCTTTTGAAAATAGCACTGTAATTGATGAAATGGAAACTGGTGGGATGGGAGAGGGTTTAGGCGGTGTGGAATATTAACAGAGTTTCGATAGGTTGATTGTGTGGGAGGATAAATTGGGAAGATTACAACAGATCTCTGATTTTGCATTCCTTGCACACCTGAAATATGGGAGCTTGAGGGTATACAGAATGTGAAATTGGATGAAAAAGTCTGTCAAAGAAGAACATTCTAAGTCTCGTTTATTATTGATTCCTGTTTCTTGCTTATCTGAAAACCTGGCTTGGTAGATTTATATAGAAAGTGCTCAGTCAGCACTGTGGATTATTCTCACATTTTCACCAGTGTATTTTGAGCTCCAAATAGAGAGGCTAAGACTTTCGGAAGTACAAGGCATCCACTAGCTCACATCTCAAATACTTTGAACTTACCAGTAATTAGGAGTTCTTGTTTTGTTTTGTTTCCTGTTTCAATCTCCAACTTTTAAAAGTATGCAGCTGGAAGCTATTGAGTGCACAGTGTTTTGAAAAGCCTGGTCACGCATACTGCTGGACCTGGACTTTGGGACTAACCAAGGTAAAACTCCTATTGAAACTGTACAACACTTTTTTTGTTTATGATTTTGTGGCCAAACTCTGTCTCCAAAGACTTCACATAGTTAAGTAGTAAGAAAACATAAAGTTAAACAATATAGTTGTACTTAATGTTCATTCTGTAATCATAAAGGTTAACCAGTGATTAATAGATATTATTTTTTTTATTAATTAATAGTTTATGCTGCAAATAGGTATAAGCAAATCAACAGAAACAGAAGCAAAATGCTGACTTCACTTAAAGTCGGTTGGCATTTTGCCGTTGACTCAGTAGTAGTAAGATTATTGTAATCTCATTATGTTAGTTACTCATCAGCTAGTTATCCGTAAAATTAAAAAGAAGAGTAGTGTTTTGATAAAACTGATAATTCTGAGTTGCTTACAATGTGTTTCAAAAAAAAAGAAAAATCTGGAACAAATGCAAGAAATAACGGTCACCTCTTGCAAGAAATAGGCACACTTTATTGTGTCTTCAGTTGAAGGAAAGGCTCCAAAGTTAGACCCTAAAGTAACAGTACTTTCATTAAAAAGTGCCCATTTTACGTTTAAACTAAAACGAAATCATTGACCCTATTAAACCATGGTTGAATACTTTCTTGATTTACTTCTGCATTATCTAGTTTTATGCTGGTAAATTGAATGTTCTCAATGAAATTGTGCTAGTTTAAGTTTGAAATTATGCTTTAATAACTTTGATTGTATGTGTGTGTTGTGTCTTATTCTTTGATATTCTTTTATGTTGTTTAAGATGCATCAAACATTGCATTGTTCTCCTGCAAACTGAATCGTAGAAACCCCTGTGATAAATCTTCAGTCATGCTGAACAATAGTTCCCAAGACATGTCAAAGCTCTCTTTGAAATGTATCCAGATTTTCCATTTTCTATGTTGTTGTTTATGGCTTTTCTTATACTTTTAGAAATATTGAATTCTTGTTGTCTGGTCGAATTTGGTTTTCTTCTTTTTCCTATAAGTAAGAGGTTACCTTTAAGTGCTGTACATTTAGTTTCTATTCATATGATTTTACCATCAATGTTTCTGCATTTTAAATCTTTCAATGATACTCTTGCTGTGGGTAGTTGTAATTGTTTAGCAATTTTTTAAATCAGGAAGTTACTATTTTTGGGCATCTAGGAGTTCCTCATTCTTTCATGGACAATGCCACAAATGTTTCCAAATTTTTCTGAGTAACTTAGGGGGAAAAATAAAAGGCATAATACAGCATTCACTGCTAACTACAAATTTTGATATTCACAGATAGCTTTTGACTTTAAAGTAGATCTAACTGAAGCACTGCTTCCTATGTGTTAAGTGTTGGGATTTGGGTTTGGTGGGGTTTTTTTTCAGATTGATCACTTTGTAAAATTTTCCAAAATCGGTATTAAAAAATTCCATTCTTCCTTAGGTCATTAGAAGAAGTCCTGTAAAATACCCTGGTGCTGAATTGTGCTGTAAGTTAAAGAATCAAGTATGAAATTAAGATATTTAAAAAATATAAGAAAAATGGAAGAAAAAATATGATGCTCTCTAATATGATGGGGTTTAGTTCTTTCAAGAAAAAATGTTGTAATTGATTGTATATGTTTTTAGTAGATTAATGTAAATAAATTAAACTAGGGAAATGGTAATTTTTGTTCTATTTATTGCTAACCTGCCAACATCTTTATGGTTGTACAGAAGAGTGCAGATAAAAACTCTTCAGGACACATGAATTGTGCTTGCTGTGTCAATGAACATTAGCTGAACACCTGGTCCAGATTGGACTTGAAGGCAAGGCATGACTTAATTTGCCTGTGCACAAACAAACAAGCAGAAAGAGTTTAAGCCTGAGAACATCCCAGAAATGGTAAGGGAGTGCCTAGAGGCTAAAAGTTCTGAACTGGCCTCATGCAAGTCAGAAATGTTTTGCACCTTTTATGCTTTGAAGCTCTTCTGCTCTGACGTGTAGAATTCTCTGTGGATTTTTGAGTACCCAAATATGTCTCAGTGCCTCCCTGCTGTGCTTTCTTGGTCTGCCAGAGATAAGACACCATGTGTCAGGTTCCCTGGTGAGATAAAATGAGACCAGACCTGAATTTATTGATAAATTAGACCAGACCAGGCCTAATCGCTGTCTCCATGAAATGGCCGTTAGTGTGACTCAGTAGTGAAATATGTCAGCTTTAGAAGATGAGTCGCCATCACCAGTTTAGCAGATGCTGAACGATAGTTACCCAGATTAACAGTGTGGTATTGACAGAGAAGCGCTCTGACTGAATGTCACAGACTTAGAGATATGCAGATGAAAATATCTAGGAAAATTATTAACGATGAGAACAGCTTCATCTTTGCAAACCTGCAATAAGCTTAGAGCTGGGCATGATGAATGATGTAGAAAATGTGAGTAGGAGGTGGCATGTTCTTGAACAGAAAGTTCTCCAGCATACTTCCCCACCTCCCTACGCGATCTCAGTTTTTAAATGTGTATGCAAATACATGGCTACTGTCTGGTAGTGGAAAGACAGTTGTGACTTAATATTAGCAACAATTTTCCCTTTCTCCTAAAAGTTCCCAAAGGACAAGATTGGGGTGTAATCTTTTTTTTTTCTCCCCCCCCCCCCCCCCCAAAATGAGGCAAACTACCATGAAGATTAATGAGGACTCACCTTATTAACATAATATGAACAGTAGTATAAGTTTGTGAAACACTAAACAGAGGTATAAAGATGCTGTTCCCTCTGAAAAACATATAGTATTAAAATTTTAAGCTTGGGAAAAAAGATACTGTTAAGACAAAGAGAAGAAGGTGACTTCTGTTAATGCAATTATTTTCTCTATGCACTGTTCTGGTTTTGCATAAAATACCTCCAACTACCCTTCCTGAATCTAAAATATTTAGAGAATAATTTAAAAAATAGTTTTGTAGAAAATCAAAACAATCCACAGTTGCCTTCCTAGCTACCATCATGTCTTTGGCTTGTTCATTCCTAACACAGATATGACTGATGAGCAATTGTTTCTCTTCTCCTTGCTTTCCATTTGTAATTGTCCCTCAACCCAGTCCTAGTATACATGTTTGAAGTTTAACTGTTTAAAAAAAAAAAAAAAGAATAATTTGAATGTCGAAAGGACAGAGATTGCCCAACTGTTACATGGATAAAAGAGAACAGGATGGAAAGTAGTGTTAACATATGGTATGAAAATTTAACTCTGGGTAGTGAAAGTTTTTCACTTCCTTGTAAAATCAAAGACCTGAATGAGGTCTGTAAACTGCTCTGAAGTGAGGTGAAATCTTGTATGTCCGGTCCAATACTTAAAGCACCTAGGAATCAAGCTGCCTAATCTAGTGCAGTGAATAAGAACAACAGGTTGAGCTAGCCTAATAAAATAAAAAAAAAAAAATCTGTAGTTCTGAGGCTCGATATGTCTTACTGTATTGTTGGTTTGAGACAAAACTGTGCATTGATTTCTTGTAATATGACAGAGGTCTATGGCTTATTCTTTTGTCTTTTTTCATAGCTTCCAGTTATATTCCAGAATGATATTATAAAGGTTTATATATCAGCCTGTTCTAAACTCTTAACGTGCTTTTAATAGCTGCCAGAGGTAGCATGTCTCTTCCACTACTTGTCATTTCTTTTTGCTACTTACTGTAGTTGCCAATTTCCAGCTGACAGAATGGCTAAGAGGAGAATTTGCTGCACTTGCTTGTTATTTTGTTTCTTTTTTCTAACTTTCTCACTCACTGCTTTTTAAGCATTTTTGCTTTAGAACAGGGCTGTTTTTAATTGTTGAAGAAATATTCACTCAGTAAACACTTTGACCAGGAATCTGTAAATCATTTTGGTTCTGTATTCTAATTCAGAAGATGATCTGTCAGAATTAATTGAGAATGGCTTAATGTAATCAAGTCCAGTTCATTAGGCAAACACTTAAATTATTAATTTAAATACTGGGTAGTTCAACAGCATTAATGACAGTAACAAAAACCAACGTATTTTAATTTTTAAATTCCGCCTGTGTACAGAAGTTGGTGTCCTGCTATAGCTACTGCTGTTAGACATAGTTTTCACCTCGCTAATGTTTTACCTTTTCGGAGTCTGTTAAAGTATTCTGTTCAAAAATGGTTTATGAAACAAAAATGTAGCTTTTTAAGCACCTGGTGCTTAAAGTTAATCAAGCATAGAGTGTCATTTTCATTCTTGTAACTCTATTTTCGATCAAGTAGAGTTACACCAGAGGTGAACTTGAACCAGGAAGTTTAGTGTCACACCATTTCATTAATTTATAGAACACTGTAAATTAATGTATAATTATTTAGCATAAAACTAGTGCTTTAGTATCTTAGCCATTCCCATTGCTTTAGTGCTGAGGAAAATAATCTCTTCATAAAATGAACTAATCCCACTCCCATTTTTAATTGCCTTCTACCTCTATAATCTAGGACACGGGGATTCCCTGGAAAAGAAATAAATGGGGGGGAGTGGAATAAAAGATGAGGGAAATTGGTTCAGGAGATAGGAGAAGCAATACAGTGAATAGTGATGGCTGTGAGCTGAGGACATAGCATGTCTTGAAAAGGCTGCATTCATTCAACCCATTTCATAGAATGGTTTGGGTTGGAAGGGACCTCTAAAGGTCATCTAGTCCAACCCCCCTGCAATTAAGCAGGGACATCTTCAACTAGAGCAGGTTGCTCAGAGCCCTGTCCAACCTGGCCTTGAATGTTTCCAGGGATGGGGCATCCACCACCTCTCTGGGCAACCTGTTCCAGTGCTTCACCACCCTCAGCGTAAAACATTTCTTCCTTGTATCTACTCTGAATCTACCCTCTTTTAGTTTAAAATCATTACCCCTTGTCCTATCGCTACAGGCCCTGCTAAAAAGTTTGTCCCCATCTTTCTTATAAGCCCCCCTTTCAGTATTGAAAGGACACAATAAGGTCTCCCCAGAGCCTTCTCCTCTCCAGGCTGAACAGCCCCAACACTCTCAGCTCTTCCTTATAGGAGAGGTGTTCCATCCCCCTGATCATCTTTGTGGCCCTCCTCTGGACCCGCTCCCACAGGTCCATGTCCTTCTTATGCTGAGGGCTCCAGAGCTGGATTCAGTACTCCAGGTGGGGTCTCACCAGAGCAGAGTTAGAGGAGCAGAGTGACCTCTCTCAACCTGCTGGCCATGCTTCTTTTGATGCAGCCCAAGATACGATTGGCCTTCTGGGCTGCGAGCGCACATCGCTGGCTCATGTCCAGCTTTTCATCCACCAGTACCCCCAAGTCCTTCTCGGCAGGGCTGCTCTCAATCCCTTCATCCCCCAGCCGGTATTGATACTGGGGGTTGCCCTGACCCAGGTGCAGGACCTCGCACTTGGCCTTGCTGAACCTCACAAGGTTCACACGGGCCCACTTCTCCAGCTTGTCCAGGTCCCTCTGAATGGCATCCCATCCCTCAGGCATGTCAGCTGCACCACTGAGCTTGGAGTCCGCTGCAAACTTGCTGAGGGTGCACTCGATCCCACTGTCTATGTCACTGATGAAGATACTAAGCAGTACTGCTCCCAATTTCTACTTTCTGCTCTTTGAGTTGCCCACCTTGGCAACCTTAGCAATGTTTGTGCACAGGGTTTTTGTGTGATTGTCTGGATTATGCTTGCCTTTGGACCTGTTGTAAAGCTATAGTCTTGCCATATGTCACCTTTACTGCAGGAATTTTGATAGACACTTTGTTGGTTTTTTTAAATGATTATTGCAAGTACTTAACTTTGCATTCAGTTGCAGTTCTTTATACTGTTTCACTTTGCCTTTAAATACATTTACATTGTATGTCCAGTTTCTAGTCTTCATTTTACTAATTTGAAATGCTTTTAAGTTATTTTGGTCTTTTTTATTTTTTAAACTATAATAGCGTGGTCAAGTATGGCACAGAGTATTGTTATCATCCTTAATAATTGAGTGTGGCTTGCATTTTTTCTCTATTCATGTTCTCTGGAATATTAAAAATCTATGTTTAGTAGTAAGTCTTTGCCATTTTTTAAATTGTAGCTTGTGTAGGTTAAGTTTGTAGAAACATTTTGTTACAAGAAACAGGGTCTTTGCCCTCATTGTTTTCTGTGTTGTTGGAAGGAAAATAACTATCTGAAAAGAGGAAGCTTCACTTAATAAATGGTATTCACAGAATTAACAAAAAGAGCATTCAGGCTGAATGCTCTGTTGCATTTTGAGCTGGGAAAGGATCAGTAAGCAATACTGAAGAGGTGGATTTTAAAAATCCTTCCAAACAGAAAGCGTATGGCATCGGAGAAGGCACAGAAACTTAAATCAGTTTCACAGATAGAGCAGAAAGTACTGGAAGAAGGCACAGAAATGTGTGGGCATCATCTTTAGAAAAGTCAAATTAACTGGGCAAAAGTGGTTAGCACCAGCTCAGCATTCAGCTGACAAACAGGCATACCAAGTCCCATCCTTTTAGTGTGAGAGTCACTCAGTTGGCCTCTGGCTTGCACTCCTCCCTTCGGTACCAATTGCACGTACACCGCCTGAACAACTTGCTGATTTCTGCCTATCTGCAGAATCCATGTGTCAGGGCTAGTCAGGAGCACATGACATGTGAGGCCCAGCAGCAAGACGCAAGTGGCAGTGCTCTACTACTCTGGAGGATGTCTTTCTTAGCAGGATGCACGCAGAACAAAGCTTGGCAAGAAGGTTTGTTCCCCAATAGCCTTACACCACAAGTCCTCTCCTGTCACTTGATCTAGCTCACACAAAAACAGACACACATCTGCGCACACACACATGCGTGCAAGCACCCTTGACCATGTGGCTTAGCACATGATATGCACACCTATTATTATGTGACCTGCCAAGCATGCCATTTTTGCCTTTCATCACATATCCTAGCATGTACAGTTTTGTGTCAGTACTTTCAGCAGTTGAGAAGCCTGGCTATGGAGAAATATTATATATGTAATAGTGCTTGGTTTGTGATTAACTAATTTTGAGTCCCATATTTAGATTAAAAATTCCCAATATTGTATACCATCTGTTAAAAATAATTAAGGGGGGAAAAATTAACCAAGAAAATACTGTAAGATTAAATTTTTGTTTTTCCATTAACTGATTTAGATGATTCTGTTATTGGAAGTGGGATGTAAAACTATTATAGAAGCCTTCCTAGACAATATGTTTTTATTTAGCCTTATATTACTGGTATAATGCTGCCATGTTTTATATGCCTACTTAATACTATTTACACCTCTCTGATAAGATTTCTGCCAAAGAAATATAAATATTTTTCTTTTATCACCTTTTATTCTGTATGGCAAAAGCAGTCCATAGCTACATCTGAGTCACTTCTGTTCTCTCTTGTCTTTCTTGAAAGTTCAGTGTTTAACGGGGAGAGGGCTAAAGAGACTTTATTTCCAATCTTTCCCCCGTTAACCTATCTTCCATTCCCTTTTAACAGTGGTGCTATCTGACCTCCCAATCTAATATGGCTTCCCTTCAGATTTGAATGGTGTCAAAGGGAGGGGAAAACCAAGACAAAGTTAATGAGGTGGCAGTGGGAGCTTAAGCATCTTTCCGAAATGTTTCATACTTCTGAACAAAGAGAACAGATTTGACTCCGTAACTTCAAGGACTGTTATAAAGCATTAACATTAAAGAGCAAATAGATTAAGCAAACCTCTTGTGAACAGTCCATGGTTTAGATGTTATTCATGCTGTTCAGGGTTTGTGGGCACACCTCTATATTTGAGTGGAAAAGCACACAGAAAGTATGACAAAACCAACTCATTAAAAGAAACATAGTTTTTAATTTTTTCTATCAAACAGTTTCCTGAGGAAGATTTCCCCACACAATCAAAGGAGGTAAAGAGCATGGATTATATTAGAATTTGCATATTCCTAAATTCCATTGCTGTTTGAAAAAATCTAGCATTTAATAATATATTTAGTTCTAATTTTTAAAATAAAAGTAACACAAGGTTTAATTTTTCTCATTGTATTAATACAGTTCCATTAAAAATTTTGACAGTTACAGGATCTAGGATTTTAATGGTGAGATTTGACCACTTGAATATCCCAATCTAAACTTCAACTTTTCATCTTCCCCTTCAGACTATTTAGAGCATATGACAGGGTAAGTGCATTATCACAATGGCTTTGTCTCACAGTAGCCCACAAATATTAGATAACCCTCATAAGAAATGTATAAACAAGTTGCTGTTATGTATTATTAGGCA
Source organism: Pygoscelis adeliae (assembly GCF_000699105.1). Lineage (NCBI taxonomy): Eukaryota > Metazoa > Chordata > Aves > Sphenisciformes > Spheniscidae > Pygoscelis > Pygoscelis adeliae. The sequence goes on along the minus strand of NW_008825156.1, from coordinate 4,795,863 downwards.
GCTTTGTAGATGAGTAAATGTAGGCATGGGGGGGGACTTAATTGCTTTGCCATGTTTACACAGCAAGTCAGTGTCAGCCTCAGGAACAGAACTGAAGGGTCCTTGGTCTTAAGCACATTACCTACTACTTTCTTTGTAAAAAAGGCCAGTGTTTCTTGAAGGACTACTGTGTTGTTATTACCGATTCAGTTCTGAGTTGTCCAATGTATTGAATAATGAAACTGGGGCTTTGTGAAGGATGGCTGAACCATAAAATGTCCCCTGGGGTGAGCTTACTTTTAATAGGGATCTTTTCGGGGTGGGGGGGAGAAAAGAAAAGAAAGACCTCCTCTTTTTTGAAAAATCATTTTCTGCAATAGAGCCAAGATCATCCTTTCCCCTCTCCCCCTTTCCCCCCGCCCATTTACCAGTATTTTTCTTGTGTGATTGAAAAGCCCTTAGTTTTGCTCAGGGGAAAAGCCTCATGCTGAGACGTAAAGGATCCCAGTTGTACACTTAATCAAAGTGGCATGCTCCACACTTTGTTTCTGAGTAATTTCCGTAGCAAACTCATGTGATCTGTATGTTTTGCTTGCATGAATCAAGTCCGAAGTTTGAAACTGACTCAGTTGTTACTCCTGCTGACAGGCAAAGGAAAGGGTTTTTTGGGGGGAGGGAGGGTGATGGGGTTCAACTCAATTCAGGTTGCTGAAAGGAAATGAAAAGGATGATTTGAAAAACACAAATACTGGGATGAAAGATTACAGATACTGAACAATAACTGTCCACAGTAAATTGTTGATTGAAGTATCTGTATTAGGTGATGTTTGTAGTCTCTACATGTAGGATGATGGAAAACACAGATTATGGCAGTGAAAGTAGAACAACAATGGAGTCTGATTCTTTGTTTCCACTTTTCAAAGGCTTTTTTCCCCTTTTTCCTCCTTTTTTTTTTTTTTTTTGATAAGGCCCAGGAAATTGTTAGCGACATGCTGGTGGGAACCTATGGAAAAGAATACACACTGTATCAATGGTGCAGTTCTTATCCCAAGAGCTGTGTTGGTGGGTGTGGGAATAGCGTGCTTTCAATGTGAGCTGTTGCAATGAGATAGCATTGAGAAACCAGGGCAGAGAACAGCACAGATTTAGTCTAGGGAACTAAGGGCTTTATCCAGCAGTAATGTGTGTAAGGACAGACAATGTAACACTATATTTGGTTTAACAACAAAGAACTGTAAAAGGATTTGATAGTAAGGGATTGGCAGAAAAGCTGAATGTATCTGCACAGGGCAGTAAGTATTTTTTTTAAAAAGGTATTTAAGTGATATACTTACAACTTAAAAAGGCAGTATTTAAAGATACCTATAATAGACATTATTTTAGAGTAGCGTCGTTTAACAACAGTGAAGGCTTATTAAGTAAAGGACTCGAGGCAGCTAGTATTTTGTTGCAATATGGGAATAAGAAGCAAGAAGAGGCACATGTGGAAAAGCAGGACTGACAGGTCTTTTTTACAAAGGTCTGTTTTCATTACTGCATTTGATTTCTGGATACATTTATGGCCAACATCACTGGGAAATCACTGAAAAATATTAATCTCTATCTCCCATTCTGTATATGCCTATTTTGTTTTGCAGCAAGTTTTGGCTGCAACTTCAGCAAGACACCACATATTCGTTCGAGCTACTTGGGCTTAAAATCAGCAAATGTCTTTATGAAGCCTATATGGTAACAGGGTAGATATTGCTACAGCGTATGCATGCTGGTTGCCCTTCAGAAGGAAATAGCAATTCTGTTATGTAGCAGCTGTCATGACCAATGAAACTTAAAATAAGCTTTGCAAATCCTCAATATGCCGCTACTGGCATATTTGGCCAAAGGTGTGAGTGATCAAGTGATCCTGTGTCAGTAGCAGTTCTTCTGTGGGAAAGATTACAGAGTAGGAAATTCAGTATGGATCTGTATTTTGCCCTTGTGTCTGGAGACATGTCCCCCTTTTCTAGCACAGGAAAATGTTCTGGCAAGACAGGTAAAAATCAGTTAGAAATGTGGGCAGCTTTTTGAAGGTACCAGCAAAGGCATCTCTGACTAAAAAAGATCATATAAATGGATGCTTAGGTTAGAAGTATGTAGATCTCTGTTGCATAGTTGGTGAAAATTTCTATTGAATTGAGAAAGTTGTGTAGCTAACCTCCTCTGCAGTGTGTGGACCTATCTCTGAACTTAAAATACCAAATTGTATTTTACGGTTTTGTGACCTGCATGACTTCCATTAGGGAGTGAACAGAAGCATCTAAATCCATTGCAATACTCTTAAATGGAAAGATGCCCTTAGGAATCCCTCCTGTTGTGTACGAAAGTACAATTATGTGGTTAACATTTTGAAATGTAAGTGAATGGCTGCCACTCTGTCTGTTCTTTTAGATTAATATTGTATAAAATGCTAGCCGCATTGTCAGTCTCCAGAACAGTGCATTTTGCACTTTTGATGTTCCAGAATAATATGGCATCTTTCTGACCTCAAAATAGCCTATAGAGGTCTTCAGCCAGCTTGCTAGATACTTGAACATTATATCATTTATGAGGTAAGATACTTAAAAACAAGAAATAAAAAGTTTCTGAAGGTCCATTCCAAACTTAAAAGACAAAGATAAGAAAATTTTAAAAGGCAAATGTAACTAATAAAACTGGTTTTTCCTACATTTGCACAGTGAAATTGAAGTGAGACTATTAAGTTTTTCACAGTCTTGCATGTCATGCATTTTTAAGACGCACCTTATAGAGACATTCTGTTAATTCCCAGTGAGTAGACAGACTACATGATGTATGTCTACAATCCCACAGCTTCTTGTTGGACATTCACTGCTTGTCTGCAGGCAGCAGAGAGGCTAAATAAAATTAATGAGGGAAAATGTTTTTTGGATTAGGGGAAGGGAGGGTTAGAGCCAAGGTTAGGGTGAGCAGAGACTTCTTAACAACATATTTTCATTTATTTCACTGTAATATCTTTTTTTTAACTGCATACACTTCAAAGATAATGCAAAATTGGAATTACGAATATTGCTGCTTTGTAGTGAATGTATTGCAAGATTGTTAAATAATTAAATTATGCAAGTTCTTAAAATGGAGTGTAATTAGCCATTAATGAGCAAAATCTGTTGCAGTGCAGAGTTGATATACCCCATGCAGACCGTTCTTAAGTTTTACAGGATTTGGTTTAATTTCTAAATGCATATGTGTGGTAAAAATCAACTGTTGTATATCTTATAAGTTAATCACTAAATTAGCTAGTAAGTTATGTAACATATCAAATATTTAATTTTAGTGTAATAAATTATAGATTTGTCAATGACTCAGTTTTCTACTTCTGTTTAATGAGAAGCTTGGTTTAGAAGCATGGTAAGGAAAGGTTTAATATTAACAGGGATTAATAAATTTAAAAATGATAGGCCTGGCACGTGAAGATGGCAGTTTTTCACTCATAAACTCACAGTTCAAATTCATACTACACAAGATCTGCATGAAAGACGTTGTCATCTAATGGCCATTGGATATACAAACAAATACATTATACTGCATCTTGTTCTTAGGGGGATAATTCTGAATATCAGAGGCTATTTTCTTAATTAGTACTAGCAACTAAAAGCTTACCTTTTAAAGTGTATAAGCATAAAGGGTAAGGAATGAATGGAACATGATGCCCTGGGAGGAGGTCAAGGCAGATGCACAGTCGAGACACTGCAAAGAAATCGACATTTCTGCACTTGGACTAAATTCCCTAGTACTGAACTAAGCAGATGTCTCATCAGAATCAATGAACAGCTCCCACCCCTAAAAACCTTTAGGGTTATGTACTTCGCAGGATTAAGCCAACCAATAATGGAAGCTTCTTTTGATTGTTTCTTAAAAACCATCCTTAATAAGCAGCAGCAAAATAGGAATAGAATCATAGACTATTTCATTAGGAAAACATGCATTTTCCTAATGTTGGCACTTCTGCAAAAATACAGTTAATCTTAGTTAAGTAAATACCATGTGTTTAAAACTGTGGTTAACCTGAATAAATTGCAGAAGTTTGCTCCACAAGCCAGTCATTAAAAGCTCCGTGGTATACAGCGCTGCCTTCAGTGATCTAATTAGGGATGTTGCAAAGATGAGGAGCTTTTTACACTGATGTCCTATGTTTTGTTAGTTTTTACCTCATTTTCTTTACTGTCAGTGGGTCAAATTATTTTCCTAGTGAAGTGCTGAACCTGACTTTAGTCAGTCATACAAACTGGTTACAGAAGTGAAATGCTGATCTTAACACAACATCATTTAATCTTTGCAAGAAGTCTCCTGACCCTTCAGTGAAATACACAGTATGTACTACGAAAGTACAAATACTTCACACCCAGATTACTTTGTTTGATGTAATCATATGCTCTCTTTATAGTGCCTTAGGTCATGACTAAATTTCAGTGACGCTGGGTGGAGAATGATGCTAGTGTTTCAGCAATTGCCATTTATTCTTACTTTATATTGAAATCGGCGTAGTGTTAGGGGCTAGTGCACAGCAAATGTTCCTCATAAGAGGTAAAGGAGAAAAAAAGTGTGATCTGTTTTCCTTTGCTCCTGTTTCCTGGAATACAGGGAATTCAATTTAAACATAAGACTTTTTTTTAATTTGTTTGTTTGGGGGGTTTTGTGGGTTTTTTTTAGACACCGAAGGTGGTCAAACGCTTGCACAGGTTGCCCAGAGAGGTTGTGGAGTCTCTGTCCTTGCAGATGTTCGAAACCTGATTGGACGTGGCCCTGCTATAGTTGACTATGCTCTGAGCAGGTTGTTATAGAGGTGCCTTCCAACCTCAGCTGTTCTCTGATTCTCCAGTTAGAATGAAAATCTGTGAAATTAGTGGAGATAGAAGTGATTAGGAAGAATTTTATTTTATTTTGTTAAAGGCACCAGTGCACCTAAGAGATAGAACATTTCAAAATGCAAACGTAAGTTCAGCTTTATCAGTGAAGAAGAGAGAATAATACTCAGCATTTCATTATACCAAAATATCTTCAGTGGTACATGCTCACCAGGCATGCCGTGACTGGTTCACTCTCTTCAACATAAGTAGCCAAATGAGGAAAAATTCAAAAAGATGATGAAAGAGAAGAACATGGAAACTTCTACAGCAGAAGTTGTTAAAATTTCCAAAATAAGTTTTAGACCAGACAGTAAAGAGATTATTTGATATGTACAAATTGTGTACAGAATTATATATCTGGTTCAGGAAAGTTCAAGAATATGCCTAAACAGGAGATAAGCAATGGAACGAAAGGCTAAAAATACAGGTTCATGAAAGGATTGTTGTTTCAATCAATGAATAATTCACTTTGGAAAAGAGAGGCTCAGGATACTAAGATAGTTTTTGTGTTCTATTTTTCTGTAGTATTATTTAGATTACTAATAATAAGCACATAGATAATGTGTGATAGTCAAAGCAAGGTCTGATTTGTGAGTACAGAATAGTCCTCAGTGTGTATTATGCTTCCTAACTTTCCTAACTTCCATAATCATCTTCCTGCTGTAAGAGAGGGTAATACAGTCTCCCTGCGCCAGAGGACCATTTGTATTTGATTAGGATGTATTTGATTAGGATGTGCTACCAAGTCCATCCTTGCCCTAAGAATTTGGATTTCATGTAATGGATGAAAATATATGGTGGCCATATATTTGCTGGATAAATTTCTCCTTTGTACAGTGGAGGTAAAACTGCTGTGCTCCTAGTTTTGCTTGTATTGTATTGTTGCTTCAGATATAGTCAAAGTCACACAGAATAATAAATGGAATTCTTTTCAATATATTCTTGAAAATAATTATCATTAATTAATCAATTAACAGTTTTAAAACTTTTCCAGAAGCTGCAATGGAAGTCACTGTAAAAATGCAAAGTATTACCATTCAAGTATTTAGTAATGATTGTAACTTAAGTAAAAAATCTTCAAACTCTTAGAAACTGGTAAATTAGCTATTTTCGTGGCAGTCTTTGCAAAACACACACACTGTAAAATGACTTGTTTTTAAATTTATGTTAAACTGGTAGCAAAAATACATATGGTTACTTTCACTGCTGAAGATGTGCTGCTGTGTGTTGATCATCCTTTAGTGCATTTTGAATGATAGTTAGTCTGTGGGGACCAGTGAAGACCTCCAATTAATTATTACTGGAGAACATGAAATCATAAACAAAATTCCTTGTAATAAATTTTTAAAATGAGATTGCATGTTTTATTTACGGTACTGGTCCATTTTGGGGCTTTAAATCTATGAACGAAAACAAACATGCTTTTTATCAAACTGAAATAAAAAATATCAATAGTATTTCTTTCTTATCAAAGTAGGACACAATATATGAACTGGACTTCTAAATAACTGCGGGGAGAAAAGCAAGGGAAGAAGAAGAAAAGATTTACTTTTCTCTAATTCACAGAAAGTTATTGAGAATATATATAAACAATATGGAAAACAGCAAATGCTTCCAAGCATAGTGATGTTTATTAATCATTAAGGTAGCTGATATGATGGAATTATTTCATAGGAAGTGTTCATTAAAGACAGAGCTATTAACTAAGAACTCTCATAATTATCACATGTATTTACAGCAGAAATTGGTTTTGTTTTAGACACAGGAGCAGCACTGCTGAAGATGTGCAGTAGTTTCAAATATGTTTGGAGTCAAAATCCTGCTACAAACATACAGCTAAAGGTGCTTCTTGTCCCATAGGGATCATAGCTGAAACTACAAAACAAAGAAGGAAATATGATCAAATAATAAAATAAGAGCCGATAATCACCCAAATCTGTCACTAGGGTCTTGCATCTCCTTTTTTTATTCTCACTCTCATTTGTCTTTTAGATCACAGATTCAATCCATCCGTCTGGAAAATGCAAAGTACACAATAGAATCATAGATAGATATGCTGCAGTTTAATGGACAAATATTAATAGATAAGATTAAGGGCTTCTTTCATTGAAATGTGTGGAAATTCTATAGTCTTTTTTTCTCGCCATTGAAAATCTCTTTCTGCCTTCCTACTACAAACAATACACCTTCTTTCCCATGTTCCATCAAGACAATTTACTTCTCCCTTCACCCAGTCAAACTGGTTCACCTTCTTCTCAACTCTGACTCTAACCAACTAACCTACACCTTCATAGGACATGGATATCTCAAAATGGTTTCTGGCTCTGGGAGTTGTGTGATGATACCATGGTATCAAAATGTGCTTTAAGCAAAAAACTATCAGAGCGATGTCTACTGGAGCCTGCAGACATTTTGGAGAGCTTAATCCAAATGTATCTACAGGTCTTGCAACCTGGAAACTACTGGACCCAGTAATTCTTCATCAAAGGATTATTTGGGCTCTTTTCCTAATGCTATCAATTTTTGCGCTAGCCAGGTAGACAGCTATGTCCATGACCTATATTGCTGTCTCTCTCTTTATTCATATAGAATTATAGAGTTGTAGCATAGTGCCAGGGCAATACTGTGTCTCAGTCGGGTTTTCTTAAATTCTTAAGTTCCCTTAATCTCCCTGTGATACAATTCTGTCTAATTTATAAAATCCTTTCTTCCTCATTAGAAAAGACATCATCAAATCACTTCCCAATTTCCCATAACTTTCTTCTAGGTGCCGCCTTATTCTCATGGAGCCATGACTACTTGTTATGTATTTTAGTCTCTTAGTTCCTGGATCACAAACCAGTAGGAGAGCACAGTGCAGAAATTAAATTTTCTTGGCTCTCCCTGATGATGGGATAAGCATTGCTGGAACCTCTCCTATTGAAATCATTACTGATCACTGCAAATCTCTTCCTTCTCCTCCAGCTCATGATTTTACTTTTTGTTCCAGGAATGGGAGAGGAGTGGGCTACATGCAACCTTATTACTATGTGGCTGCACCAGGTTTTGATAGTGGTCAACTCAGTTGTCCTTTTTCATATTTGTTAAAGACATGCATGTTTCTAGTCTTAGGCGATTTTGTTCATATCACAGCGCCACTGGAACTTCCAACGCATGTGTCACTGTCATTTTTCACAAAGTGCTATGAAAGTGCTTGAGAAAGTGCAACGAAAGTACTAATTCAGAATCTGAAGAGGGACTGCCAACAAGCCAGGTTTATCAACATTCAGACCTTTAATACACAGAAATTCAAACGTCCATTTAGGAAAAAAGCCAGTCACAATGCTCTTATCTCTGGGCCTGAAAAGTAGGGCCTTTGATGTACTCACTCTCAGTTTACTCTGTTTTTGTTAACAAAGGGATTTGTAGCATAGAATTGCTACTGCAGGAGTAAAAAGATACATATACAGAGAAATAAAAAAGTCTATTCAGTTTGGAAAGAGGGATAGAACATATTATTAACTCCTAATATATCCAGGAACGACATAACCTGTGGAAAAATAGATTATGCTAATGTATCAAGAAAAGCAAAATATGCTCACTTGCAGGTTTCCATGCAGAACAATGCAGCATAGGGTTATCAGTCACTATTTAAGCATAGGGTTACTGGTCACCATTTGCATGATACTATATGGAAGGTTTTCCAAGATCTTGGACAACACAAGATTCTTCCCAAAAGGAATTCCATTTTGAATCAATGCTAGGATTCCATGAGTGGTATAGAACAGCGGAAAGGACCCCATATAAGAGGAAGTGGTAATGAGCTCAAGCCTGAACATCATAATTAGGGTCATCTTACATAACTTTAGTTGTCTAAAGGTTACTTGTCTCACATATACTATTCTTCTGGGCTCCTTTTACAGTCGAGGAAGGGGAAATAGGCATGTACAGACAGGAAATACTTCCAACTGTATTAGCTACTTCAGGGATAAATCATCCTCTGGGTCAATCTAGACAACTGAATTAGAAAACTAATATTTTGATGTCTAAAGAAATTTAAGGTGGTTTTAGAAGGTGTATATACTCATATATTTATTTGAAAGTGACAGAAGAGAGGTTTTGGACTCTGTGTCCTTGAAGATTTTCAAAAGCTGACTGGATGAGTCCTGAGAAATCTGATTTAGCTTGGAACTTAACCCTCCCTTGAGCAGGTGATTAGACTAGATGGCCTCCATAGGGCCTTCCTAACCTAAATAATTTTACAGTTCAATGAATTCCACCCTGGTGCTTAATTTCCATTCTTCCTTTGATAATTATAAAATCTAAAAGTTAAGTAATAATACCTGCAGGCTGTCTTCTGTGCTATTGCTTTGAAAAGTTTAGAGTTACCCTATTCACAATGAATAATTGTTTTTGTTATTCTCTTGTATCATATCCATGTGTGCAGAATTTTAAGAAAGATGTCTGTGGAAAATAACAGATAGGCCAGAAGAATTTATTAGGGTAAACTTCACTTGCTGAATAATCTACTCACCTTATACTCTAACAGTGTTTCAACCAAATCTAGAAATTGGAAGCCTAACGGAAAATTTTCCAAAGATCTGTTAAAAAGATACCATCCTTGTGGGATAAAAGCATTTTTGTTACAAATAGAGTGTTTCTACTTTTTGTATCTTGTTTTTGCAATGCACACCATCTCTTTTCTTTCTCCTTCCACTGTTTTGAAATAATTCTTCTCATGTGTTGCTTATGCTTTACTCAGTTGGTTGTGTATTTTTTCTTTTCCCCTTAGTTGGTGTTTCTATGACACCCATCTACAACAGCTTCCAAACTTCTCTCAACATTCACTTGGTGAGTAACCTTTTTTGCTATCAGGTTATTATCATCCAAGGTCCACTACTGTAGTTTCACTTTGGTTTTCCTCCCTTTGTCCAGACTTTTTCTCCCATCCTTAAGGTATATACTTCCTCATTTTGAAGACAACATGGCAATAACTCAGCTGCTCTTCCTTCTTAATCTAGTTTTCTTCTTTCTTTCTGATCTTTGCTACTCAAAGTCTAAAGAAATTATGTCTCTATTCTCACAAGCTCCCGACAGAGCAAAACCAGCTGATATGTCAAGTTTTAAGTGTATATTATTTTTAATGACTAATAAAGCTTGTGAGCGTGCTACTGATGCACTGGTGGTTCTAAACATCATATGAGACTTTCAGGTCAGCATTTTCTGATTTAGTAGTTGAAGATGAACCTTTGTGGATATAGCTGCAGCACCAATAAAACACTACATGAACAAACAAATGTGCATAAGTAAGAATTATAATAGACACATCTGAGTTTTAATAAAGTGATTTAGATCAGGCTGAGGAGTTGTACTACAGTGTTAGCATCTGAAGAGGACTAATACACCAAGATGGGTGCATAGCATGTGCAAGAAACCACAACATAAGTGGTAGCCATGTGATGGACTGGCCACCCAGGTAGTCAGTCCCTCAGACCCTCTCAATGTCACAGAAGAGTCGGCAGCTGAAACCACTAATTTTTATTATCATTCTCATGGAGGCAAGTTGCTATTCTTCACACTTTTATTAAACCTGTGTGTTACAGAAGTATGTTTTCTCCTCTGGCACCCCTCAAATAGTCCATGCAAGCCTAACCCTCTAGGGTTTTGCTGGTGAGAGTGAAGATGCTGTCAAGTCCAAAGTTCAGCAGTTCTGAAAAATGTCAGTGTAAGAAATCCACTTCTCTTTATAAGTTATGTTTTTGATATGTTTCCAAAATACATATTCAAAATAATTAATACTGAAAAGCTTTCACAGCTATTTTAAAATCGTGTATGGTTTTGGATGGTGGAAGAAATAATAAGATGGAAAAAATATTCCTTTGTGGTAAACATTTGTTTTGTAAAAGTAAACAAATAAAATATTCCTGAAGTACTTAGCCATCAGTATTTGAAGGCCTGTAGCAGCATCTGAAAGACAAAAAAAGAAATAATTGATTAGTGGATTTTGTTTGATCTGCTCAGGGATCAAAGGGACAAATACTGTCTACAGGGATGAAAGGGTGGAGGGAGAACTGCTCTCCATACTGCCTCAGTTATCTGGTTATTCATATGCTCTTGTTTTATGTTAGAGCTGCCTGTACCTGACCCTCTGTCGTGCTTGAAGAAAAAAAAATGTAGGTATACTGTGCTGCAATTCAGAAAGGATTCTCGTTAATCAGACATGAAAAATGTAGTTTAAGGTCTGTAAGATGGAATACTGAATCTCTTTTTTGGTTTGTAAGCAGTATTGACTTTAGTTGTCCATGACATAATTGTGGCTTTAATTTTATTAAAAAAATAATGCATGTGTTTGATTTCAAGCATGGGAATGTACTGAGGACCAAAACCACCTAAGTGCCTGTTAGTCTGATATGTCAGTCATACATCTAAATCCTAAATGACAAACATTGTGTGTGTTCTGCTTCAGTTCTGCTTATTCCTAAATTCTAGGCGAAAAAAAAAAGAGGACAGAATTTTGAAGCATTGCAATATTATAAAGTACTGAAATTGAGTGAAGAATAATTGTAGCAATATCATCCCCTTCCCACAAATGGAATGTCTAGGATTTGGTTTTGGGATATCGTAATACACCATAGCAAACTACACACCCATTTTATATACTGTATGATGATACAACATTTATCTCTTCTGTTCTCTCTGTAGATATTACTGTTTTGTTTTGGTGTATTCTTGTAGAAGGCATATTCACTAACTGATATATTTCAGAATATTTTTTTTTTCTTTTAAAGCAACTGATCCCTCAGGTCTGAATTCCTAATTAAGTTCACAGTTATGTGAATGCACATGCAGTACATTAGTATGACTCTGTGTACCAAGTGGTGCTTTTCCTATAACTTAACTCAATTTCCATTTAAGTTAAAAGTTACTGGGTTACTTTTTTCACTTGGAATACAAAAACTTAAGTGTAACTTAACTCAGTGCCTAAATATGGCAGACATTTCTTTAGCCACTCCTCCAGAAGATAAAAATGTCTGTGACGGCTGTGTGAGGACTGACTGACCGGGCTCTGGAGGCCAACAGTGATCATGTATTTTTTTTCTCTGGATGAGAAAAAAATAACATCTGTAGGTGGGTCCTTGCCATCTTCATCTGTTTGTCCTCACATCCTTCCAAATATGTGGGATCCATGGTCTAACTGAGGCCAGTATGTGGCTGTGGTCACTGCCAAGAGGAATTTCATGTAATTCCTAACAGGGCCTGGGAGATACTTCAAGAGAAACACATTTACTTAAACAAATGTTTCAAAAGATTAAGAGCACTTCCTGAATGGGCTAGGGCAGACAAAGGTTATGAGATTCATAACAGAAGGGATTTCCGTCCCTGCCCCCCCAGTTAGTCCTTGTGTTTGAAGGCATTTCACATTCTTGAGGTGGAGGAAGAGGTGGAGGGAAAATGAATGCTGATGTTAAGTACAAATCATATGTGATATTTATTCTGTAAAATCAGTGAGAATTTATTATATTTTTCTTCAGGAGATGGAGTTGTTCTGGAATTCAGACTCAAAAACCTACCATCTATTTAAACTATATTATTAATTTACTATTGATAGTGATTTTTAACATTAGAAATGCATAGTAAATAAAAGAAGTTCACACCCATGTCCTGCAGCTGCTCCCACAGAAGTTAGTGACAACATTCTAATTGTCTTCTAAAGAGCAGTCTCATGCCCTGAATTAGTAGGTGACTTAGGTATATCAGATATTATGAATAATAGTATACATATCTATTTCCATGATTTTCTTATATGTCCCTTTGCTCACTTAAAGTGATTGAAGACACAATGAACGACCAACACTGAAAGGAATTTCAAATTTAGAAATTAAGCAGTAAGTAACAGCCACATTTCCTACAAAAGTTCCTATTAAAAAAATCCTAATTTTTTTCACTATTCTTTTTTACTATTCTTTTTACTATTTAGCTTCCACATCTCTTTCTCCTTTTCTATATAAAAGAAAAAATATTCTTCTAAATTCTTTTTATTAATGCTATTCTTCTGATACTAGACAGAATACTTATAGGCTAGAGTTTCATGGGTCCAAGTTTATTTCTGATAGAATCTAAGCTGCTACTTATTCTCTCCATTTGTAACTTGAGACAGTTGTGTGCCACCACACAAGTCTTTGAAAGCTTTATAGCGAAGAACCAAAAAGCTTCGGGTATCTGTGAATCACTAGTCTTTCTTAAAGTTCTTCAGTTACTATATACAACAAGAAGCTGAGTTTCCATATTTCATTGATTTTGATTGCCAGGAAATAGTTCTAGTCCTTCAAGTCATTATTTGATGAGAATTTTAAGCCAACATTAGTGGCACTGCTGTCAAGGGAAGTGTTACCACATTCCATATCCATTGATCCCATCCTCATGTTAGATTCTCCCTGCATTTGGCCTTGTTGAACTTCACGAGGTTTCAACAGGCATACTTCTCAAGCCTGCCAAGGTCCCTGTGGATGGCATCCTGTCCCTCAAGTGTATCAATTGCACCACTCAGCGTGGTGTCATCCGCAAACTTGCTGAGGGTGCACTCAATCCTACTGTCTATGTCATTAATAAGGGTATTGAACAGTATCAGTCCTGATACAGACCTCTGAGGGACACCACTTGTTACTGATCTCCATTTGGACATTGAGCCATTGACTGTGTATTCAGCCTGGAACAGGCATGTGCTGGCACATGGAGAGGGTGAAACAAAGCAGAGACAAGCCACAAGTTGTGGAGGAGAGGAGACATTACATATTTTCATGGCAGTGATGGAGTATAGTCTCACTTTATGAAACTGATTTTCAATGTGCAGCTTAGTATGTTTAAGTTCTGGGCCCCAGCTCCAGGCTGTATGAATGAAGGATTTACCCAGCTGTTCTACAGCCATTTCATCACTCTTCTGTGTCACACTGGTAACTTGAGAAGAAGGGAAAAATATGTACGTATTCCATATGTGTTTTTATCCATGTGTTCACATATACATGCACAAAGCATGCTCCATTTTTGTATTTTGTTTCTTCACATATTTCTCAATAATTGTTTCTTTATTTTATCCTTCATATACTGAAAACTTGTGACAGCTGTTTTTGTCCTTTTCTCTTGTCTTATGTTTGGGATACTGTCTCTATCACCTTTGACTTTAGTGTCTTCTATTTTTTCAGTAATTCCAAGTAATTCCACTATAGTTCCAAGTTTACCCATGCTGAAATAAAGGCCTTCCCAAGCAAGATCATTACATTAGACCCAGCATGACCATGGTACACATTTGTTTTAAAAAAGACATACCACAATTGTTCCTTTTAAAAGTAACTCATTTCAAAGACATTCACTTTCATTCTACAGCAGGGATTGCTTTGTAACACATTACAGAACTCTAACTTTCAACAGTACTTCTATTTATTCCAGAACTGCTCATTTATCTGGTCATATAATGAAACAATATTGGCCAGGTATAGGAGCACAGGTTAGGCAGAGGCCAAGTGTTGTGGTTTAACCCAGCAGCCAGCTAAACACCACACAGCTGTTTGCTCACTCCCCCCCACCTAGTGGGATGGGGGAGAGAATCGGGGGAAAAAAAAAAAAGTAAAATTTGTGGGTTGAGATAAAGACAGTTTAATAGGACAGAAAAAGAAGGGAAAATAATATTAATAATAAAACAATATACAAAATAAGTGATGCACAATGCAGTTTCTCACCACCTGCCGACTGATGCCCAGCCAGTTCCTGAGCAGCGATCACCACTCCGTGACCAACTCCATTTATATACTGAGCATGACATCATATGGTATGGAATATCCCTTTGGCCAGTTTGGGTGAGCTGTCCTGGCTGTGCCCCCTCCCAGCTTCTCGCTGGCAGGGCATGAGAAGCTGAAAAGTCTCTGGCTAGTGTAAGCACTACTTAGCAACAAATAAAGCGTCAGTGTGTTACCAACATTATTCTCATCCTAAATCCAAAACACAGCTCTGTACCAGCTACTAGGAAGAAAATTAACTCTGTCTCAGCCGAAACCAGGACACCACGTCTTTCAGACTCTTGTAAAGATGAGGGCCAGAAAAGACACTTTGTTCTACATTTAACAACATTTTAGTTCCAACACCACTTCTTTCAACATGGTTCGATTTGAATCCTGTAACAAAGCCTGTTTCAAATTATGATGTTGGCCAGGCTGTTCAGTTAAGTAAATGAGTTAAGTAAGTAAATGAGTAAATAAATTAAAGACTTCCACAGTTGCTTTACAGTTGAATTTTTAGGATATTTCATCAAATCCATGACAGTAATTTGTTACCTTTCTTAATATTTAAGCCAGAGACTAGAGACTGAAACTGTGAGAACAAGGACAGTCGTTTCTACTGGCTGTTAACTAAAGTACACTGTCTGCTAGTGTGGAAGACCTCTGGTACCTCTACTGTTATCTTGCCCAAAGGCTGAGTAGAAAGAATTGGAAACAGATCAGTGTGCTATATGTCAGGTACAGATCCTATTATACCTGGAGAATCTTTATAAATGGAGTAAAGTATAGTAAGGACAAATGCATTCAAATTCAGATTAATTAGGATTCTCAGAAATATGTAATCCTCACCCTTCGTGGTACCTCACCATGTTACAGGTTGTTTTCATTTACAAGTCATTGGAAACACACTATTTATACAGTTTTAGTTTATACTTTCTCCATACTGAATGAGATCATGAAGGAGACGAGAGGTTTGATGATGGTCTGATTTCATCACAATGCCAGTCTTCTCTTTGAGAGTTTTTTTGTAGTTATCCCCAGTTCTGAAACAGAGGTATCCTCTTTCCTCACTAATTAAAGATTTGAGGCTTTGTGAAAATATTTGTTTATTCCTTCTTATACAAATCCTTGCTTGTTGAGCCATAAGCCAAAAAACTACTCTTGACACATGTTCTGCATAGGATCTGCTTATTCTGCATAGAAGCTGCCTGAGCAGCTGTTTGATGCAGATTGCCAGATCGCCTCATAAAACTCCCTGGTAGCTGGAAATCAGGAGAAGTCCTAAATGACCCTGGATCAGAACAGCCTTTGCAGATATCATAAAAACTTTACCTATTTGTTCTGCTCGTAGGTAAATAGAGTAATACCTAAAGGTCTGGTCAAAAGGACTTACTAGCTTCTCTCACCATATGCAGATTTTGTAAAATTTTCTTCTTTTATTCATTCTTAGCTACTCCAAACTTCTCATACAGTGCTAGTAATCTGTCTCTAAGCTCTTTAAGTGCAGCTCTGCTGTTTTGTTCTCACAGAGGAACTGACTCACAAATTTCACTAGATTCATTGAAATGTGAATTTGAAGATGTACATGAGAGCACAAGTACTGATTCAGGGACAAAAGGAACATGGGGAAGAATGTTGTTTTGTTTTTCCCATCCCTAAATTCTCTGCTGTACACTTAGCTAGAAAAAAGAAAATTAAGAAGTTATACCCTGCCCTCCTATTTTTTCCTAATATTTTATTTTGGTGCAACACTTTCAATTTACTTTATTCCACAGCAACATTGTATAAAGCAAAGTTTCTGAAAGCTTTGTGCTTTTGTAAGTCCCTGTTTGAGCATACATCTAAATGAAGTGTCTGTGCTTATATTAAGTTATTTAATCTTTATCTTCCAAGTAACCAGTAGTACCTGATATATGCTGATTATTGTGTTCATGGCAGCCTGGTGTCACCATCATCACATTGAAGTTCTGGAGACCAGAGCCTTTACCTTCCATGCCTTTCATAAAACTTTGAGATTCACAATGAAAGTTGTAAAATAGGAAACATTGTTTATTACTCTTAAAGTATACCTCAAGTTCTTAGAACATACCAGGTGAAGAATTGTGTGTATCTGTCATCTGATGGGAACTGAGAGTCAGAGAAGCTGATTGGCTTACAGAGGAAACATTTAAGTTGTTGATTGTGCTAGCTATACCTATAGCATCCAAAAATAATTTTCTTGTTCTTTTTCTTTTTCACCTGTAACCAGTGACCCTGGCCCTTCATTGTGACTGAGAACAATTAAATAAAAATCTCTTGTCATGCCCTTCTCTTTGCATTCCTCTGTCTCTCCTTGCTCTCTACATGTATTTCTATGGAAGTTTCGTGGTTGGTATAACTGTAAAGTAGCCAAGAACTTCAGAGACTTCTGCTCACAGAGTCAGAGGTATCACATCTGAGATTCATCAGCTTAATGTTTCTCTCTATGGACACCAAATATCTGATGTGAGTATTTGCATTGACCTAAACTCATGTGTTAATTCCATGTTGGAGATAAAAAGCCACTGAAAAGAAAACTGCTCTTTCAGAATTTTACACAGCTATATGACAGGCAGAAAAATGGCCCTTCGAGTACTGTGTGCAGTTTTGGGTGCCTCAATATAAGAAGGACATCAAACTATTAGAGTGTGTCCAGAGGAGGGTGACCAAGGTGGTGAAAGGCATCAAGGGCAAGACTTAACGAGAAGCGCCTGAAGTCACT
The DNA here is from genome assembly GCF_000699105.1 of Pygoscelis adeliae. Lineage (NCBI taxonomy): Eukaryota > Metazoa > Chordata > Aves > Sphenisciformes > Spheniscidae > Pygoscelis > Pygoscelis adeliae. The sequence continues at coordinate 4,778,497 of NW_008825156.1, read as the reverse complement.
TGGCTTGTTCAGCTTAGAGAAGAGAAGGCTGAGGGGTGACCTCATCGCAGTCTACAACTTCCTCAAGAGAGGCAATGGAGGGGGAGGTGCTGATCTCCTCGCTGGTGACCAGAGATAGGACACGAGGTAATGGTATGAAGCTGCATCAGGGGAAGTTCAGATCAGACAGTAGAAAAAGGTTCTTCACTGAGGGGGTGGTCAGGCACTGGAACAGGTTCTCCAGGGAAGTGGTCACTGCACCAAGCCTGTCAGAGTTCAAGGAGTGTGTGGACAATGCTCTTGGTCATATGTTTTAATTTTAGGTGGTCCTGTGAGGAGCAAGGAGTTGGACTTGATCCTTATAGGTCCCTTCCAACTCGAGTTATTCTATGATTCTATGGTGAAAAATAAGTAAACCCATCACACAGAATCTCTGCATAGTCATTTGGTTCAAATCTATTTTATCTATTTTATCTAAGTGAATGTTCTGCTAGCATTTAAATGTGGGTTGATCACCTCCAGAGTGCTTCATTTCTTCTCTCATGTCCACCAGTAATGTCCACTTACCCTTCCAAAAATACCTTTACCGTTGTTATACATATATATCTAATTTCCACTGAGTTGATAGAGCAGAGGAAGTTCTTGCCATTGTTCAATGACATCTCTCTACTAGAAACGAAAATCTGTCCAGGAAAATACATCTTTTTCTGGATGGGGCATAATTAACTATAAAGGGAACAAGATTTTAAGTACTTTTATTTTGGAGACAGTCCCTTCTCCTGTTGGGAAGTTTTATTCTGGATTTTGCCGGGTTTGCCTCCTCTAAACCTCTCAAAAGTTGGGTAACAGACTTTAAATTTGGTCTGTGGAGATTTGAGTTGACGGAGAAAACATCTGTAAGTTTTGAAGCAAGTCATAAGGGGTTAACATGAGATGTGAAAAAGATAAACCATCCAACTCCAGTAAAATCTTGTAGGAAGGATTTAAAAAAATTGTAGATAAGATATGATTTATTAGATTCAGGTAGCTGATATCTAGTTTTCCAAACCAAAATGTTTTTAACCTAATATTCAGATAAAATTCAAATATTAGTAATGATAGAAAAGTATTCATATTGTAGTCAGAAGCAGTGTGTTACATTTGAGTATATGCTGTGTTTTGAATGTTGTTTATTTTTGTGTTCTATTGCAATATTATCTTTTATTATGCAAACTCATGAAACCCACAAAGCAATAAGGCGCAGTGTTTACCGTTCTTTAATTAAGGACAAAAATAAGTCCTCATCTAAAGTGGAAGTTCATTACTCATAACTGAGCTCTAAACTATTTGTCATTGGTCAGGAAAAAATGTAGCTGCTCTGCACTCTTGACCCTTCAGCGGTAGCTTACTGCACAAGTTGTTTATTCACTGAAAATATTTGTGCAAGGGATAGGGATAGAATAGAGGCTAAATAGAAACTTTGTGATGGAATAAGGGTAAATCTCATTCTTTCCCCAAAGTATTTGTGAAGTAAGAAAAATTCAGATTTATTTCATCCTTTCAACCAATCTACAGCTCTCCTTTGCCACCTTCCCCTCTAGTCTTTTTAAGCATGCAAACACCACGTATCACATTGGGTATTCTTAGCAAGGTCTTCATCCTTTGTTAACTAGGTGTGGATAGCCCTAATGCTAAGCCTCTGCCAATACACAGGAGAATATTCTGTTTTATTTAAAATTCACATACCTTCTACTGTAGCTTGTTAAGCTCCACCCGTAAACTTTTGGGGTTTTTTTGCAATCTTCAAACAAACATCACAATGAACTCCTTATTTCTGAGCCCTGTAGAATCTCAGTAGGATACACAGGAATTTGCCTTTAATTAGAGCTTCTAACAGAAATGTCAGAAGGGGATGCAGCTACCTTAAAGCATAACAGAAAATTAACAGTTTGTTTAACTGCCATATTTCTCAACAGCACTCTTTTTCATGTTGAAAGATGACGTAAATCAGGCCACATCACCAGGAAAAGAAAAGAACTCCAATGTTAGTCTCAGATAGAGTCAACTTAAACCAAACTTTTTCTTTATTACTTTTTGCTGGGTTTAGGTTGAAGCTGTAACTTTTGGGAAGTAGCAATAGTGCTAATTACTACATATTAAATAAAAAGTTCCAAATTACCTGCTTGCATTTTTAATAGTAACCCTTTTGAAGTGATATACCAGTAATGATCATACTAAAATGTGTATTTAAGTCAAATAATCTAGTACAGATTCAAAAATCAAATGAGCTTTTCTCACATAGTCATTTCAAATGAACTGTGGTTATTTAAGTAAGGAGAGAGGTCTTAAAAACGACAAGAACGTTGCTTTGTCTCTGTTTACATCTGTTTATGACACCAGTTGAAATACTACCATTTTCCCATTGTGAATAGTGTATTACACTTTGAGAATTTCCATTTCAATAAAGGAGCTACTTGTGAAAGGAGATAGATAGTGCTCAGTGTGAGGGTAGAGGACACATTCATTCTCTATGGCTACAGTGGTTTATTTCCCAGGGGCTACCACGGTATAGTTCCCGTTAGTGGTTGCAGAGGATGGTCATGTAATGTAGATAAAAATCCACAAGTAGGATTAATCTCGTCTAGTTTTAGGATGCTACAACATAGATATTTACATCTGAACCACACAGTCTGATGCACTCTATAGTCTGTGAAGAAAAATAAGTCCTTTCAGGGAGTGATTAATTTAATCGAAAGGAACACTGAAAATAAGTGAGATGATCCACACTCTAGGAAGGCCTATTTATCTCCATTGACTGTAGAGAAGATCTAGACCCCTGAGCTCAGAAATGGACATATGCAATGTGGACATCTAAGCTTAGATGAGATGAACCCAAATTCAACTGAGAACCTCACTGTTTTGTGTAGAGCTACTCGGACTGACCTTCCATTATTTTTCTCAAATAAGAGCTCCGGTTTCTGGTGCTATGTGGTGAATGAATTTGGGAGAAAGAGTATGCAACAGGCAAGTGCTATGATTGCTACAAGACTGAATTACATGAAAGAAAGCTCTCTCTGATATGAGCAGATATCTCTCTGATTAGAGCTCCAGAGGACTAACAGTAAAGATTATGAAGATAAATGCAAGTGATTATAATCTACTTTATGACAATTTCTCTGAAATAACTGACTGAAGTGACTATTGTAACAATAACCAAAATTGTCTGTACTGATTGAACTGAATATTACCTGTACACAGAGGTGTTTAAGGTCCTAGTCATGGCACAACCCATGATGGAAATGCAAAATAGTTTCATTTGCTCCTATTAGACATGCAGTATTTGTGGGCAGATAGAAGTATCTGTCATGGGTCTTCATTCTCTACTGTAGTATTTTTAGTTAAAGTGTGATAAACAGAAGGACCATCTGGAATGAAATCTGTTTCACCTACTGAATATGAGTAAGAGTGTCTGAATAGCTGGAACATTGTAAAATAACCTTTTAGTAACCTCTAATGGCAATTCTGGGTTCTCGGTAACTCCTATGAATTACTGACACCACAATTCAGGCACTGCAATAGTATTGCATTGCAGATACACAGCAATGAATTGTGAATCGATACTCAATTAATTAATTTGGAGGTATGAATATAAACATCTATACCTGGAGAATTAAAGAATTAAATTAGTTGGGCCTCTTTGTTTGTTTGTTTGTTTGTTTTTGTGTGTGTGCATGTAGAACAGATGAAACACACCAAAACCACTGAAAAGGGAAAGATAGAAATGCAATGGGATGATCTTATCAGTCAGTTTCTTTAATGAGCATCCATTTCCAAAATACTGCCTTTGAAAGAACTGCAGCTTCACCACAAATTTTAAATCTAACTTGTGTCTGGCCCCTGACTTGGGCACAGAACTACCTGCTTGCAGGTGCTTGGAAAGAGAAAGTGGGGTGAAGATAGAATCAAAAGGCATAAGAAGTAGGTTGGTTAAATATTAAATGGTGTATTTCAACATTTTCAATAAAGTACGTACTTGACCATATTATACATTAGGAAGCCAAGCTGCTTTGTAAACACTTTTTATCTCATGTAACTTCTTTACTGGTAATGACTCTTTTTAGCTCTTTGATACTGCTCAGTACATGCCACTGCTCAGTTTGCCTAAAGCTGAAGTTCGTTTCCTTGAAAGCATCTTCTTTTAAACCCATCAACTTCGATAATTTCCTTTTTAATAAAAGCTGTTTCTGGCTATCTGTAAAGTACAAGACTGAGTAAGGTTATCCTTGCATACAACTTTTGTCATGTTCAAAAATTAATGAAAAGCTAAAAATACTTTTTCTTAAATTTTAAAACTTTTTTTTAAATGCACCTGATAAAAATATGCAGCTAAGGACACTTTAAAGCAAGATAAGCATAACAGCTTGATTCTCAAATTTTATGTTATTCTGAGAGTCTAAAGAAAGCTCTAAGTGGGTATCAATTATATTTGCACCCTTTTTCATTTGCTACCTTGCCATAGTTTTAATGTTAGCATCATATCCTAAGTTCTTTCTTCTATCTGCCTGCTAGTCTTCCAGCTCTTTTTCCTCTTATTATGTCGTCTGGCAGGGAACATAGGGGAATACTCCTGTGTTTGTGTAATTAAGCAAATCATGCACATATTCAGCACTTGTGTATTGATAGACATATTAAAATGGGAAAACTTGGAAATACATTATGCTGCATAAAAAATCTGAATTTTGATGTTATCAAACTTCTATTACATTGTAAAACCCAGGGAACTTTCATTGCCTAAGAAAAATGAGAGCTGTCTCTCAAGAGCATTAGCAAATTACCTGATTTTTTGTTGTTGTAGATTGATTTTTATTTATGCATCACAGTCCAACTTTCAGTCTAAGCTTCCAGCTTTTACATCTGTAATCCTATCTTATTTTTCCTGGCAATTTATTAGTAGTGTGAAATTTGGACACAATTCGCTGCGGGTGAAAAATTGCACGTACTAAAGAGTAGATTTGAGAATCAAGCTTCTATATGCATTGATTACTATAGAGCACAATGTGGTATAATAGGTGAGAACGAACCATGGTTATAAAGATCAAGTCTATTGTAGGTACAAAAGCCTATTTTATGTACATTAAAGAGCCTTGATTATTTAAAGGCATTTGCGCTGTTGGTTATTTTGCACAGGTTATTTACACTGTTGATTAAATTGCTTGCAAAGCAGTCAGATTTCCATACACAAGTAGTCTAACAGAAATATTATGCTGCCAGCAATTTGCCAGTTGTCTGTTGACAAAGACAGAGAGTAAGCCACTTACTACTGTTTTTATACAATGAATCATTTTTGTAAAAATGGAGCAGTCTAATGAAAATTCAAATGTATTGCTTTTTCCGATTCAAACAGAAATCCAAGCACTTCATATACTCTACAAATAAGCCTCATTTTCCACTGTGTATCAACTAACAAGCAATTTCAGTTCTACATGCAGATTTCAAATAAAATTCTCCAAATTTAAACAGGTAGTTTCATTTTACTTCCATAAACAGATACTTTCAAAATATTTAGACATCTGTATATAATACTGTTTAAACTGTTTGTTCTAAAACGTAAATAGGTATCTCAGTGTTTGTGTTACCACCTGATGTCTTTCTCATTTAAGGGGAAAACACAAAAAAATAATTGGGATAACTAGAGTCAGGAACAATGCTTACACAGCATGTCAGCATCTTTTATTGTGTCTTAATTGTTAGACTACTTAGAGGGGAACTGTGAGTAGACTGTCTCTGCAGGAGAGGCAAAATGCCTGATCTCAGTGAAGTTACTAGTTGCTCTGCTCAGAGTTTCACCAGGGGTTCTGTGCTCAGCTAACATAATCCAGAGCAGTGCCACTGTGGAGGAAAATGTCTCAGAACTAGAAACAAGAGCATAAAATGACTAACCTCACAGAAGGGTTCCTGCCCCTTTGCATGCCACAGTGCTTACCAGGGTACCACATGTCAGACCCATCTATAGAACTGAGCCCTGCTAATTTTCTCTTTTACAGCATTCTAGAAATTGATGCTTTATTGCCACTACTGCCTCTATAAATGTGTAGGATCTTCTGAACATCTGGTATGCGCTATTGTTGCAGAACACTTTGGGATGATTGTCTTCCCTACTCACCACTGTCACCACACCATGGCATTTCTGAGCTACTAGCAATAAAGATAGAATATCACAATTAAAATTTGAAGTCTGTGTCAACGTTTGTAGTAATTTGTGCACAAAAATGAGTAGGGTGAGAGATCCTGGGTTTCTGGGTCAATTCATGGAACATGTATGATTTTACAAACATCTGTAATGGTGGTGCTCCTTTATCATGCCCAAATATAAAGCTGTCTTTTTACAGAATCAAGAAATAGGTATTATAACTCTGTCCTTGAGATTGCAGGTCAGCGTGATACTGTCTTTGATATGCAAGCCAGTTTAAGAGGTGCCTGCCTCTATGTACAGCCAGTACAGCTTGTGGCCTTCACAGTGGGCTGCTACAGCTGTTTGAAGGACAGTGGCACAAACATGGACCACTGAAATGACCCAGGCTTAAACTAACCTATTTTGCAGGTTTATTTTTAATCCAGGTCACACTTGAAATTGATTGATAAATCTATCTATCTATATGTGTATTAAATATATATGAGGAAGTATGTAGGTGTTTGTATGTATTTTATAATGTATGTTTGTACCTATATGTAAAGTTCTATGTTAGAAGATAAGCACTATCAGCTTCTGCAGAAATACTGAGAATGGGAAAGCCCTCAGCATCTCTGGAAAGAGTTTAGGGCCTGGAAGATTTGTCTCGTACGTCTAATATAAAAATTGCTCTGAAAATTTTGTAGTAACAGTAGTGATTTTTAAGGCAATACTTTTTAGTCATTCTTAACATATCACTTGGCTAGTAGAATCCCTCTGTGGATCATCATGAAAATTAATTCTTTTATGAACCCCCAAAACTAATGTAAATCATCTGCCAGAAGAAAATGGCTTTTATGTTAACCATTTGTGCTTTGCAACAGCATAGAAACATCTAACTGAACAATGTTGCTTTCAATGTATCTGCTGCTTATTTGCTTTGATACTGTGGTAGCAACATTTCAGTAGAGTCTATAGAAAAAAGTCTCATTTGGAGCTGCCTAAGAAATACTTAATTTACTTTTTAATGAAGTTCATTACTTAAGACTTTGTATGATACAGTATTGCTGGGAGCTGGAACCTGACCCCACTTTGCCTTTTCTTTCTTCACATATTTGCTTTTATCATATCAGTTTTACTGAAGTGACACTGAAATATGGAGATTTTTCTGATTTTTTTTTTTTCCCCAGAAGGAGCTTATCAGTTGCAAGGCCTAGATTGTGAATGCGAGTTTTGATGTTAACAGCCCCAGTGCCTTTCTTTTTTATTTGAGACATTAAGTTCAATTACATATTCAAAGTTTCTGTTCAGTGCTTTTGCTAGAATTTTTCAATAATTAAAAAAACTGAGCTTTTTTTAAGTACTCTTTCCTCAGTGTTTCAGTCTTAATAGAGATGTGACTCAGACCAAATCCTGTTCTTTCTATCAATTTCACTGATTTAAAATCTCTGTATTGGTGTTCTCAGGCCAGCGTAGCATGTTTCAAAAGCAGTACTTTAAGAAGTTGCCTGAAAACACATCAGCCAAAAGAATGTTTACTGTCTTTTGTTTTACACTGAATAAAAATATGGACTGATAAAGAACTGTAATTTAGAAATTCTTACTCCATGAAAAATGTATTAAGTTCACCCTGATGTTTACTGACCAGTGTAATGAGAAGCAAGCTATGTCTTTCAGTGTTTCAAAGGTGGTGTGCTTTATGGAAAAACAACAATTGCTTCATATGTTTTAAGAGATGGAAAAAACCCAAAACATCAAAATCATTTTAACTGAATGGCCACATATATCTCCAGATTTAAAAACTGCATTTGTCCACTAATCCTTTTAACAGGATTTTTGTGATCCATTCACAGAGTTCCCTTACCATGATAAGATAGCTTCTTTTAAAAAGAAATTTCAAAGCAGATGGAAGAGCTGTGTGAGTCTGGAGATACTATGTTTCCACTTCAAGCTCTCCAAGCAAACTCGAAGGCTAGCCAGTTTGCCTCTGAAGTCCCCAGTTGGGAAAATAAAAGATCTTGAAAAAATTATGTCTCCTGTTGTTATAGCCAGACAGATATTTTTTAAACTTAGGAAAGATTATCAAGCTTCATTTAAATCCTTCAGGAAGATAAAAAGAACACAGGGAAAAAGGAGAAATGGTCACAGGAAAAACAAAGAAACAGAGGTGGCACTCCCACTTAAAGGGTAGTGGTGCTGGTAGAATAGCCACCAGAGTCTGAAACAAAGGATTTTCTAAAATTACTGTTGCTGTTGCTGCTGGCAATGGGCTTGACCTTTACTTGCTCATATTTTTCCATGCTATATCTTTACAAACCTTTTCCAACCTTTGCTACTTCTTCTAGACTTTTGAAAATCACCATGTTTCTGCCTTTTGTGTATTATAAACCTTTTCAACCACATATAATTTTACAATGTGTTTGATTTTTACGTGTCCCAGGCCAAGAGTCAAACAAACAGCCACACTTCCACTAAATAGTACCATGTTCAATCAATAGTGCTTTGGCAATCAGTATAAGTACTATACTGTTGACAGGGTAGAAGAATCTGACCATAAATGAACAGGGTTAGAATATGCAGAGGCTGAAAGATTCATGAGTTCAGTCTGTACTGAGAAAAATTAGAGATGAGTCAGAAGTGGAACATTCCACTGACACCCACTAGTCTCAATTTCATTGAGTCTGTCAGAACGAGTACCTGAACGTGAATTCCCTGTTTCGTCTTGGTTTGGAAAAAAACAAAATCCTACTAATGAGATTTCTCAAAGCCAAACCCCTGACTTCCTCAGCTTATTTTCCATGAAAAAAATATAATGTGGAAACTACTGTTATGTCTAGTGTAGGCAGTGAATATACAATTGTAACTAGTAAGTCAGGAAGCCAGGCATGCAAACAGAAGTGAAAGTATTTTGAAAAGATAATACATTCTACAACAACTTAATTGAAAAGCAATGTTTTTGTCACTACAGACACTGTTCAGCTAATATACCATGAATTAATCTGACTACCCGTCCTATGATATTGTATGAGTCCTTTCCATGCCTTTAGAGTGATTGTTTTAAGTAAATTGTTGTAAGTTCTACAGAAATTTCATCTCAGCTGCAATCAGTGGTTTGATATTTTGAGGGAGTATAGGGGGTTAAAATTGTCTTGGCAGGAGAGTACAAAGAAAGTGCTGTTTGGCTTATATCCCAAAGATGTGCAGTGGCATCAACAGGGAAGGATGCAATGGCAACAGCTTTTAGGACGTCAAAAGTGTCAGCATCAGAAACAGCAGCAGCATGAGCAGACTGTGCTGATGGTGCTTCTTTCTTGCTCTGCCATAAGAAAGTTGACATGTGCCAAAAGCTATCACAAAGTGGAATCCAAATTACCATAATAATTTCCAATCCTAAGTTTCAGGAAAGAGTTGGCCAGTATTGACAGAGACTGGAACATCTCTTTCTGGTTACTAGGTCAGAGCCTCAGCCATCCTGGATCAATGCAGCAGCAGGGACTTCGGTGGAATGACATCAGTTAATGCCAGCTAGAGATCTGACCCTGTGCTGTATGATCACCTACTCTAATGCCCTCCAAAGACACAACTAGGTCCTCTTCCAGCTACAATCAGAGAATAGCATGGTAACAGCTAAAGTGTTAAATCTAACTTTCTGCCTTAAATACAAGGCTTCGAGCTGTGAAAGGCGAAGAGGAAAAGGTATGCAGTTGGCTACTACCTTCTAGGATGAGAGCTAAAATAGACAGGGAACATCCTGTTCCTGTGGAAAGTTTTGTGTAAAAAAGTGGTAACTATCTTGGTTGTCATTTTGTTCGAAAAAAAAAAATCACTAAAATCTTGTGGAGGGTGGTTGCAATTAAAAAATAATTTTTGTATGCTAAACATTGCTTAGATCTCCCCTGAAGAGTCTTGAGAAAATTGTCTTCGATTAATGATTTTGCAAAAAAATCTAATGCTATTCTTCTCCACTTTAAAAAAGTTTGATTAAATATTTCTCACAGTCATCTTATAAACTTTTATGATTACCCTTAACCTACAGGATGCTTAGGTAAATACATACGGAGGTAACCAACATACTGCAGTTTAACTAGGTATTTCACAGTAGACTGCATACTTTAGCTTGTAGCAAAGAAGAAACAGGTAATATGCTTTAGCTCTTTAACTCTTAGTTAATGCATGGTAACTCAGCAAGGCAAAAACACTACATCTCTGAGCCTCATGTCTTTTTGCATGTAAGTGCAATTACTTTTGTGATTAGACTGATTCTCTTCAGTGATCTGCATAAGCTGTGGAAGAAGTCAGTGTACAAAACTCTCCATATATATTTCGTTTTCTCATGCAGTCAACTATGTATGTTAACAGCTTAGCCCCAATTAAACCAGTGGAACTTAAATAAGAAAACATGGCACTTCAAAAATATAAAGTAACATTTTGGAAATAGGAAGATTTGCAATTCTGTGATGGCATTAAGTAAGGACGATCTTCTTCCATTACTAGGATTGTATTCTTTCTACCAGACCCAAGCGTCCAAGATTTTTGTCACAGGTGAAGGATGAAGTAATAAAACAGCTAAAATCAGCACCCTGTTGGGTGACAGATCTGCCTGTTATAAAGTGGCTTTTGCAATAACCTGTAATGTAGTCAGTGGTTGTAGATGAATTTTAAAATCAACAGGCTAATGTGAAACACTCAAATATCAGCAAAGTCAAAGTATTTTTATAATCCCTCTAAATGTCATTAAAATCATACACTTTGTATGGCTAACAAGAATTATTCTGACACCATGAACTTTTTTGGTAAAAATATATCATCTGTAGCATTTATAAAACCTTTCAGTGTATATTAATTTTGGGTCAGAACTGATAGCTGAAGATGCAGTTAATATGTATTGGCAATATTTGTGAGAAATTACTGTTACTGGTGTCTTGGTCCCTGGATGTTTTTTTGGCTTCTTCACATACGCACACACATGCATGTGCGCGCGTGCACGCACACACTGGAAGTTCAGGTATTATCTGCATAAGATATGATCTTGGCCTACTGGTGAACATAGTCAATACCAATTCTTTTTTTCTCCCAGTTTTTCTCCCGGGGGCGGGGCAGAAAAAGAAAAATTCCTATAGTCAAAATGTTGGCAGGCCTGTTTGTGATTATGTTTCGTCAAATACCTGTAAGATTAACGCAGTAGTAAGTAGGCAATAAGCAAATCTTTTATTTGGACTGGTGGGCTCCCATTTTAAGCCACTTGTAATTCAAAAATTTAAGCATTTCTAAATCTTTCTGCAGAGGCTAGCTGCAAAGCTGTCATTGTGAGAATAATGAGTGTTTTTGTATTATTCAGTGTCCCTCCAATCTCACTTATTAATAACTCAGAAAAGAGAAAAGAGATACAATAAGCCTTAGGCTTACGTTCAAGTCTGTCCCCAACAAGTCTTTAAAAGAAAATGCAAGGATAATAGAGGAATAAAACACAAGTAGATTGTAGTGCAGCAGCACATCTCAAAAACCTTGCTCAGTCACTTTAATAAAGTTCGCACAGGGTCAATACAAAGGGTTTGCTTGCCCTTGCCCAGATGAATTAGCCTTTCACATCGGTTTGGAGAGTGGGAATGGGGCAGGGCAGTTAGCACACAACAACAGCAGGAAAAATATAAGAAGGATCCTATTCATAAGCGGTGGTGATTGGAGAGAGTAAGACTTCAGTGTTTGATTGGGTTTTGGTTCCGAATTCAAGAAAAAACTCTAACCAGGTCCAGACATACGTTGTAACCTGGGCATTTCTTTGGAACTGCAGTAAGTTGATGCAGAAATTGAAGTCACTCATTGCTAATGCAATTATAGATTTCATATGAGAGATGATATATTTGGATAGTCTTCATATCATTTCATTATCTAACTTCATTTCTTCTGTTATTTCCACAAGGAATACTGTACAGGCAGACAGTCCTGCTTAGAAAAAAGTAAGGAAATCATGCCTGGCTGACCTTTTTCTTACCTACTCTAAAGACACAAGAATTTGACGCAAATATCACATTTGCGCTAACCAAATCAACACTAAATGCTCTGTGAAGTGGATTGAATGTGTTTTTGTAGCTGAATACAGCTTGCTTTGAGTTTCTTTTTGGGGCACATTGCCTTTGGCTAGCCTGAGCAAAAGTCTTGATGTTTGCCAGGGTATTTCATGATTCTGAAGTTCCCTCTGAAGACAGTGTCTAGTCTGTCCACTTCTAAGCAAACAGAAAATAAAAAAACAGGACACACTACATTAAAACCATGAATGTGGCCCACCTCTGAAACAGAGAAAAGTTTACATGGAGTTGGCTGCTACAATAGCCTGTCTGTGATGTTTGGAATATGAATGTGAGTTTAACAAGATAACTATTTTACTTCCTTAAAAAGATGGGTAATAGTAACTGAACTTACACAAAAGTCTCTGAAGCCATTTTAGCCTGGAAACTGACCTTAGAGAGAGTGGTACTTTGTGATTACATACTCACTACATTACACTGATTCCTCTAGTGCTGCATTGGAAGCAGCATTCAAGAACTGGAGTAACAGGAACGTACACACTGAACAGCATTCCTCTGAGTAGTGGTGACCCCTGAGTAGTGTATGTCTGTCCAGGCTGTCAAACACTTCTGCATGTCTTTCAGATCAAAAAAGAGGCACATAGGGGGTCAAACACTGAATGAAGAAAAATACCCTGGGGAGTTGTGCTCCTAAATGGATGTGCTGTGCATCTGGATAGCTTTGCTACATGTGATATAGGAAAGTTTGACATCCCAACCAGTGCTAAGAGGGCAGGGCATGGGGAGGAGGAGAAGAATTTATCAAGATGTGGCCCTTTCTTTCTCAATCAGCATAAATCTATGCCTGAATTCTTTGATCTAACAGCCTCCTTTAGTAAGTATGTAAGATTTCTAATAAAGTGAGACCAAAGATGTACACTTGGGTGTTAGCTGTCAAACTGCACTGATTCCCCTCACATATAATTTGAATATAATTTTGTGGCCCAACTGATGCCATTAGTTGTGCCAACACAACTGGTCTTAGATTGTTGCCTTAGTAATATCAGCATCATAGCTCATTATAATGACAATACCCTTATTATCTTTTATTTTCAAACAGACTGAAAATTAGTGAAACCACAATTGTGCGGTAAGCCCACCAGATATTGCTAAAAAGTTATTATTTAGGATAGCACTGTATTTTTGGTAGCCAAGAGTAATTAAGTAGGTACCTGTCTGACTGTGTTGTTTTTTTAATACACTTTTGCAGGCTAGAAGTACCTCACAGAAATAAAGAGGGAACTTTTCGTTATGTGTTCATGGGCAAGTCAGCCTACTCCATATTTCTGAAAAGTGCAAAGTGCTTTACAAATATCTGTACGTAAAGGTCTCTAGCTTCCTGATAACTGAAGTCAGTGCTCTAGCTCCGCCGTTCAGGCTGGAATCCTGGTATTATACATAATGACATATAGGCAGACATAAAATGTAGCCAGTACTGCTATCCTGGGCAACAGGTGTGCTGATTGTCGTTTGTTCATGAGCAAATCATTCCTGGAAGCCAAAAATACATAGATCAGCTGCCCTGTAAAACTCTGTGCCGACCAGATCTTTAGATAACCAAAAGTTTACATGTCACTTGGAAATACTGGCCTGTCATCAGAAGGTAGCAGGATCACAGCAGCAGGAGCTTCAAGTGTGAGGGAAATCCCAATGAGTTGGGTTTTTTTTACAGAAAAGGGAAAACTACACAGGTATAAAAGTGAGGTGAAGGCTACGGCAGCCTTTCCCTTGCAAGCAATAAGATGCCGACAGCATACCAGTAGCACTATCCCAGCCCACCCCCAGTCCACAGCCAATACTGCTTATGAGTTACAATGCTTAAAATCTTCTGCCTGTCCAGAATAGCAGATGCATGAGAACTGAACTATTTGCAAATAGCAGTATTGAATGTTAGCATTTGCAGAATTATTATTTTCCCCTCCAAACAAATTAAAAAGCATTGTGCTTTGGGAAATCTAGTTTGCCCAAGAATGGTGTTGTCGTGTTTCTGTACTGGTTGTGTAAGAGTGATTTAATTATAGCAATTTGCACTCACAGTCTTTTGGACAATGTAGTAAGCACTGAAATGATACATCTTACTTGGAAACCTAAAACCTTCCAAGGCATGTGAAGAGCAATCACAGATTACCGCTCACCTTATTCAAACCAACCAGGAATCTGTCAGATGAGCCACAAAAAAAGTATAGGTGGCTGTTTCAGATGCATCTTTGTCCACAGTGCTGTGTTCACTGAACAGGCAGGACTTATTTAGTATAGGCAGCACTGTGCACTGAATTGTCTAATAGCATCAGGACCAGCAGTGCTTCATGCCCACGAGGTCAAAAAGCATGTGTGGCTACTGTGTGAATCTCTGCACCTTGTCATTTAGCTCACAGTAGTTGCAACTTATGCATCATGTTTGGACATCAAAGAAGGTCTCTCAACTATTTTTAGGAGATACATTGGACATAGTAAGGTCAACAGGCTGATGAGATCATCATATATAATTCTCTCTCTATCTCTCTAGATTAAAATACACGATCTGGGTGCAATGAACCTGGAAAAGATGCAACGTTGTTTTGATCGAAGTGAGGTTTTAAAATGCATCTTCTCAGATCATGTTTCTGCTGTTGCATTCAATGGATGAATAAAATCTTGAACCACATCTTTAACCGGTGTTGATACATTAAGGATATCTTCAAATTTGCATCACTGTATGTCATCCACAAAAAATATGGGTTTTTTTCACTGCTCTGGCACCTCCCCAGTTAGGAAAATACAAGCTTAATGTGATATAACACCATAAATGCTACTAGCATCATTACACACAGAACCTTTCATTTCACATGTTAACCCCAATCAAATTCTTATCTTTTAAAAATTACTGTAAGACAGTAACAATCGATAAGTATTGTGATTTTCATTATGAATCTCATACTTTTGTGCTAAGCACAAATATTTTTAGACTAGAATTGTAAACACATTTAGGATTAATATTAATATTATGTAGTACCAGTTAGATTGTGATCTCCTGCACAAAGAATGTTACATTTTCATAAAGTGTCATATTTATCCAAAGATGAGGCTAAACAATTCAGAAATGTGTACATTGCTAACAGGGTATAGAAGAACCTGTTTATGAAATGGTTAAAATGGAGCAAATGGTGTGGACTCAGAATATTCTGACTGACACATGCATTTCCTTCGAGGCATTAGCATAATTAGGCAAAGTTGGGAAATTATTTATACTGTTCAAAAGTTATGGTTCATATCCTGGTGATCCAAAACAGAGATTAACTTTCATCGTCTTTCTACTCAGAGACAAGACTCATAGAGGAGTAACTTGCTAGTCAGTGACTAACACCAATACTGTTTTGTAAGTATTTACACATATACATACGTTTGACATTCACATAGTTGAATATGATCGAGGATTAATTAATTCAAAATTTTCCATTTGTTTTTTTGGGAGATTGGCCTACATTATTTGTTCACCTCTGAAGGATTTCAGTATTATCGCTGATTCACAGAAGAGTGACATGATACTTGATAGAACATTATACTAGGAGGTAGGCTGGAGGACAGAGTTACCTAAAGCTACTTGAGGAAGCCTGTAGTAAAATAATTAGTTAGCATGACATAACATTCTGTTTTAGTACATGTTGCTGTGGATAACCCTTTTGCATGTTAGTTCAAGTTCAGAGAGCTTTTCTCAGAGCTGTTGTTGTTCCTAGTCCTTTCAAAGAGGATGTGTACTGAATATTTTGTCAAAGACTGAGTCTTGCAGCTCATTTGTTGAAAGTATAAAAAGACAAAGCATCTGCATTACATCAAGAAATATGTACATTCTTTATTAATGG
This sequence comes from Pygoscelis adeliae, assembly GCF_000699105.1. Lineage (NCBI taxonomy): Eukaryota > Metazoa > Chordata > Aves > Sphenisciformes > Spheniscidae > Pygoscelis > Pygoscelis adeliae. Next base: position 4,762,466 of record NW_008825156.1, on the reverse strand, counting down.
GAGTATGGCCATTTGAACCTGAGTGTAGGGAGAAACGAGGACTCTGATGGAGCAATATGGATTTGGACAATGGTCACAGAATTATAGAGCTCTTAGAGACCAGAAGAAATCTTAATGCAACTCACTGAACTGAAGCAGGCTCACATGCACCTGGACTATCCTACATTTGTTGTTTGCCTAGTCTTTTCTTAAAAACATTTGGACAAGAATGTTTCTACCTTGTCAATAACTAACCCATTCCAGCATTACACAGCCCTGATGATAACTGTTTTTACGTGTAGTTCCATTAATATGACTCGGAACCATGCACTCAAAGATGTGTTTGAAATAGGTAGCAAGGCAAGTCATGGAGTCTCAAATGGTGCTAAGAAAAACATATTTCTTATAGTCAGCTACTTCTTGGGTCCTAATGAAAGTGCCTGGATAGCAGTAGCAGCTTTTCCCTTCAGCTTACCCAGTATGAAGGAAATGGAGTCATGAGGAAGCAAATTAGTTGTATTGTAATTCTTGGATTGAAATTTGGTGAGCAACTTTTATAGCTTAGCCTTTTTTCTTTCTTTTTTTCATAGAATTACTATCTTTTCAGGTTGTTTTATGGCGATAGCATTCATAACATTTGTTTTTTAAAATGGTGCCAGAATTTTCACCTTGAAGTGTATTGTATTTTCTTAATTATCCAAATGGAGATCTAGCTAGATTTCTAACTGCTTAGTAAATTTGTTTTTAATTTAAAAGGTTTTTTTCCCCAAAGCGATCTTATTAATCACATACTAGACTTTTCTGTCATGTCTCCAACTGTCTTCATGTAGCTCAGATATCCTAAAATATCCAAGTGAAGAGATTAGCACCTAAAATGTACTGAACAAAAAAAGTTTTCTGGAAAACTGTGAAAGATTATCATCTCAAGCGTTATCCCATTTGCCCTTAATATTGTATGTGGTACAACAAGTTCAGATTTGACTTTCTGGTTAAAAACATTATAAAAAGAAAAAACTTGTGTGGTTTTTTTTATTAAAAGTATATGTGGCATTTCTTAATAAAAGCAGATTTTCGTGAATGATTTTAATTCTGTCAAAGCCCATTTTTTTTTACTATAACAAAAGTTTTATAAGAACTTGTTTCAAACACAACTGTTCCTGGTTAATGTTACCACGAGCTGCTATTGAAAGAATATCTAGTAAGATACAGCAGCAACAGTGTCCCATCCGTTACCTCAACAGCAGATTTTTATAGGCAGTAATGCTTGTTAAGTTGAGCAATGGGAATGATGGATCTGCAGGCTCAAGGGGGTTAATGTTGACAATGAGCAATTATTATTTTTGACAAGAATACCAAAGGGTTTCAAGATCACTCTTCTAACTGAAAGCAGATTATGACTTGAGTTTTATTACTAACTGTCAAGCATAGCTGTCAAGCATATAAAAGTGTGATATAAAGGAAGATCATTTTATTATAGTAAGAGACAAAGCAGAGATCGAATGATGACCTTTTTTGTGGTTTTTTTTTTCAGTTACCCACAGGAAGAAGGAGGCAGAGTCCTCAGCATCTTAAAAAGGGAAATGGGGGGAGAAAACATCCGGGAGAGGACACTTTCCTACAGATAAAAAAACTGACAGCAAAAAGCACAATATGATTTTAATGAAGTCAGCATATGTGGATGTCTGTGGGTACTGGTGTGTGACTTCCGTGTCTTTCTTGTAGATATAATGTAATAGTATGGGGGTGGGACAGTGTGCCTCAACAACCTTCCAGGGAGCAGTTCTCTGCCTGACTGATAATCACAGCTACAAGTGATTATTTGTTTGGTATTTAGCCGAGATATTTTCCCCTTTAGCCTGTTGGTATGTGTTGTAATCTTGATCTTAGAGATGCTGGTCTTTGTCAGAGCTATTATTCAGACCACACTTCTCTGATGAAAGACAAAAAATATTTACTTGAGGCAGCTCCACCTCTCATTTGTTTTATGTGTGGCTGTGACAATAGCTGGTAAGTTTTGTTTCTGCTGAGAAGTAACAACCTTCTCTCTGACGAGGGTTCAAGTGTTTCTTTGGCTCCTTATTTATCACATTCACATTCACTGAAACACCAAAGGCAATTCTGATCAAAACACTTGAACTGAAATAACCCAGAACTTCATGAAGGTTTGAATCTAGAACCAAATCTCGTTGCTGACCTTAGCTGTAGAATGGGGGGCAAGTAGAATCCCTTGTTAAAACAGCTTTTGCAGATATTACAAGGCAAAGACAAACTTCGCTGCTTTGCTGCTTGCTCAACTTATCTTTACATGGAAGGGAAGTCATCTGCACTCTTCTGTGGGCAAATTTGACCAAGTAAAAGATGCAGGAAGTCAGGGACATAGAGCATAACATAAAAGAATGTTAGAAGTTCTTTGAATGGATATAATGATTAAATCTGTTGTGCCAGAGATTGTGCTGACACCTTTTGATTCTGTTCCATTACTCTGCTGGAGACCCCAAATCTCTTCTTTCTTGGTTTATTTTTTCATGCAAACAGATGGAAAAAACAGTCTATAAAAAATCCTTTCACATGATTATTGATTTTTCTGACATTTAAGGAGGCATTTCCTAATTATGGAAACTAAAACTAAATTGGCAAAGCAAGCTGAGAAAACAAAGATGGTGTCTTATAGCCACAAATATTTATACTGAATCTGAGTTTTTCAAAATTGCAAGAGTTAATATAATGTGTACTGAAGTTGCCATGAATGCTTTTTGGAGAAAATCAAGGCATTTTCACATTGGTTGAATTTATGGTGAAAGTAGAGCAGGTATATTGTGGTAAAGAGCAACATGCCCAAAGTTTATTTATTTTCTGCTATAATTTTCAGATAATTCTTTCATCTACAGATGCATAGTACCTCAGACTTCCCTCAATTGCTCTTTCAGATATGTTATGTAGGAACTGATCATAGTAGGATCCTTTAAACCCACACATACACCATACATAAACCTGTTTGTTCAGTCTAGGCCCAGAAAAGCTAGGGGGGATCTGCAAAGCCAATTTCTTCTTATTTATCCTGAGTGGTAAGGTCAGTTCAGCTTCTGCCATAAGTTACAGCAACACTGGATAATTCTCATTAGGACCATTACAGTAGTCTCTGTGAGACCTCTATCTCCCAGAAACTGTAGCTGCCGAGAACATAAATGGAACCAGTTGCTCCAGGGTTCCTACCAGATTCAAAAAGTTCAATGTGAGAGGAATGCCAGGAGGTGCATTGCCTGATATTACTGAGATTATGTTTGAAAACATTCATGAACTGTGAAAAAAAAATCTGCTTTTATAACACTGTCAGCTAATAAATGTCTGCTACGTTCCTTGCATGCTGATTTCTATGTCTAGTCCTTCCTTGCAAAGGATGCTCAGCACTGTCCTCTTATAACCTTTGCCTCATCTTTAGTTTGCTTATCCATTCTCTCTGGTAGCTCAATGAAAGTATACTATGCAGTCTGGAATGTGTAGTTTAACCATATTTTCAACTGCCAGACGACGTTTAAAAATCCAGTTCAGAAGGGTTCAACGTTTTTTAGAGGGTTACATAGTTTCCAAACAGGAAAGCTAGAGGTAAGAAGCTGTCTTGCTCGTTGATCTGCAATGAAGAAAAGTGCTCTGGTCTTTCAGTATGGAAGATGGTCGGGTATCTTTAGTGCTTCCTAGACACCATAATGATGATTTTGCAGGTCTCAAAGACACCAGTGATCATCTGCTTAGAAGTTTCTGGTTGAAACATAAAACTTAAATAATATTTTTAAGTTTTTCCATCTCTTGTCATGTGGATCATATTCTTGCTATGCAGAACAGGCTTCAGATGTCTCAGCATCATCTTTCTTGTTTTTTTAGGACTGTGCAGAGGGCTGTCAACAGGCTGCAACTGTGCACAAAGGAAAACAGCAAGGACTAGACTGAGGGGATTCAGAAGAGTATGGTCTAACATTAGATGAAGGCAGAATCATTGGATGGTCTGTCTCTGCCTCATGCAGGTAAGAGGAGGAAGAATGAACTTTTGCTGCAGTTCCTGGGTAAGATGACATATTTTATTCCATGGTTGAATAGTGAAAGGTATATAAGGCTTTCGGATCAGACAGACTCTGGAGAGTCTTATTATAGGTGATTCTGAATTCCTGATTATGCTAAAGATCCTGTCAAGAAGGCACCCCACTTGGTAAAACTAAATGGAAGAAATTCCCCAACTCTGAACTCTGTGGTCTTTTTTACCTTTGGCCAATAGTACACTTCATTAAAAAGTGGTAGAACATTAGATAAATTCCTTAGATTTTGATACAATAAAGTTTCCTGTCTCTTTCTCTCAGCAAACATTCATGTGCGTGTGTGCACGCACACAGACACACACATACATATCTATCTGTCTATATATAATCTTAGGCGGAAGCTCATGCATAGGGGAAATTCTGGGAATAATTAAGAAAAGGATACTGCATGCTCCAGCAGACGGAATACATCTTTTTCATTTAAAGCAGTTTTTTTTTTTTTCTTTACCACCAACTTGCTGCAATTAGGAGGTTGTTGGAGAGATATCAATTGAGATTTGGGAACTGTTTTCTGGAAATGTTTTGAATTAAAATCTAATTGGTAGCTTTCTTTGATAACTGTTTTATTGTTGGGTGCAGCTAAATGGAAATCAACCACAAAGGGAACTCAATTTTGTCATTAATTTTAACTTGATTTCACAAATGATTTACATATACGATATTTTCCCTGTTTGTTCTGTACTGTTCTTGAACTCCTGTTAGCAGCCCTTAGACTGATGTAGTGTCATTTTCCCATTTATTTATATTACTTTAAAATACGCTGCATTACCTCAAGTATGGGTATCAGCAAAATGGTGAAGCAGCAGTAAGTGAACCAAAGTGAAACTTCCTGCAGCTTATGAAAAAGTGTGGAATTAGTGGCCCTGAGTACTAAATTTCATTGTTTTTACCTAAGACATGTTTGAGTGTTGTGGTCAAAGGAAAGTAGACGTACACTGCAAATATATGATCATAACAAAGCAAAATTTTGAAAAGATCAAATTACATAGTAATCATGTGAAAAGTCAAGGGTCAGATACCCCCAAGTTACTCCAGTTAAACATGTTACCAGGAGGACATCAACTGAACCATGGCCATGTGTGATCACTAAGCAAATGTAAATGCAAGCTAATTCAGCGTACCATATGAAAAAGGTGAAAGATACTGGTAAATAACTGTTGGAAAGATTAATGAATAATTTTATGGAGGGAAGATGGGGTACAAGAATCACAGCAGAGATGTAATTTTACTAACAATGAATGCCAAATAACCTGGGCACGCAGGACTCAAGCCAAAGCATGCTTGACCGAGTCCAATTGACTCTTATGGACTTTGGACCATGCCCATGGAATGTAAAAGAAAACAGCCATTTGGGGAGGCCAAAATCCTTACAAGGGAGACATAATTGATATTTGTCTGGAATTAATTAAGACGGTCATTAGTACCAGACAAAGGCAGGTATATAAGCATTTGCTCATTGTGGAAACACAAATATTGAAAGCTTTTTCTCTTGAAAATTGAGTTAACAGGCGAAAGTACAATAGGGGTTTCTTTGCGTGTTTGCAGCTGAAATACAGTTCTACTTAGCAGCAAAGAGGAGGATAACATCTTGCTAAACCACTGTATGAGAGCCTAGCATCTCCTCTCTTCTGATTGATTTAGGAGTACAATGGAGTTCACTTAATGAGGCATGACAACTGCAGAGATGTACCTTTCCCATGAGTCCCTAAGCAGAATCACAGTGCTGCTGCCCAGGACACTCCACCAATACGGGAAAGTTGGCAGGAAGCTGAGATGACACTGTGCATTGCAGTTTCTTAAGTAACAAAACAGCCACACCTACACTGCCTCAGTGTTGTGCATGGTGCTGCCTGAAAGCCTGTTTATAGTTGTCGTTTGGTTCCTGCTGTCATAAACTTTTGGCTCTGCAAGACATTCGTTCATGTCAGGTTGTCTCCCTGCTTTATTTGGGTTATTTGCATGGTGGTTCCAGTCCAAAAAGTGTTTATATAAAAAGGCAATCTCCTCTCTTAGCAAATGTGCCCTGCAAATGCTTTAAGTCAAAGATGTTTGGTGACTCAGATATTTCTCAAATTCTTTTTAACTGTGGTTGCATTGCAAAGGGAGACTTGATTTATATGTCTTCTATACATCATCAGTGTACCAGGCTTATATACATGAAACTGAGGCTAAAAGTTGACCATGAAACCTCTCTTTTTCTTTTTTAATACTGATAGTAAGGTATAAGAAAAGAGACAAGTGGTTTGAAAATAAAGTCTTTTCACTTCTAAAATGAGGAACTATAATTTGGAAATTGCTGTGAGACTGTAACTATGAACTATAGTCATATGGTTTTTATACTTTTCAGATGGAAATTATACATATCAATGTTGCCTTGCGTTAACTTTAAAAATACTTGTCTTTTACAAAATATTTTTTCAGGATGTTTAATTAAATTGAAATGGATTTCCTCAAAAAAAGGGATTCCTTTGATAGTTTTATAAATTTCTTACTGTGAACTTCAGAATTAGGAAGATCTCAAGAGCTTTGAGACTGGCATTTAAATTGCTTTTTCATATGACTTCTTGCTAATTTTGCCTGTGCTTAGGAAGCATTTTGCCAATATTTCTTGATATCTATCTTTGCTCATTCAGTGTCTCTTTTGCCATTGTACATATATAATCACAGGTTAAAAAGGCAGTGCTTGATCAAAAGGGTCATACTGTCAATGAATATCCAGCTTCTTCTTATTACTTTCTGAATGGAGGCTCTTTGCTCCCAGGAGGATGTGATAAGTATTCATCTGTACATTTTCTTGTAGAAGGGTACCACTTAAGTCATAAAAGCTGGGGCTCAGGCTTGCCTTGGTTGTAGGAAACTATATAGCAGAGAAAAGGCCACTGGAGAGGTGCCCATTCCCAAGAGGTTCTCACTGAGATTTCTGTGTGCAGACTGCTTTGCAGCTATTGCTATGGTGTGAAGCGTTAGACCTCTCAGACCATTACGGCCAGAGTATGAAGAATTCTGGAAATGTACAGAAATGCAAAGAACCTGATGGGAAATAAATGTGTCTTTTAATAAACAGTATTGCTGTCAGTTTGATCCACAATGAGAAAGAGAAGGCATTTCTAAACAAGACAATTTCTAAACAACATTTGAAAAGGTTAAAAAAAAATCAGTTATTGGACAACTTTGGCCATCAGAGATCTATTCTAGAAATCTGAGTAAGGTTCTTTAAGCAGTTACTTTATCATTTCACCTTGGACTGTGAAAGACAAATCAGAAAGGACATCAGATTCTGTACAGGTGACAGTTCCATACTTCTGCAGAAGCTTTGGAAAGGGGTAGAAAAGACTCATCTTTGCAGACCTTTAATACTGAAAGCTTTTTAGAAAGAGGGGAAAGTCATCACCAGGCCCCACAAATCCCTATGTGTGAGAGATGGACAAAGTCTCCATGGCAGAACTCTACCTGGAGCTGGTAAGTAATCGCAGGTGTTTGGGATCTCAGATTATTTCTGTCCTCCTCATAGCGCCATCTTTGTAAAATCAGTTCAGGCCTGCAGTCAGCCGGGCTCCAGCTTGCTATCATACTTACTTCCACCAGGGTGTGCCAACTAAACAGAGTGCATAGGGATACAACACAGTATTGGAGCGTATAAAAAATGCAGTTAATCCTGAGTGCTTTTTTGCTCAATCCATTTATGAAAGCATATTTTAAGGCCGGTAAAATAATATTGAACATGCACACGACAGAAAAAAAAAATCTGTATCCAGAGTATTTTTAAGTAAAGGGTTTTAAAAAAATCAGTGCAGACATGCTGGCTTTTTACCTCCTCTTGTTTTAACCTATGACTGATTCATCAGTTGAAGTGTAAAGAAACAGATCTTCTTATGGTAATTGATTCTCAGGGGCTATTAGTGTAAACGTAAATGCTCAGCATAGATGTTATGTAGGTGGGTGTTAGAGAGAAAACATAAATTGTCAGCAATATAAGGCAGTCTGTTCATACCATAGGCTGAGAAAGTGAAGAATGTTAGAAATCAGAGACTCAGAAATACCTCCCAGAGTTGGCTCTGAGTGCAGTCTCCCATTGTGAGTAATTATAAGAAACATACTGATTCTGGTCCTTTAGTTCAACAGGCAAAACACTTCAAAATAACAGAGATTTCAGGTGAGATTTGCAAAAGAGCTTACAAGAGTTAAACACCTGGCTGCCACTGACCTTCTATGGGAGGTGGGCACCTAAATTTTTAGGTGTTCCTGAAAACTGTTGGGACTTTATATTATTCTATAGCCCTGGACTAGAATTCATTTTTCTTCAAAGCAACTGTGATTTTTAAACCACAGAGAATAAGAGAACAGCATACAGTGAAAGCCCAAGATAATATTCTAGTTGACCTAGCGCATCAAAAATTGTAAGATTAACTCCAAAATATTAGAAGAAATAATAAAAACTGTTGGTTCTTGCCTTCTTTGTTTTTGAACCCTTACAGTTTATGCTTTCCATCTTTTCTTTGGAAGTCTAAGAGTTTAAAACATACTTTCTTTTTTTAACAGATTAAGATTTTATATCATCACATGACTCCAGAAATCAGATCTTCCAGGGAAGCAACAAATAAATGTTAAGAGTTGTGATAAAATCAGGAGACTAAATCATACTGTATTTGTAATTCCTCTAAATTGTCTGGAGAATATAATCTGCATCATGAAGAATATGCTGTGTGTATGAGCTTCTCCCTTGTGTTGCATCTGTCTTGATGGTGACTGCAGGAGGATGGCTCTGACACTCTCCTGTCACCACTGCCCAGTGTGAATGTTGCATGTGCATCCTGACACAGGCCACACCAGAATGAATGTGGTCAACCCCTGCACTAGGGGATAAGAGGAGGAAACAATCTTTTAAAACTCCTTCCCACCTTGCATACAATTCATAGTCCTCTTCAGAAAGGCCCTCAGGCAAAACTTCCAGGCAGTACAGGATCAAACCTGTATTTACTAGGAGATGTTTTACTTCTTTATTAATTGTGAAGTGTCAGTTCCCAGCAGCAAGCACATTCTAGTATGCTGCCTTTTTATGAAGATGTGAGAACCACAAGGAGTCTGGTATTCTAAATTCCTTTCAGAGCCTTTATATAAAAAAAAGTCCAGATGTCACACAAAACATTTAAAGAACTTTATTTGAAAAACATTTTCTTTCTAAATGGGAGTTTATGCAGAGTACAATTAAACATGTTTTTCTAACTAAACATACTAGTTTGTATCTTGTGGCAGGGAAAAATAAATATGTAAAAATAAAAACAATCTGAGACTCAAAGTTAATCATGTTGTGCCAGCTTGATTCAGATCCCCCGATGAAAGGACATACATCTTCTGCTGTAATCCTAGACTCCTAGATCTGCCCTCAGGACCAAGTTCTTCAAACTGAAGCCTCAGTCCTGCATTTGGTAGGGAATACATGTCAAGCTTCTTAAATTCTGCTGGTCACCATTCTTGCAAATAGTAATGCGCCAATCCAGGCAATTACATCTGTGAATGTACCAAGAGAAAATTGCTATGTATCCAGTAAATTCAAGGTGCAGCTTTCAGAACTGAACAATGATTTCTGTGTATTTAGTTTAGGACACATTATACTTTCCTGACTGTTTGAGACAGGTGCCTTTCTAAAAGCCAGTCTACTCGGAGGCCCTTTTTCCCCTCTTTTAAAGACAGTTACTGTGTTTGCCTTCTCCAGTCCTGTGAGACTTCCCCCAGCCTTTCTGTATACTTGAAAATGATAATTTCTGGTTCAGAGATTGCCTTGACTCACTTTAAAAAAATTTTAAGGTGAATTTTCTATCAGGCCCTGCTGGCTGAAATGCATCTAACTCATCTGAACACACTTTAACTCATGCATTTCCCATTGCAGACTCTACACATCTCCCTCTATTAAAATGAAAAATCTTGGCTTTGCAGCTAACCTTTTTGATGAAGAATTAATTAAAAAGGGCAGAAAATACTTTAGTCTATTCTATGACACCTACTTCTCTTTCTTTTTTCTTGTTTAAGTAATGGATGCTTCCTTTTTTCTTTCCTCATTTGTCATGGATCAACTTCTTTTTTTCCCTTATCACCTTTTATTTGTTTTGATACTGATAAGTCATTTTGTACTTGAGTTTTTTTGATCTAAACCTTACATGTCAGTCTATTTCTTTATATACATCTTTAGTCATCACTGTTTCCATTTTGTTAGTCTTTATTTTCTTTCAACTTATACTATAGAGGCCCTGAAGCTTCTATATTGCTTTGTTACATTTCCTCTTTTTCTCCTCCATTGAGCCAGATGGCTACTGTGCCTTTAATATTTAATGTCATAACCACCACTTTCTCTGAAGTCCTATTTTCCATAAAATTTATTCACAAGAGTCTATCTACCAGATCCCTGAGTTGGTCTGCTTTTTTTTTTTGTAAACATGCTGTCCTACTCCTGTTATTCTCATCACCTTTTTTTCTTGCATGTCATGAACTCTTTTGGTTTACTACCACGTCCATCTTCAGATTTTTGACGAGTCACTCCTCACTAGTTAGAATCAAGTCAAAATTCTTGTTTCTCTGGTACCTTTCTCCACCTTCTGAAATATGTCTATAGTACATGCCAAAATGTACTTTACTATAGACAAGGCTTCTGCCTTGCTATTTTGCCACAGATAGTTGGATAACCAAAAATCATCTCCACCCCCTTTTGCCTTCCCCATTATCATGGTTCTCCCTGTTCAAATAAGTGATATTTATCTCCTTCTTCAGATTAAGTAGTCCATGCTCATCATGAAATTGTGCCTGCCCTTTTCCTGTTTTATCTTTATCTCTGTCATTCCAGGACTACAGGAAAAGTGTACTAATTCTTGGCATATATTGAAACGCTTTTCGTTTTTCCCCTGCTTCTCCTGCCTGAAACTGTCCAACTCTAGATCAGTATTGTCACCCTGTGATGTGTTCATCTCTGACACAGCAGTTAAGTGTCCATTTCATTAAGCTATAAGGTTTCAGTTTATTCCCTATTACAAAAGCCTATTGGCTTTTGTGTATAAGCATAACAGATGTTTGTCAGGTTGTCCTGATACTCCTTTTTGTCTCTTTTGTGATTCACATTTCCCTCTAGGAATCATGATATTTTTAGTGGTAGATGGACGTTTACCATCACCTTATTTCAAGCCTCGTTTAAAAAGTTCCTAACTAGATTAATAGGTCAATGCCTTCGAATGAATTCCCTGAATTGTCACAGCAGACAGTTTGTGGAACACTGCTGCTGTTGAAGGTAAAGCCCTGGCATCAATATAATCTGTGCCTCAAGGTATTCATCTCTT
>NW_008825156.1:4746340-4751026 GCF_000699105.1 Pygoscelis adeliae | reverse complement strand
AGCCAAAGATTTTATAAACACAGATAAGTTTAATCTGCTCAGGTTCAACTGTGCATAGCAGCTCAGACACAGCACCATGGTAATGTGGCAAGGAAGCGTGGAGTGGAGAGGGGAATGGCAACTTCTTAAGCAAGCTCAATTAAAAAAGATTCATAAAGCAACCTTCAACAGTGCTTCAAGAGGTGGGTATTGCCATTTCTAAATTCCTCCTGTGATGATAACTGAAGATATATAAATGTAATGCAGTGTAAAATGCAGTGTAACTGCCCTTTCCAGCTGCGAAGGGTTTTACCAAGGGGTAATGTCTTATATTAGGCCATACCTCGAAAACACACAGGTAGTAGCTTTTGGGTACACTGAAATAGGAGGATCTTTCTTTTCTTTTGTTTTCAGCTATAGTGGTGAGTACATTTCTATAATCAGGCATAGTTTCATTTTGCTATAGCTTGTTCTCACATTAAAAAGTTTCATGTAATAGTGTTACCTCTGGGTCATCTGGTATATCATGACAATAACAGACAAGTACAGTGGGAATTTTCTGTTGAGGCCACTATGTTGGTTGGATTTAAATTTTGAAAGATCACTTGATCTCTTCCAGTGTAAGGCTGGATGCAGCTAGCATTTTTTCAATCTACTGAGAAACAAACTCTGAATTTACAGATGACCATAAAGCTGGAAGCGTATTTTGTTTTGACAGAATAGAATAAGAATATCTTTATGTAACGCCAACAGCTTATAGTGGGAAGTAGATAGGAAGATTTAAATATGTGTCATCTTTAAGAGATTATTTAATGTATCAATCTGATGGGAAGCAGCTTTATTTTCTCTTAACTCCTATACGCTTCAGTTTTCATTAGAACCACTCTTATTATAACAATAGTATTTTTATGTTTGGCTCCTGAGATAGTGATGTGGAGAGGATGTAGTACAGAAATACATATGCAGTTTTTATGTTTCAGTTTCTTTGTCAATTATTTTTTTATCTTATTTGCATTCATGTTGTCTTTCTGTACAAGCATCTGATGCTTTCTTCTATTGGATTCTATTGTGCTGTCAAGCCTGGTTTAAAACACAGTAATCTCATAGATACTTAGAATTATGAACTTCTTCTGAATTCACAAACATATTAAAGATGTGCAGGTAGCAAATTAGCTGAGAATCTCAACAAACTGCACTTACAGTAAATATCCTACTTTTCTAAAAGTAGGATGCCTTTAAAAGTCAACAGTTGTTTTGGAAGTACTTTGTCACATTTATGAAGCACTGCATCACATTTATGGCACACATGTCATGATAAGTTGTCCAAAGTGCCTGTCAGCTTGCCTTACAAACTGAAAAAAATGAACAACTCAAAAGATTACCTTAAAGAGTAACAAGCAATCTTCAGAGTTAGTTAGCATATTTTTTCCTTTTTCCATGAGACTCAAGCAGTGTCATTAAACTTTCTGTTTCTCCAGTTTAATTTTTTTGCAGTGTAATTTAATGGAAAAAGACTATTTTAATTTTCAACCATGAAAAGTTATAAATAAAGACATTTTTAAAAGTAAACAACTTTTAGGAGCTTTTTAAAAAGCATGCAGCTGTTCTAACGTAAAAGATCCTAGTTAGCTATTTTTTTAATACAAACCACAAAGAGGTCAAAGAATCCAGAATTTTTTTACTACCCATTCACATTTAATGCAAATTCCAGCAATATATTCCTGTTATTTCTTTAGGCACCTTCAGAACGCCAGCAGGTAATTGAGTAATCTGAGCTAATGGCGCTCATGTCAGGTGCCTAAAGAAATACCCTGAGGATGACATTTGGAGCCAACTTGTCATATACTCCTGTTTCACAACTAAGAGGGAGATGAAACTGTCAGAAATGTACGGAGTAATAAGAAGAGAAAAGTGCTAATAAAAACGGTTTTTTGCTAAGGATTTTGTTCATCATGATTCTTCCAAAGGAATCTATTCTGATTTGCCCAAAACATCATTAATGTGTACTGCAAACAGAGTAGAATAGGCAACAAGATGGCATTTCACAGCACCTGGGAAACATACTTCTTGGGACCGTTATTTCCCAGAATCAGAGCTTTATTTTTTATTTTATTGTTGAAAAGGAACAGGGTTGAAAAAAGGTTTTAATAGCAGACTCCATCACAAGAAGTTAGCCAGGAGAAAAATAGTGATCTTTGTGGCAGTGTTAGCCAGGAGAAGTTTTGATGTGTGAATTATTCCTCTTACAGCCATAGTTGCAAACATGTGAGAGCGATGATACCATCAACAATAACACTTTTTTATTATAGTCTGCAAAACCAAATAAAAAAGATAGTAAAACAAAACTCAAGGTGACTGGTCCTCTAGGGTTTTTCAATACAAGGCAGGTGGAGATACGACCCCCTTATGCATACCTGTGTGCCCAAGCCACATGCATCAAGTTAGGAACCAGTGATTAATCCGGGAAAAAATCTCCACAGTATTTCCTAGGAAAACTCATTTAGCCAAATACATAAAGAAATAAGAGTTATCTTTGGAGTTTTCCTAGTGCCAGCCTCTTCCACTGGAGGGATAACAACATAGAATGTTTTACTATAGATGAGGTCTTTCAGGTCTAACTTGCCAGTATCAAAGACCGCAGCACACTTAGCGCTTAAGTCTGTAACTGCTGTTAGAGCACTTTGTGGTCACACTGCTCTGCCCTCTCTTTTGGCCATTCCTGTGCCCTCCTGCTCCATATTTGCATGCACCTGTCTCCCCATTAACACCTCGTTAAGGCACACACCTGCTGTGGTTTTACTTAAACCATTAACCCTGTGTAATTTCATCATAAGGCACTCAGCACAATAGCAGCACTGAGTAAGGTTCATTAATGAGTCATGCAGCCAACAAAAATGGGGTTTGTATGGGTGTCTCCTTTTGGTTCAATTTCTTCACACCCACCCTATTTAATAATTGATTGTGTATTAAATATGTTCCCCAGAAAAAAATACATGAGCACCCATGCATTACAACCAGCTGCAACAGCTCAGTTTTGAGACAAAACAGTAATGGACAGAAATCCAATACATATTTATAAATTGTAAGAAAGGCAACAATGAAACCACAGCTCTAGGGCTTAGGAGACCACACTTCTATTCCAAAGTTTGTCAAACATCTGCAGCTTCACCAGCACAGTGTATCATCTGGCTACGTTACTTCCAAAAAATGAAGTGTATCAGTGTATGTGCTTAGGCCAGGATGTACATACACGCCTCACCAAAAAAAAAGTGCAAGGCCAGGTACAAACCTCTACAGTATTAACTGTGCTGAAACAAAAAACAGAAGAAGCTAAGTTTGTTAATATTTGTAGCAAAAGAAAACTGATGTGTGAGCAGCTAGTGTGATTGATGTGAAGTTCAGAATGAAAATTGTCAAGGCAATTTCTCCAGCAGTTTCACTGAATTTGTTTTAAAATCTTCAATTACGTGTGACTTGATTAGGAAGATAAACTGGATAGGCAAACATGGCAGGTGATTGCTCCATAACGGTGTAATCAAGAACTACCACAATCCATTATTTGATCATAATCCTATGAATCTACCACAAGGAAAATCTAAGCTCTGGAGCTTCTTTTGGGTCAAAAACTCATCTCCTTGTTAGACAGCTAAATAAAATGATTGAATATGCTACTTTAATAGCAAATAAGAGGGACCCTCAGATGTATCCATACATTTGAGCAATGATTTGCTGCAAATTACATTAAGTGGCCACAGATCAGTATTTCTTACTAAACACCCTTACAGACGGGTAATTTGCTGTGTAATTGCTTATCATCGCTTCTTTATCATGGACTATTGCTTTCCTTGGTCAAATCTTTTATACTTACACCACAGAAGACACAAGTGTTACTCTTTCAAATTTCATAGTGCTTATGTTGCTTATTAATATGTGTCTGTGATGTGCATAAACCTACTGTCTGGGAAACTCAGAAGATCTCTATGCTACTTGCATTGCAATTCTAATTGCAATTCTCCTCTCATTTTAGCAGCCTCAGATGAACTTTAATAGGAGGCCTGGATTTTACAGGGATCAGCTCAAAGAGGTTAAAATTCCTGCAACTGCAGTAAATTTAAGATTTGCTTTTTAATACATATAACGCCCATTTGTTCCACTGTATCTTGATAGCAGTTTTCCCCTTGGTATCTTGTTCTCTCATGGAAATCTCTTTTTATTCTTGTAATTCACTTGACTGGTGCCAATTTTGCTGGTGATCCTGGATGTTTTCGCACAATCAAAATATATAGAAAAAACACCTTACTATATAGAAAAAATAGTTGCTCCTGCACCTCTCTTTCCAGATACCTACTTGGAATGGAGATGATAATCCTTGCAAATATTAAAAGTACTCACGTGCAGTGTAAGGTGATCCACGTATAAACCAACCCATTAAATCTGGCTGTAGAGTTTACACATTTCTTCAGCAGGGAAGCCCACCAATGGGGTGTTTTTAATAGGCATTGAAAGCTACACTTTATTATTCACTGAGTAGAACTGACATTGGATTTGATTCTGTAAGGAGCACTAACTGCATAAACAGATGTCAACTGCTATTTGGTCTGGTGACCATGGACTGGATAAATAAATGGAAAATCTAACAAGGAGCACAGAACTAAAGATAGGGCTCTTCTTCAAATGACAGGAGGATGAGCTTAGTAGCAAAGTTTC
>NW_008825156.1:4737476-4746278 GCF_000699105.1 Pygoscelis adeliae | reverse complement strand
TTCAGCATCTCTCAGTGAGCATCTGGAAAGAAGAAAATGGAGGGTAGGCTTCTCCCTATAAAGGAGAAATAAAGCAGTAATACAATACTCATTAACTATTTCTGAGAAACACATCATCCCTATTTCATGTATCATATGAATCTCAGTATTTACTGAGATTCATCAAAGAATACTGTGTAGGTCACCACACTCATTAGCTACCTGGAGCATACAGAAATACAGTCCACTGAAGTCAATGGAAAGAGTTCTGTTGAATTCTGTGGGCTAAACATTCAGGCCTACGTAGGTAGGGCCACAGAGGCAGACTCTGTTCTGTTGGCAGTAAATCTTGCAATCCATTAACTTCTAGTGGCAACTGTGTCTACATATGTTTTCTCCATCATGATCCCATATTAATATTAGTATGTAAACATCTGTCTCACTACAGCAACAAAGGTAGTGCCCCATTCTGCTAAGCCTGTTATAAATATATACTGAATGACAAAATCTTCCCCAAATTGCTCAGTCCTGGGCTTGTCTCTGAATGCTGATCCTTTCTTTTGCTTCTCTGATGGCAGAGAGAGAGAGATCACATACTAGGCAGAATTGTGTATTGTATGGTGGAAATCTAACTGTAATGCAGAACCCACAAAATGCTGAGTATCAGAAGCAGGGAAGGGAGGCTGCATGTTATAGGCTAGCTGCTTTTTATCTGTCATAGTTGCTGGAGGAGGCAGGCAATTAGAGTACAGTTTGGGGTACAGTTTCATATTATACCTAATCCAATGTAGCTGTAAGCTCTTGCTGAGAGCAGCAGCCCTGTTCTCCCCTCTCTCTCCATCTGCCCCAGCTGCAGGCTTTGCCCTTTCTCTTGCATTGGACTGAGCTGCACAGTCTCCTGACTGCACAGCAAATCACTCCAAATCAGTGATCAGATTGAAATTGGTGGGGGCAGGGCAGGGGCAAATGCAAAAAAATAAATCGCCAAACTGCTGGTTGTATGACTTACGCTGCAGGCACACAGTCATTCGACCTCATGCAAGAGAAGTGGAAGCCTGTTGGCTGGAAGCAACCAGGAGAGCAGGATGGTGCAGACCCATTCCTTTCAGGAGCCACTCACAGCTACACCAGGTGAGGAAGAAAGTGAAACAGCAGCCTTTTATTTATGTTATGATGTTATGGGAACGGCAGACCAGGGCATAGCCCTCGCAGCCCTGAGAATACATTACACAACCAGGTAGTTTAAAGAGAGCTTTAAAACCGCTCATGGCCCCAACACTCATACAACAAGGGGAAAACGTAGTCATTGAGAATTGTAGGCTCTTACTTCACTCTTGCTCGCTCTCTGACTCTGCAAGATCATGAGTCCCTTCAACTTCCACTGAATTCAGCAGAAGCTAATGACATGCATATTATTGGGACTTTAAAGCTTTAAAGCTTGCTCATACTATAAAATACTCTACTTGTAACGAAATATACTTAGCATTATTGGGAATTATGTAAATAAAACCCAAACCACCTGCCAGACAGTTTTTATACTAGGGAAATAGAGTCTCAATTTAAAATGGCATTTTAAAATTTATGGCATTTAATAAAACAATAAATTTCCATTTTTCCAGTTTTGTCATTATGAGGCTTAAAAGCAGTTTCATGTGTGGCACCTACTTGCATTTAACTCATGGATTTATTGCAATAAGCATCACTTTAAATGAAAACATTCACATTTTCAAAGGAAAATAAATAGTTAATGGTTTCAGAATTATTATTCTTTTCCACACAATCCCATAAAAATTTGCCAATGAAAAAGCTAATAGACCAATGGCAAGACACTTACATATGCAAATATGTTTCCATGAAAGAGTTAAAGTGCTTTATAATATAAATTTGCTTTCGGTGCCAATATAATTAGATTGTAACAAGCAAACCCCTGCAACATAACACAGTGAAAATTTGAAAATTTGATTCTGCCTGGCAAACAACCAAGTCCCTGCGTGTGCACAAACCTGACATTAATAAGCTACAAGAGATTACATGATTTAGAAAAGAAGCACTTGGTGTTACAAAATCAAATAATAGATCTCTAGGCTATAATTAGGAGAATTGGGATTCAACAATGAAGTCATAATAATGTAATTTAGCTGTAAGTAACAGAGCCATGGAGTCACATTAGGAGGTGTGATCACATCTTTCAGCAAAGCTCTGCTGTGTAGACTTATTGCTGTTCAGTTTAGTCTAGTACACAGCAACCTGTTGGCACAGAGCTCAGGCTGACAGCCTCTTGTTCTCTAGGGGCAGTATGGCAAAGTGCCACCCGTGCATTTTTATTTCAGTCTTGTGACTTTTAAGTCAAAACAATAAAATTATATATACTGAGTGCAGAGTTGCCTGTGAATATTTGTATAAATTACTGCACAGCGTGGGTTTAGGGGCCATTTAAGAACAAATACATTTAAAAAAAAAGGCAAAATAAACTGCTGAAGCAGGGTGTTAGGTTTCTAGTAGGCTTGATGAACATGTGCTGTTCAGCTACTTTATTCACCTATTTCTGTCGTTAGGAAATGGCTCCGGTTCTGCAACTTACTGCAACTCTATTCCTGAGTCTCTTTTGCTCAGTTCTTTTACACTGGTATGAGATGGTTGTTTTGCCTGCTTAGCCCAAAACGCAGGTGTTGCACAGCCATTTGAAGTTGGTAACAAACAGTAGTGCAGGATGCAGCTCACCAGAGCTGCAGGCACAGCTTGCTGTCCCTCACCCAGCCACAAACACAGCCCTGCAGCCCACCACGCGTGGAAGGCGGCCGCGACAGCTGGCCCGTTGGAAGGAGGCGTCAGGGGAGCTTCAAGGCAGGCAGCGTGCAGCTACTCACATTGGTGTTGACAGTACATCAAAGTCAACTCTACAATTTTTGTGAAAGTTACCGTTTGATTTAAGCCATTACAGAGCAATACATCATACCAGCAGCCCCTCTCCTCCATCTGTGTATCGCCCAGCCAAGGCCCTTTCTTTGGCCTATTATTAATTTAAGCTTATTTCACAAATTTTGGCCACAACTGTTTCTTTGTCATTTGCTTGTCGTAGTTAATAAAACAGATACATCACATTAATTTGGTAAGTTCCTCCTTTAGGAGCTGGTGTCTAGTTAGAAGTGAAATGATACCTGTTCAGTCATTTATTAGCCATTTATCTTCTTCTCTCACTGCACACTTCATGGTGCTTATGCTATAATCTTGGGGGCTGCCTCATAGAACCCTGTGTCCCGTCCTGTCCACCACAGGCCTCGAGCTCACAAAAGACACATGCAAAGATTTAGTTGGTTGTCAGGTTCTGAGGTGCGTAAATCAACACTTTTGGCTTTGGGGGGAGGGGTGGGGGGGATTGATTTGTTTCTTTTTAATTTTGTAGCCTACTAGATAAATGGAGGAAACAGGCATCAACTTTGCATCCAGACTGTCAGAAAATTCAAACATGTTTGGATTAAAACTTTGAAGTGGGTTGATCACTTCTTGTTACGGTTTCACAAGCTAGGGCCAGTGGTCCAACAGCATTCCCATCTTTTGGGGAAATCCAAAAGCTTCTGCTTCCACTCAGTCTTTTGTGTAACAAAAGCAACCACCTGTTGCTCCTGTTAGTGCCATTTTATTTTTATTTGCAGTTTCTTCCAATTACTGTTTATTTTATTAGTTCTTTATGGTTTTGCCATTTTTTTGTTTTGATGACATTTTGATTTGTTTCAAACTACCCTTTATTTTCATTTTCTTTCCCAAGCATGTTGATTTATGGTCGTTTCTTCTATTTCTTTTATGCTTTAAATGATCTGTTTGTTTTATTCCTTTATTTGCATAGCACTTACTTTTCATGACCTTTTTGCTGCTGCAGCTGCTGCTGCTTCTGGACTGCTGGTGTTTTTCTCCTACTTATCAAGTGGGAAACATAGAGTGAAAGTAAACCAAATCCCTGTGAAGACAAGCATCCAAACACAAAATCTTTTCTGACATTTATTTATTTTTATTATTCTGCAATGTCCTAAAGGTGTTGGGATTTCTCAAAGTGTAGAATCTAAAATGGTTTCTTTCTTTTTAAAGAAACATACTATAGGAACTCTGTATGTTCCTATCTAAAGATCACATCTGAGCAACTTCCTTTAGGCTTGTTTAATACTTTGGCAGCTCTTTCAGGAGCAAAGGCATTTGTGATGGAGGTAACATGAAGAAAATACTAAATTGTAGAGTTCTGTCTACAACTTTTAGTAGAGTCCTCATGGCTAGTGTAAAATACTGGATGGACATTTAAAAATTAATATACTTGCAGTTAATGAAATGTCTCATAGGAAATGTCTACAGAACATTTATGCTTAATTATGGCTAAAAAGTGTGTGCTACTGGCAGGTGTGTTTGCATGTTGCATACACATGGGGGGGTGGGGGGGGGTGCCTGCCTATAAGCTATGTATATATATTTATTTTTATACACATGCACACATGCATACTTAAATAAAAATTATACTTTTGCCATCTGGTATATCATGATCATATCTGCATTGTTCTAGTTACCTAATATGAGGGTCTATATATAGGGCCCGTGTCTATTACACATTATGTTATTTGAATGAAGGTATTAACACTAGCTGTGTTTGTAATCTCTCCTTTCGGACCTTGTTTACTTTTATTCTGCAGAAGCTGATGCTACTTCAGAGTTTTCTTAGTGAAATTATTGATATCAGAATTATTCCAGAAATTGATTCTGTCGTTCACAATGGAAAAAACAACCTCCCTTCTTTTAAAGCTGTTGTTGCTATTCTTTTAACAACAACAACAAAAATCTCAACATTATATTTCATTTGGTTCCTCATTTTATGGTGCCATGTCACAAATTGACATTTTGCCAGGAAAACAGGAGTATGTAGCAAATCACCATCTTTTATCTGAATGCTAGGTGTTTTGCAGTGACCTGTTGAATGATGCCTGCATTAACAACATGCTTCTTGGATTCCCTCCCTTCCCCATTAAAAAGTTCTAACATTGGTGTTTGCACCATTTTATGTGTTTATGTGTGTAATATAAAGTGTATATATTTACACACACACGCGCGCACCTATAATGAGCCAAAACCAGAACAGCCTCTGTCTCAACTTGTTTGCACATTACGCACATCCTAGCGAATGAAATTTGAATGCTGTTCAAAGAGAAAGCGTGTGAGTTAGCCCAAGGGCAGAAGAAAGTCATGTGCAACAGGTTACATGATTTTACATAACTTTTGGTGAAAAAAGAAGCGCCTCATGTCAATGCAGGAAATATTTTAGAATATGTATGGTATAAACTGAATGTTTTTCCTCACTGCTTCATGCATGTACTTCAGTACTGTGCTTCAGTACAATGTATTGTTGTTTACACCATAATTAATGCAATCTTTTTCTCACCTTCCCTAATATAATCCATCACCAAAAAAAAAAAAAAGAGAACTTTTTTTTGTAGCCTTTCTTAGCTTTACTGCTCTCTTCATTTCCAGGGTTGGCATGGGAAGACTTTGAGGGGTTTGGAGACAGGTTCCTCTAATGGCCTTGTTTTGTTTCATGTGGCCATCTCCTCGAGATAGTCTGGGCCAAACTAAGGTAATATTTTGGAGAGGACTCTCTAGCTTACAGAGGGAGCCTCACTGCTGTCAGAGCTTCCTACCCATAGCTTGTCTTAGACCACAGAGCTTCTCACTTCCACAGCTAAGAAGTCCTTGCCATTGGACTTACGAGGATCCTAAGGAAGAGGGCAAAGGGATTACACCTTGACAAGGATGAGTGGGAAAGGGATGTGGTCCCTGGTTGTGTGGACAAGATGGCACATTTTTAAGCTGATATACGGCAAAGGAGCTCAGGCATCTGCCTCTTTCCTGGCTCCCTTTCTTCTCTGCTCACAGCAGAAAAGCTAGTAGTGATGGTGGTATGACTTCAGGGTATATGGGAGGAGTTAGGATCTAACAGTGAGTTATGCCAGAGCTGTTAATTCTGCAGCAGTGCGGGGACCTCTTTTAGTATCCTCTAACATATGCATGGAGTGGATCATACACTTTTTAAAAAAAATCTTTTTTCTGTCTTTTGTATCATAAAGAAGTCTGAGTCCATTTTCATGATTTTCCTTCTCTGGAGAGAATAAATGGGGGAGGAACTCACACCAGGTAGATGTTGGTTACAGGCAATGGGAAGAGTAAACGAACCCCTATACAGAATAGCATCTCTGGGTTTGATCTCTGATGTCAGCTTAAATAAACTGAACATTAGAGATATATAGGAAATATGTTTGAAGTTACTCAAATATTATAGAATTACTGGGTAAAATATGCTTCAGGAACATCCACAGCTGTAGTTGTGTTATAATTCATAGCCTTGTTATAATTTGCCTTATTTCATGTTTGTCTGAACACTAGTAGTTCAGTCTCTTATAGGACTTTATCCAAAAGTCAGAGTTCTGTATCTCTTGACTAGAATGACATTTAGAGCAGGACTTTATCACACTGATCACCGTTTGCTAGAATCATTTGTATGCCACTGCTTTTGTGTGATTCCTTATTGTTAAACAGTTATGTCTTTTCTACTGTTACTAGCTGATTTTACTGGCATTATAGGTAGCATTGCTGCATCTTTAATCCTACTCCCATTCAGAGCTAGCTGTTTCATTCAGATTCTGCTGCTGTGGCTTCTTTGAACCCTGAGCAGGATCCTGGCTGGATCTTACAAGTGCAGCAAGGGCTTCCAACTCTTGGTGCCCTGGGGAGGCGGAAGCTATACCCAAGCATTAGCAGTTAATGCTGCCCAGGAAGAGGCCTGTGGGGTCACAAAGAGCCTGCAGATTGGAAGTGTGAAACACAGGTTGGGTTGGGCACTAGGGGGAAGTTGGAAACAGGGTGAGTCTTGCATTCATGTCTCTGTAAAACTTCTGCTATCCTAAATTCCATTCAGAAAACAGAAAAAAACAGGATGGAAGGAACCAGGTAACTCATTCCCATATTACCATGTTTAGAGTTTACCAGATCACTGGAGAGTAAATAGACATAACCTCTCCCTGCACTATCCTCCCTGTCTCTCCAGGCTGTGGTTTGCCATTTCATGATAAACCAACTCTTTCCTACGTGATTTTTTACACTTTCTTTCTTCTCTATTTCATTGTCCTAAAGGGGACGTTGTTATTGAATACCACATGCCTAGCTTCTGGGTGTTATTGTTTATATTACCTTTTTGTTCTTTATTGCCATCTTCCTGTAGAAAAGCAGTGTTCCTTTTGAATAGGATAATGTCCTTTTCCTCTTATTGTCCACATTCAATTTATCATCTAATTATGGCTGGGTTTGTGATGTCTCCTTATCTTTCAAGAGTCAAAGAGATGGTATACAGTTGATTCTCACTAAATCATAGAAATATGAGTGTATACAAGGTAGGTTGTTTCCTTCATTAACTTTGCCTGGAGCATATATATGTGTTGATGGAACAGTCGGAAGGCTTCTTCAGACTTTATCAATCCCTGGTTTTGGAGCAAGCCAAGCAGAACAATCCATCTTTTAAGAATATTAGTGTAATATGAAAGGGACATCTCAGTTGGTGGTAATTGTACCATTGGCCCATGGCACCTTCCATTTTTGTCCTTTGCATAGAAAAGCATTGTTTCTCAGCCCCATGCAAGTCAACAGCCTGCTGACATAACGGTTTTGGATTTCCAGAAAAAAACTCAGCCCCATTGAGCTAAAAAAACCCCATCTGAGTTAGGGAGCTTTTCCTATCCTGTCCCAGTAATATGAATGGCTGAACACTGGAGCTCTAACACAGGGAGAAGACACTTTTTGTTATCTCTTACCTAGCTCCATTTCACAGAAGCATTACAGTAAGACAATCCCACAGTGTTAAAGAGAAAAAAAATGTTATGGAAATCTATGCCTTTTCAAGGTTTGTTTTGTTTGTTTTTTTTTTTTAATATACTCATATTCTACACCCAAAGGTCTAGAATTCTTCTTTCAATTTAATAATCATTATCCCATTTCCCTAACTTATTGTTTGATTCTTGGGAGAATGGTTGTTTCAGCTTTTTAAGTTGAAGGTCAAAAAAAGCAGGGAATTCAAGTGGAATCTTCAATAAAAGTAACCATGTCCCAGGAAGGGCAGCTATACTCGTAAGATACAAAAGCAGCAGTATTTATTAGTTACATATAATCCATTACAGAATTGTCCTGGTTTCAGCTGGGATAGAGTTAATTTTCTTCCTAGTAGCTGGTACAGTGCTGTGCTTTGGACTTAGGATGAGAATAATGTTGGTAACACACTGATGTTTTAGTTGTTGCTAAGTAGTGCTTACACTAGCCAAAGACTTTTCAGCTTCTCATGCCCTGCCAGCAAGAAGCTGGGAGGGGGCACAGCCAGGACAGCTCACCCAAACTGGCCAAAGGGCTATTCCATACCATATGACGTCATGCTCAGTATAAAAATGGGGGGAGTTGGCCAGGGGGCGACGACCGCTGCTCGGGAACTGGCTGGGCATCAGTCTGTGAGCAATTGCATTGTGCATCACTTACTTTGTATATTCTTTTATCATCATTATAATTATTATTATTTTCCCTTCTTTTTCTGTCCTATTAAACTGTCTTTATCTCAACCCATGAATTTTACTTTTTTTTCCCCCACAATTCTCTCCCCCATCCCACTGGGCAGGGCAAGTGAGCAAACGGCTGTGTGGTGTTTAGCTGCCTGCCAGGTTAAACCACAAGAATGAAAGCTTTTGTTCACAAGACAGTATTTTAAAAGAAATCCATCTCCTAGCATGGACATGGATTTCCTCCAAGATTGGTTTA
>NW_008825156.1:4708527-4736992 GCF_000699105.1 Pygoscelis adeliae | reverse complement strand
GAGGCTGCCCAGGGAAGTGGTTGAGTCACCATCCCTGGAGGTATTTAAAAGATGTGTAGATGAGGCGCTTAGGGACATGGTTTAGTGGGCATGGTGGTGTTGGGTCGACGGTTGGACTCGATGGTCTTAGAGGTCTCTTCCAACCTTAATGATTCTATGGTTCTATGATTCCATTCTATGAATAGCATTAGGGTATCAATATTGTTTACAATAGTATTTTAATCACTGACCTTATGATGATCCCACTAGTGCAGCCTACTGTTTCTTTCATTAAGAAATGAGGTCAAAGCCTGCATATTTTGCAGAGCTCATCACTGACACCAGTATTTCCAGCTTGAAATCCCAGCAGGCAGTGCTGTCAAGTGTCACACTGAACGAGCAGTAACACAAGTTTGGGAATGGGTCTCCTCCAGTTCCTGCCCTGCCCTCTAGAAATTGCTGTAGTTTGGTACCAGTTGGTTTTTTCTTCTTTATTCAGCCACACACATGCACTCACCACACAAACATGCACACACGCACCCACGCACACGCACACTCATATGCTCTCACAGATTATAAGCAGCAAGTACTATTTTTGAAGTGCTCAGAAGTGCGCCAGGCCTTGCACTAAATACACAACATGGAGGCTGCTGCATACATACAACTCAGATTCTGATCCTAAGATCTTCATCCAAGTCTCCCTAAAAATGAGCTGAAAGGATTCTTTTGATAGCACCAGTGTGGATCAGGCCTAATTACCTAATGGATCAACTCATCGTCTTTTATGCCTCTGTCAGGCTGGGTACTTATAAGAAGATAAACACACCTACTGTAACACAATTATGCATTCCAAACTAAAGCTCCTAAACTGAGAGTATATCCTGCATGTGGGAAAGCCCTTTTACAAAGCTCAGACTGTATTCACTGCTCTGCTTTGCTTTTTTTTTTTTTTTCAGAATAGTAAAGTGCTTTAGAATACCAGTAAAGCTGTCATATAGCTAACTGAACTCCTATACCATTAGGCAAATTAATTTTACATATAAATTATTTAAATTTCATCTGTGATTAGTTCTACATATGAGCAATGATTTCACTATAGAGTAAGTCTTTTCTCTTTTAGAGAATTGCAGCATGATAAATAAATGAATAAAGACTTCTAGCAGTGTATTTCACCACATACGCTGGGAAGCATTCTTACTAGAAAACTTTGAAATCACAATATTCCCTATGGTCCCCCTAGTCTGCATTAAAAATAACTAAAGACTGTGGTCATAATTTTTTTTCAAAACATGAAATGCATTTTATGCAACAATGCCTCAGATGAGACACAAACTCAACAGAGCTTACAAATATGCGACATTTGCTCTCTTCATAGCCTTGCTTCAGCTAAGAGGCCTTACTGGTGACTGCAGATGCATTGATATTTTGTAAACCCAGTTGTTAGATTAAAATTCATAAAAGATATCTCCCTTGCATAAATAAATCAAGGTTGCAAAAATAAAGTTTAAACATCCATACATTACTAGTATAATTTTACCAAAATTACACACAAGATGACTACAAAATTTGCTGTAATAGAGTAATCGAGAATAAAATTTGTCCTGCTGTATTGCTGAAAAAGGTGTAAGTATGTTTCCATGGATTTAGTAGCATATTAAACATTCATTGGCCTATAGTTTTAGCATTACTGAGCATCCACAAATCCTACTGGATAGTGAGGTGGCATATCTATCAATCACAGTGAATATAGGGCTCTTGTCTCACAGCTAGCTGACAGAGATATTAATGCCTGTTCCCACTGTAATAGATAGGCCAGGCCAGGCCATATGGGGAAGATGCTACGAGTCAGTTGCTCTGATTTAAGCTATATGTTAAGCTATATAAGTTAAGTTATATATAACATTAATGACAGAAATCATCATACTGAACTTGGTGGTCCTACAACATGCATGGCGATTTAAGGATTAACACTCAACCTGTCTGGAACAGTTTTATCATACAGTGCTATTTGACCAATACTGAAATTGGTCAGTATTGATTTTCTCAACATTTTCACTGAAAAATGTGCCTGATGTGTATGGTTGGCTTTCTACTGGGGGCGGCAGGGTGGGAAGTGAGAGAGAGAGAGAGAAGAAATGAAGAAATTTGGTAACTAGTACTACTAAATTTCCCTCAGAATGGCAAAAAGATTTTGTGCTCTTCTGTAATCACTTACAATATCTTACATTGCATTCAGTAGCCCCCGTCTTAGGTCTTCATTACGGAACACATCTCACACCAATAAAAATGAGATAATATTTATTTCTGAGTATCACCACTCATCGTGACCACTGAAAAGTACACTTCCTTTTTGCCAGTGTGTGTGCTCCTACCCACCTTTGTTTCGGAGTATATATGTGTTTACAGAGGATTAGGACCCATTTAGTCTTCTACGCACAGGCAAGTGACTGCCATGTACAGCTCTATGAAGAATTCACTACAAATAGCTTTTGATGGTTGCTGCCCAGGTTTTTTTGCATTCATGAATTATCTATGAACTGAGTCAAAATTATTAGGCTGCAGATCATTGTTTAAGACATCCAGACCAGGAATAAATAGATAAAACAGCTAACATACAACAGACTGATTAGTCTAATTTATGAATAGTCAGGGAGAAATTCACTTTTAAGGCCTAGCTGTGCTGTCTCATTCATGGTGACAAATCCACTTTGCAGCTTATCTTCATTAATATCAGGAAAGTAAGTACTGATAGTAAATAGCCACACAGGAAATAAGCAAAATTAAAAACCAAAATCTCTAGAGATTTCTTATGTTTATTATTAGCCTCAGAAGTCTGCTCAAGTGTTTCAGTGTTTGCAAACAGTAACAAACAAGAAAAAAAAATAGGTTTTGCCTTTGCACATGAATAAATATTCATAAGCATATTCTTGCCTGTTATTCATGCAGGGTGTGATTCCACTAACTTGTTTAGCTGATAACCTCATATGACCCAGCGGGTCATCACCTCCCAGAATGACTGCCTGGCTATTTTTTTTCTTCCTCCTGTATGCCAGCTCTTTTCTGATTCCTCCTTCAGTAGAGCTGCCTTGTTCAAAAAACAGACTGTGTAAGCTGTAAGCCTATTGCTTGCATGTCTGTTTAACAAAATGCTGGGAGAGCATTGTTTTATGGTGGGGGCTTGGGGTGGGAGAGAGGTGCTAGGGATTTTTGTTTCAGGGTTTTTGCTTCTGCTTTTCTAATAAGGACTTATCTGCAGTAATTTGTAATAAAAATCTGTTGAAACTTCAAAATTACAAACAGAGGTTAGTGGACAGGAAGAATACCATTTTTGTGCAATTCAAAGCCATCCTGCAAGGACTGCTTGCTGTAGGCAGGCAGCTATTCACAAACTTTTCTATCAGCAGAACCATTCCATAGTGGAAGCACTCGCTCTGTAGTAGGTCTGTAAAATAACTGTGAAAGTTTTGGAGATTTTTCTTCTACGCAGACATGCTGCGTTGCTTCTCTAAACTTGCTACAAGTCGTAGACTTGTAGCTTTTAAGTAATTTTTATTTTCTGAAAGAAAAAGAAAAGATTTTTTTTTTAACTGAAAATTAACATGTCAAAGGGATGGAGTTCTCACCCTTAGACAGATGGAAATTTGACAGTGGTAGAATTATAATTCCAGGTATATGTTAAGTTGTACTTTTAGTAGCTGTCAGATGCCTGACAGCGTTTCTTGATTCCCATAGCCTGAGCTAATTTTTTGACCATTGGCCTGCTACTGCACAGAAAAGGTGTGAACTTCTCAGGCAAATTACGCTATGACTGTGCTTCAAATCCAAAACCAATAGAGATGAGCTCTAGGAAGAACATTATATGCCATCTAGCAGTTGCAGTGCCCTCCATCAGGAGACCAAAAGGATTCATTCAAAGGTTCTAAATGTGTTTGTGTCTATTAATTGAGCTAGAGGTTTGTCATCGTCCCCTTTTGTTCACAGGCATCAGAACAGTTGCAAGTCTTTACTTGGTTATTGCATTAATTAGAGAGAGGAACCAAATTCTTCCCTCATGCTGTACAAATTAATTACAGCTGCGTCACTATTGGCACATCAGCAATGATACTAGTTAATTTCAACTGAGATTATTAGTTTGCAGGTGGATACCTGTCCAGAATTGTGGTGACTGATGACCTAACAAAAGATCTATAACAAGATAGACTTTTTGGTTACTTCAAAATAGGGCCAAATTCAAATGTGCAACCTAGGAAAGAAAGATTTCAGAAACAACCAAACAACTGGTAACTGAAAGAACTGCATCAGTTATTATCATCTTAGTTACGCTTACTAAAGCAGAACTCAAAAGTAGTACAATTATACACATGTACAAAATTAATAACTAGCCAAAATATTCATAATACAGTTCCTGACCCATAAAAAGTCCTTTCCAACCATCAGCTCTAGAGGCCATCTTACATTTTTTTTTAATATACAAAGACTGCAATGACGATAGATTTCTATGCATGGTCCCATGAGCTGTCTGCCTATGAACTATATCACAGAAAGTGATAGATGAGTGTATTCAAAGCCCTGAGAATAGAAAGTTACCCTCTTTTATAGCTAAGATATCCAAGAATCTGAGTTTCTTTTAGTATGTGTTTCTCAGAAGAGG
Organism: Pygoscelis adeliae; assembly: GCF_000699105.1. NCBI lineage: Eukaryota > Metazoa > Chordata > Aves > Sphenisciformes > Spheniscidae > Pygoscelis > Pygoscelis adeliae. The sequence goes on along the minus strand of NW_008825156.1, from coordinate 4,732,362 downwards.
ATTCCATAGGAGGAGGGGGGGGGAAAAGAGTCAAACAAGACATCAGCATTCTCCAAACTAATACTTCCAAGTCTGAAAAGTGAACATGAATGAACAGCTGTGATGTGTGCAAGACAGCAGGGCATTTGCCTGGTACTAATGAACAGCATTGCCAATACACTGATTTCCTGTGCTGAATATAGCCATTGAGAAGCTAATACATTAATGGCGGACTACTAATATAAATTAAAAACTGAAGACATACAGCTTTCAGTCTGCTTTTCCTTCTGTCACTTATTTTGTACTGCATGAATGAGCTATTACCTTCTTGTTTCCCTGAGATGTTGGTTCACTAGGGTAGAGTGAGCAGACTCAATTTCACCGAAAGTAATGGAGTGAGATTTTCCAGAATTATTTCCAGTGGGCTGAGTTTGTTACATTCCTTCTGTTGTGAGAATATAAGTAAACAACTAAACACCTTTACTGAAAGCTGAGAATCTTCATAGTCATCACCTCTTCCTATTTCCTTGATTAGTCCAGCATTTTGGGTTTAGCCATGCTCAATTAACTCATCCAGGAATTGGTCCAGTCAGAAACAGTTGATTTAAGTGAGATAAACTGGGCATCTGTTTGGAAAAAAATGATTATCCAAAATATGCTTTCATCATGAGAAAATGAACTGTGCTATCTCCATATTTAAAAACATATGCCTCTAAATAGATTAACTTCCTGTGAAAGCTTAAGAAATAGAAAACAGTAATGTTGAAATTGAAACTGAAACAAGGAAATACTAAGTCAAAATTAAGTAACCAGTGTGTTAACATTTTAATGTTCTGGAACTTGAACTCGGTACTAGCACCTTCATCAAACCACTATATAAACTGTATTGAATTAAAGCGATTAAAACTAGCAATAAAACCAACCACTGCAGCAGTGATTGAAATATGTGGGGTGCTTGTGTGTGTTTGTACTGGTTGTAATAAAAATACTGCCATATTTAGTCACTGATTTGCTTTAGGAAAGAAATAACATCAGCTGACAACACTCCCATGTTTTGTTTCAATTACTAAAGATTTTTTCTTAAAAAATAGATACAAAATTAGAGACATGGTTAATAATTAATGGCAACGGCATTGGAGAATACAAGGCAATAAATATCTTTTGGGGGTGATTAAACACTGAATTGAAGCTGAAGCAGTTGATAACCTCAGAAACTGTTTATTGCAAGTGAACACCAATGCTGCGGATATTATTGCTATGATACTGGAATATGAATCAAGTTGATAACAGTGAAAAAGAAATAATAGATTATTTTTGGATTTTTTTCCCTAATTTCAACAGCATTTGAAAATGTTTTGCTATTACTTTCTAGGTCGATGAGACATTAGCTAAATAATCTGCAGCTAACAGCAGAACTAAAATTTTGTATGTTCAAATGGCTGGCCTCAGTCCAGCCTCCGAGGACATACACACGGTGTAAGAGCACAGGCATATACGGGTGCAGCGAGTAGATACTAAGTTTCTATACGTAGCCCCTCAGTTACTGGTCTCCCGGCAGTTCAGCTTTGGACAGCAATGAAGTCAAGGGTTGACTGTACACTTCAAATGAGACCAGTGATGGAAAGCAATGTTGTATATTTAACTATTTACAGCACTTAAAAACACCTGTTGCTAGATGTGAAAAGGCATTTTATTTTTTGGGATGGTCAAATAATCATATAATAAAATATATCCTCATATAATCATGTTTTTAATATACCTATTAGAAATGGATAGGCCTCAACTGAATCTCACACACTATCCAAAGTATCCATTTGCAAATAATAAAGGAAAATTTGCCAATAATCTGTGGTAAAATATGATCAGTTCTGCTAATTCAAGTAGCACAGATGCAGCATTTGCCAATTTAGAAACTACATAAAGCCAAAAGGCTTCTAGAATCAATCCAATTTGTTCTGAAGTCACGGAAATGTTGGCTTTAGACGTAGCATAGCAATGTACAGCTTACAAAAGAAAATAGGAGCTAACCAATCTATCAGGAGCAGACATGCAAAATGGTCCTTAATGCTCCTCATGCAATCTAGATTCAGAATAGCTAAGAGAAAAAAAAATTAAAAAGAAAGGATGTAATAATAGACGTACAGTAAACCAAATAAAGTAATTTCAAAATGACTAAAGAGCAACAGTAAACGAAAAATGCCTTTGGGTACACCATCTGTTTATCCATTCCATATTATACCTTTTCATCACAATTACCTAAAGTGGTATATTTCTGTTTCTGTAATGTATGGAATTCATTACATAGTTTTGCAATGAAATTATCACACTGTGGCTGGGACATCTGCACACTGTCATATATCATTCTATTCATTTCTAGTTAATTTAATCCTAATATCTGCCTACATGACAAGACAGATGTTCAGCTATACTGTATCTTCCATAGTTTTCTGCCTTGAAGAAACTTTAAGTCACTGAAAGAACTGACATCTTTCAAACAGACATCTTATGGGTTTGGGAAGTATGCGTGTGCAGATGTGTGTATATGTATCTTTGTGTTTATATGCCATATTCCTTTTTTAAGAAATGTGTTTTTCAAAACAAAAATCTTTTACAGCAACTTTTAAATATAAACATTTTTTGTTTTATACACATAGGTTTCTTTTCAAAATGTGTTTTACTAATATTTTGGTATATTTATTTAATAATATTCATAAATGCAGGGTCTTTCTGTTGAATTAACTTCTAACTCTCTTGCCTTGAATGGGACAGATCTTTTTCCATCGTTGCTGATTAGAAGTTGTGGGCCAGTCTTCCTCTTTTCCTTTTGAGCCTTGGCCCTCAAAACATCAAAGGATAATCAGACTTTTTGGCCAATAGTGCTGCACTTCATGTCAGACACGAATGTGCCAACCAGAAGCACATTACATTCTGTGTGTGTTAAAGCATCACTTGTATGAATCTATGCCAATGGTCACTTACAGGATGTACAGAAACTTGTAGCACATCCACGTGGGAGAAGATGTATTGACCACAAATGTAAAGCACTTCTTTTCATCACTCTTGTCACAGTCGTCTTCAAGTAGCACTTTCAAGGCTGTCAAAGAGCTTTGTTGTGCTTTCCACTTATAGCACAGAATCTTTAGACCAGCTTTACAGAAGGACTTAGGCAGACTTTGATACCTATTCACCAGTCAGCTCCCCATTTACCACTCCTGATCCAAATCATGGACACAGTGAATTCCTTTAAGCAGCACAGGACCTAACAGCGTTTCCTCATTTTGACCTAACTGAAGTCATGCTTGTGACTTTATGGTTTAAGGCTCTACAACCGTGTCAGCCAAATCCCTTTTTAAGCACACCATGCAATGTCGCATAACCAATAGCAGTACTGGACTGCTTCATTTTTCAACCAGCCATTGCTTGGGGTAAACAAAACTTATTTTACTTGTCCATCCTGCAAAACACATACAAATCTTTTAAAATTAAACGGCTGTCACAGTAAAATAGTGCTGTCATTGTGTAAACACACAAGTGACATTTTTAGCATTTAGTAAAAGACACTGTACAACTCAAAGCAATTACACTGCTCAGCATAGTTCAACACAGTTGGGCACTATCGGCCCCCATGAAAGAGCAGGACTGGATCACCAGGTGTTTGTCTGGTCAGTATTACTTGCTGTCTGCTTAGAGTGTTCCCAAAATCTCCACGCTATCCTATTAAGCTGTTTGCTGGGTAAATACTGCAAATATCATCTGATGGCATTTTGCTATCCTACGAACGATACAGGCTAGTAGCAGTAGTTAGAGGCTCACAGATTTGGTAAAAAAGGTGCAAAATGTATGATACAACTCAGACAAAACAGCAAACACTCTCTACTTAAGGGGTTACTTTCATGTTAACGATTTTCCAACACCTTTGAAGAATATGTAAGTTTAAATTCTATGCCTGTAAGCTGCCAGATAAGCCACAAGCAAATTATACCCAGCTGTTGTGTTGGATAACAGCAAAAGTTGCCAAAAAATGGCAACTGCTTTTCAAGTTGTTTGGGTGATGATGTAGAGGGTGAAATAGTTCAGTTAGCTTATGTGCACCTCTGGCATTAAGGGGATTTTAGGGAAGAACAGCTCTGAAATTGCTTCTAGCCCTTTCAGTGGTTTTCTTTAGTGTTTTCACACTTTAGGACCATGATATTCCTGTTTAAATAAAATCCTTTTTTGTGTTGTAGCCAAATTAAAGCAGGAATAGGCTAAACAGGGATATTAGACCAGGGACTGGCTAACATTCGTTAGCATCTGTATTTTCAAACAGAATGTTTACTTCTTCTATATAAATCAGTAGGCGCTACTTTTCCTCTTGAGTCTACGAGCTTCAAAAAACAAAAATCATTGCTTACTACGTATGTTGGTGGTGCTGTAACATCAAGTTTCATAAAGATAGATTAAAAAAACAAACAGCTGATGAGATGCTTCAAACTAACAACAATGCAAAGAACACTAGTACCTCTGGACTGCTCATTAATTATCATGAGCCTCTCTGCAAATAATACAGCATATGAAATTTGCTAACAGTTATCAGTTGTGTCTGTCTATTTCCACACACTTGGAAAAGGAAATAACTGTGGTATATGCTGGCAAATACATGATGTTCTGACTCCGTGGCATAAGGCCTTCAGTTTTTCAGTAGTGACCATTACAGGTGAGATGGCAACAATACAGGTTCAGTAACTTTAGTGAGCTTTAGTGAAACTTCACTGTCACCAAAAATCTCAGCAGTCACCAATGGCAAGTTCTTAAAAAAACCAGCCTTTTCCCCACTGAAGAAATGCAAGGGGATGACTATCAGGAATTAAGCCAAATTCCAGCACAGAACGGCTGAGTGTTGGTAGGCTGCCTAATACATCTGAGAGGTTTTAGATTTCTACTATGGAGTGGATTAACATTGGCAGTGGGCCTAACACCCTTGTGAGATATGAAACAGTAGCATAAACCCTGGGACCTTTTGGGGATTGTAAGATTATTTGTTTACTTAAATACATTTACATAGGGTGTTCTTTAAAAAAAAAGAAGGAAAAAAGAAAAAAAAGAACCAAAACCCTTAAAGACATGAGAATTCGTGTCTAAGGCTGCTGCTTAGAATTCCCAGAATGGAGACAGCTGTCCCCCTTGGGGACAGTTTGGTCTGTTTCATGACAACATGTAACAAGGTTGCTCAGTCAAAAACATATGTAGTTGAGTGAAGAGTGAGATACAACTGGAGTGAGCAAAGAGTTTATCAAATCAAAATATCGAGTAGGAGATTAAATTATTAGGAAAGTGAATTTACAAAAAGATTAGACAAAAATAGGTAGCACTGAAGATCATGCAGGGAGACCAGAAAAATAAGCATTCGAGTTTGTTAGATCAGATGGCTTAACTTAGAAATATGATCATAAACACTGAATAGCACTAATGCTTTTTTCTTCCACTACCTCAAGAACTTTTAAGCATTATATTAGATGTGGGTGTTTTGCAACAACAGTTTATTTATCTTGCCACACTGTTTGTGTGGGTGATGGTTGTACTTGTCTGCTAAAATAAGAAAAGGCATGATTGTTACTGCGGTCCAGCTGATTTGGGGTCTGGTTGTTGAGCAGCTGCTGTTTAATCAGAGCCCAGGAGCCTTTATAAATATGCTATAGAAGTGTGCATTTGGTAATAGATGTCAGTTGTCTTTATTCAAATTACTCTGGTGACAGTGCAGGATTTTGACATCAGTGATGTCTGCAATGACAATATTTTGAGAAAGTTTTAAAAGTTGGTAAAATCTTCTGAGTAAGAAGATTTGTAAGTAATCTTTTTGTAAGGCATTAAGATCTTTCATGCTTCCATAGAAACAACCTGAACTTAGATAACTGCCTCTCCTCTTTTACTTTTGTCTTTGTTCTTGTTTTAGAAAGGGTTTGAATTACATTTGCAGTTGCAAGTTGTTGCTTCTTTAATGAAGAGCAAGAAAGGAATGAAAGATCATGTTTTCCAGAGTTGACAAGGGTCTCTTCTTTTTTGTAAAGAACTTCAAAATATTATTGTGGTTTGCCTTTAGTATATATTATTCCCTCATACATATGTTGTTAAACAGTACACACATTGCTTGAATAAGAAAGCTAGAAGTCAAACTTCCAAAATTCAACCTCTAGACCTGAAGTCAACCTGTTGTGCAATCTGAGCACAACTTTACTGTCATGTCTGCATCATCTAATGGTGATGCTCTTATATTCTTCAAGAACCACAGAAGCAAGCTATCAAGGCACAGGTTTGCAAAGCTATTTAGAAGCCTACCACGTCAGACAAATACCCAGAATCCCAAGGGCACCTTCCTCCCATGCACAAGTTAGCGTGTCTATGGAGACCAAGTTAGGTATCAATGAAAAAGACTGTCAGTGCTGAGTATTGTAACACCTAGCTCTTTCTTACCTTCTTTAACAAAAGAAACAGAGACCTGAAGGAGGTTTCTTAGGGCTTAGTCTCGTCAGGCCTTACTTAAATACTTTTTAACAGCACATGTTTAGGAACTTTATTGGACAACAGTCTAGTAGCTATGAACCTTAGTTGGCTCTAGGGTGAGCAGAAAACTAAGGGATTTAGAAGAGTTTTGAAGCTGAAACAGTAAATTAGATACACTTTTTTTTTTGTGTGGAGCTAGCCCTAAATGTCTTTAAAGTCAGTTCCAAAGAACATTAAAATATACCTGAAAAAAAAAACCAGTATTTAGACAACTCCAAAAGGCTGGTAAGTCAAAATAAGAAGGGTCAAATGCATACAGAGGAAGTTTATGGTGTCTCAGTCTGTGCTTATATCAATATAACAGACTGATAAATTTGACCCGCGAAAGTTAAAGATCACAGCAGGACAAGGCTCTCATTCAGCCTCCTTAATCTCTTTGCTGAAGCACTGGATAATTAAAATTAAAAAACATATTCTTTAAAGCAAATCACTAGATTAAATAATCCTGGATGAATATAACCACACTGATTATAATTTTTTTACGTATGTCTCTGTACAGGTAGATACATAAAAGACATCATAAAATTTTTTTATCATGCTCACTAGAAAATAATCACAAAACTAAAAGCACGGAACAAATTTCCTACTAGTATGTGCAACTGTGAAGGCTTGTGTGTAATTTGACGGTGATTTTAAGTGTCTCCCTGTGTACTAAAACGCTGTGTGCAAGGGTCATTGGACCCTAGTCAGATGCAAGACTCATAACTTTAAATAAAGTCAGTTGGAAATGAGTGCCCAATCCTGTAAGAATCTAAACAGTATCCAGAGTAAAATAATAAATAAAAACTCACAAGGGTTACATCTAACATTGTGAGAAACATTTGTCATAAAACTCATCTGGTTTCAAGCCCTTTTCTGCAAAACACAAGACTTGAATCTGAGACAAGATTCAAGTGAGCTGGTGTTGATGGATGGCTTTGATACATAATATGTGAAGCACATGGTTATATTTCTTTCCTCTCATAGCCAACTACAGTTTTAATAGTGAGGGACTACCTGGAGCGGCTTTGTCTTTTTAAAAATTTATAAAGCAAATAGCACAATATAACCTCAGTGCCCACTGGCACTCCGCAAAGCTATCATAGTATAAATGCATAAAAATGTAGAGTCATGCTAGAAAACTTTGAGTATTGAGTTTATTCAAACCTGAAAAACTCAACACAAATCAATGGATGAGGATAAACAGTAGAAAAATATTCGTTTAGGCCAAAATTGCATGTTATACTTGATTTAGCATAGGTTGGCTGGTCAGGGGAGCTGTACTCTAAGTTGAAGATGATATATAGCATCCTGAATGGATGCTCTCTACTAATTCTTTGTGGAAATCCTTAGGTTTTATTCTTTTTTAATAGTCTTGCCCAAAATAGTAACATAACTTGTGTTTTTAAATGCTGTTCTAGGTATTAAATATGTGCAGGACTGGACCCCTATCCTGATCCCTTGAAGGCTTCATTTACTACACCTCCAATTCACTTTAGCTACCTCCACAATACAAATGATTCTGCTGAATGACTAGACAATCTTCAGTCACACATGACTTGCAGGTTTCCAAGCCAGTGGATAGCTCTAAAAAGTGCCCTGAAAAAAAGTTGAGGTTTCATCAACATCAGTTGAGGCAGCATGCTGTACTTTTTTCTCCTGTTAGTTTTTATACATTTAAGTCATTAGGGAACTCTGAATGCATCAATTCGTTGCCTCAATAGCATGAGGTAGTTGCTAAATTTATTTGGTTTATACTTGGTGATTAAGGGAGACTGATTCTCTTTTCCTGCCCTTTGAGGGAGCTCATGGTGTTATGGGGGGCATGTCAGCAATAATTAAGAAATATCCTGTTACAAATCCCAAAAGATACATATTTTTATAAATAATTCCCCATGGAAAAACTTTAAAAATGATGCACTTGTTCTGAAAATGCTTCAGGCCTTCTCTAAATAGATTATGTTGCTGGTTTTTTTAAGAGTGCGTGACTTGAGGTGCACATTTTGCTTGTAACTCATAAAATCACAGTGCAGTTATGTGAGGGGAAGCACAGAATAATGTGGAGTGAGCTTCAATGCCTCACAAGGGATTTATAATTCAGACAATAACCCAGCTTCTTATTTTATTCAATTGTAATACAATAAGCATAACAGTTTCTTAGGCCACAACCAGAAATGTATTTTGTTGGTTTCACACTTGCTACTTTTTTACAATTTTCTCATGTAGGCTTTCCCCCCATGTGGACTCCATGGATCAAATTTATTTTTCTCTTTAGAGGTTAGTCTTTTAGTGTATAATGTATTTCAAAATGGTTTTATACTGCACAACACCTTAAGCCTTTTGGTGGGGGTGGGCATGCTTTACACTTCAATTTTCCTAGCAGCTGCATGGAATAATCATATCACTTAGCAGGATATCAACTACAGATGCAGTCCTTGTAACAGTAACCTGTGCATCTGCTGATTTAAAGATGCTTCCACGTTTTGGTTGGAACAAGTTTTGCCTAATTTCAAACAACTGAACATCAGATATTAAAAATGGTGATGTGATTCAAACTGAAACAACCTACCCTGTTCCATCTACTTAGAAGCCAGTGAAAGGAAAATGAGAAAGGGAAGGCATATAAAGCACATATATATTAAGGTGAAAACAGAACAGAAAAAATGAGAAGAGCGTAAAGGTTAGATGAGAAAACTTTGAATAAAGACAATAATTCAGTAAACCTGTAAGTATGAATTGACACTTCCTTTTTGCCTGCCAGTCTTTGGTTCTGCACAGTGGTAATAACCCTAGTGTATATATGGACTTTCTTTAGATACAAAGTTGTTTAAAACCTTCAAGACTATAGGCACCCAGTTTAGACACTCAGACTCCAAGAAGTATCCCTATTATCCATCACAGTAGATGTGACCTACTTTTCATAGGATGCACTGCCTTGGTGAACAAATGCTACATGTTCCTGAAAGTAAGCTCCAACATGGAAAAGCTCGCAGTACTGCCACTGTGGCATTACAGTTCAGTACTGCAGAGTAAGCAATGTGTCTCCATAGATGTTCAGGTGAAGATTTTTCAGTTAAGACTACTTTGAATATTGGCAACATGCTGTGTGGATTTCAAACTGGTTTAGAAGCATCAGTTTAACTCATACCCCATTTTATCAGGTGAAGTAATAACTGTTAAGTGATTCATCCCATTATGTAAGAAATGTATGGCTAAGTTGGAATTGGATTCCATATTTTCTAAATATGAAGATATCATTCATCAAACCATGTTTCTTACCTTGAAGGGCTATAATTCAATTAATGTACTTCTAATCATCTATTAAAGCTCTATATTCTCTCTGCACATCACAGCAAGTACAATAAAATAATCCACACTAGTTATTTAAACAGCTTCATGGCACTTGTATTTATAATGCATATCAAAGCAAAATGGGCAAGGCAGAGGTCAAAAGAAACAGATTCAAGAACAAAACTTGTTGTCCTTCAGGCAATGAAAGTCAGGGCACATAATGGAGTAGTCACACTGAACCTCCTGAGGGAGATGCATTTGACACACCACATTTTGGTGCTATTTTCTGGTCCGTCATGGAGTTGTAGAAAGCACTGAGCATAGTTAAGAGGTTGCCTTTTGCCTGGCTTTCAAAAGGGAGATAAAAGATGTAATCACAAAGATGATTATATTTTACACGCAGTGTCCTTCTGATTAATATTGGACTATCCACAAACAGCAAGAGCTCAAACAGCTGAGCAAGTCCAGGATCCAGGAGTCCCCTTTGCCCTCACCCGATCAAAACTGATTATATTTAAAAATAATCTTCTGCCCTCATGAGATATTGTGTGCTACTGGAAGATAACTAAATATGAAATCTGGAACAGTGCTATCACAGGGAAGTGACTGTGAAATATTAGAGATCTGTACATACCAATAGCATTATATAGACGTATCAACGAGTGAGTAGCATTCCAATCCTCTTGTTCTGTTTCTTCCACGTGGATAAAGCAAGAAGGATTAGGCATAAGAGAAATTGCTCTTTAGAAAGCAGCTGATGTTTTGTTTATTTAGAGGCATGGAATTCTATAGGAACAAAGTCCTTATAAGTCGCTTGAGCATGATTTTGCTGCACGAGTTTAGGAGAAGGGAACATTCTCCTCCCAAAGGCACAGCAGTAGCGTAGAGCCTTGTAGATGCAGCAGCATCCCTGACTGCTACATCCTTTCTTCTATCAACATCCATGTCTGTCATCCACACAGCTGTTGACTGCTTTGATCCATCTTCTCTCTGATCACAAATCTTTTCTTAAATGTTCAGCAGAGGGTAAACTACACCAGGCAGCACACTGATGTCCAGGAGGAGGAAATCGCATCTCATATTTCCAACATCTTGCCTGTACATGCCCTACCTTCCTCACAATTATTTTTTTTCCATTTTCAGGGCCTTCCTTTAATTTGAACAAATATCTCTGAAATTATGTCTATCCTGTCTTCCTCTCCTCTGTACCTTCTTGCACAGGTACAGATTCTCTTGTTCTGCAAAACCCTTTAGAAAGTCAAAGCAAAGCAGCTTTAGCACTCTTCATAAGAGTAGGGATTCAAGAATCTGGCTCAAGTTTCTTTCCCTTTGATCTTCCCACAATCTTCCATTCTCACTTCCAAGCATTATTACAGTTATGATTCAGTAAAACTCAAATTAAGCTGATGTTGTAGAAAGCTGGGCTGGAATGTTAGCATGTGCTTAAATTTGAGCGTAGGTATGAGCATCTGACTGAATAGTCATGACTTACGATCAATGCTCAGAAATTGATAGTAATCAGAAATGGATGCCAAGCAATCAGGGGCTTATGTAGCCTGCTGAAATGGGGCTCGTATTACATGTCAGCAGTTGTCTTCTGGAGCTGTCAAAAGTGACCCCTTTCCTAGATTAGATAACAAAGCCAGTGCACAGAATATGATGATAGAAATAATTTGATCACAGTAACTATTATAATTCTTTTTCAAAATTACCAGAAGTATCTTACCTTTACATTAAAAAAAATGCTGTAATGATAAATCTCTTACAAAGAAAAAAGCACATTTTTAAATTAAAAAAGCAACATTAAGATCCAAAAAAGATTATTATAAAATTAGAACTGTGCTCTAAACCTTGACCTGGAGTCTTAGATTTTATTTTTTAATTTCCTCAAGTCTAGGTTGTTTTTTTCAGTTCATGAAGAAACTGAGACACGAAAATGGCATTTTTAGCCAGTAACTCATACATTTAGATTTCTGGGTTTAGGTTTTGGAAAAAATGCACCTACTTGTTTTCTTATTACAATACTGCTGGTTTTGTTCACCGGTCCATGTTTTTCTTGGAATGTGGTAATGTGGAATGTTTTAAATTAGGGGTTTTACTTTTTACTATCCAATGTCTACTAAATAAGTCCATCATCTAATTCTAAAATTGTGAAGCAGCAAACATACACTTGTAGCCAGCAATACACATATTTTTACTCTAGAGAAATGCTCTTGTGTTCTAAATTTACTGCAGAAAGTTTCAGAGACAAAAGAAAGGCTCTTTGCCAAACCTAGCTTTGCTTCTTTATAATACTACTTTAGGTCTCTTCAAATATCCTAACTAAATATTGTAAACTGCTGGAAGTTTCCATCAAGGCTATAATCAATAATAACAGTTGCTAAGCTTCAGCTGACATAACATCAGAAACTTTTGCATACAATTGTTTCAAAGGAAACTATGGAATGAATGAAGGCATTAGATTGGATGCAAATATTAATCAAAGTCATATTTTATACCCTAATTATAAACAGTTTTTGAAATATGAGCCATGTATTATATTAAAAAGATACAGGATATAAGCCCTGCTACTGCAACCCACTGCATATTTTGCCACCCACCACAACAATCACTATTGTCTGTGAATAAACATGCTGTTTGGAATATGTACTGACGGGTGCATTAACAGTGTTGAGAGACCCTCAAGAGGTTTGGATCTGGGGTTTGGTTTGAACAAGAAATTTAAAGCTGGAATTATAATCTGATACTTATTTGAAGCTCTAGAAAGTTACCCATACAATTCCTTCTCTTGAAATCAGAACAGTTGACCTTGTGACTGAAGCACTGAGTTGGGTTCAGATCCCAGGTCTGATACACACTTAATCTGTTGAGAGATTTCTAGTTCTAAAATTTGGACTAATTACACAGTGTTTCATTATCCCCTTTTGTGCTATTCTCTGTTTATTCTAGTCTATTTGAGCAGGAACTGTCTCTTACTATACGTACAAACAGTGTACAAAATTATGGACTCTCACTCTCAGTTGGATCTCTAGGCACCGCTGCAAATGTTATTAGCCATGCCTAATTTTCTTTTCTTTTCCAAATGAAAAAAACTTCCCCCCTCTTTGTCCATTATCTTTTTTCCCAACAGTTTTGGAGTCCACAGCTGGATGTTGTCTTTCCAGAAAGGGAGAAAAGGAATTTTAAAGTTTCAGTGTCTATCTCCTTAGCAAGGCATTTTGCCTAATGTAAGAAATCTATTTTGCCTAACACAGACTGAAACAGCACAGTAAAATGCTTCCTAGATTGTCTTTCCAAACACCACTCAGCATGACGCTCCCTGTCTGAAAAAACATACCAAACAGTCCAGTACTTGGAATTACAATGGACATGTCAGAACCACAAACTAAGATCACTTTCAGTTTGATTTGAGTGCTCTTTGATTGACATTGATAGTGGTTTTGAAGAGGATTTGCTAAGTAAGAACCAGAATTGTATCATTTTAGAAATAGTTCGTCTGGAAAACGCCCCCCCCCCCAAAACCCCCCCCCCCCCCCCCCAAGCTTCTGTGATAGCTGTTAAGGTACAGACGTTTTCCTCCATATTTCATAAACCACTAGTCCAAGAGGACCCTAATTTAATGAAGAAAAAGGAAATTATTCCCCACCTAGCTTTTTAGAATACTGAACCAGGTATTGTCTTGAAGACCACAGACTTGCACATTGCAGGGTGCGCTGAAGAAATATTCAAGCTGTCCCCCCTGTCTCATCCCCTCCCCCACTTCCCCCAGGCAACAGTTTCTAATAGTTTTCTTGAAAGGCTCCAATAATTTCTATCATCTGTAGTGCAGGTGTTGAGCAGGTGCATGTGAAGAACAGGACAGTTCTCATCCAGGTGGCATTAGCTTAGGAATTGGTGCTGATGCACTATCAGGGTGATAAGAAATAATGCCATTTTATAGGTAACAATTCTCATATTTTTGTTTTCATCTAATTAGGATCAACACTTGTACAGTCCAGCTAACAGGGTTGTGGACAAAACACTTAATTCTCATGTAGAGCTATGGTATTTATTTTATAGCACAAGATAAGATAGGTGGGAAGTTCTGCCCTTTAAAATCCCATGCAAAAACCTTCACAAGAGAAGTTGGCATGTAATAACTTCTCATTAGAAATTTTTATTCTCCAAGCACCTCTGTGCCAAACCAATCACCTCTCCCCTCTCCCACCCACTTCCAGCAATATTGTATTTGTAGATTTGGAAATACTTAGATTTAAGGTTTTGGGTTGGTTTTAACATACAACAAGACCACAGTCAGCAATAACAGAAGCCTGACAGTTTATGACTTCTGTGACTGACATCAGCCTGCTGGGTCTATTAATAGGACTAGTGTTACCTTGAACTGCTTTTGGACTGGATTTGTACTAGAAAGACGTATACTCACTGCAGGGGTTGATATATGGAACTTGGAAAATCAAATGAGCAGGTTAAGATAGTACTACTATTCTGTTCTTCCTCATGTTTATATTTCAGCTTCTAGTCAGCTTGTATAATAAGGAACAGCTGCAGCACAGGAGGATCTATAAATAAAAACAGAAACAAAATGTCACATTTTGATAGTATTAACTAGTATTTTCATGTGTGTTCACACTGGAGATTGTGCCAAACTATTCAGCTGTATGAACATTCAGACTTCCAAAAACTTTGAAAAAAAAAGAGTTTCAGTTACTATTCACGCACGTGCTCTTTTAGGAGGCAAGATTTTCATCATGCTCTCCAGAATGCCACTAACTGAAGAAAATACAATAAACTGAAATAAAAACTGAAAACAACAATTTGAGTTTTGTTCTTAATAACATTGATGGTAGACAATGTTTTTCCTTCCACAAATGAGTTATTCTTTTTCTTTAATAAGTGTGTTCCCAGAAGGGCACTGGAACAGATATTTGCATTCAGTACTATGTTTCCTTAGACCACTTTTCAGATATCCACATTTCTGTCAGAAATGCCTGGGATGTCATTTGCTAATATGATGGGAAGGATTTTTAAAGAACAGTGTGAAACTAACACATGCATTCAGAGTCATCGCTCCCATTCATATAATTTATTGTTGTATCAGAAAATGTGTCTCACAAAGACATCGGTATTTCTTTATAGAGCAGTGATGCATGAGAATTTTTTTTAACCAAGCCCTTCTTTGTGTTCACTTCCTATGATAGCACTAGTACAGTGTTGAATAGTATCCATATGGATAACTCAGTTCCGACATCAGTTCTGTGGCTTCATCAGATTACATAAAAGTTATATTTCCTTCTTTGGAAACAGACTTTAAGATGAGTCTCTCTCAGTACACAACAAAGTCATTTCAGTTCTGTACTGAAAGCCACGCAGGTAGGCTTCTGCACCTTAGCTGTAAAGTACTGCTTAATAAATGTTTCCATTTCCAGACCAAGATTAGATTTCAATATCAGTAAAGTTGAAAATTAATTTATGTTAATATGAATGACTTCATTCCAATGTCAGTCAAAAAGTAACTATATACATACAATGGAGGATTCTGTGATAATACTGTGGAGGGAGGAAAGTATGGTAGAGATCTTTTCCTTGACAATCCAAGTCCCAGCAATCCAAAATTGCACTTAGGTACGCTTGGTTTTCCCTGCTTGAAAGTAGCATAGTAGCTGAAAGGTGTATCATCAACCTACTCACTGTAGGTGAGATTCCAAATTTTGCCATCCAAGCTTTGATCTGTATACGACAAGGTAACTACAACTCAGAGAAGATGTGATTTTCACTACGCACTGTACAACAAATGAGCCAAAGAAAATATGAAATGTGGATTCTGTTGCCCAATGCTTTAGGGCATTTAGTTGGGGATGTAGAAAACATAACTAGGCTCCAGTTCTTCTTCACTTCAATAAATAATTACTTCTACAGAACTGAATAGGCCTTGTCTCGGCAGGTGAGTAAACAGGGTTCTCTCATTGCCTTTCTGAGAAAATGATATTCCAAGTCAAAGTACCTAACTGCAGTTGAAATGCAGCAGAGTTAGGAACTCCTGTTCGAGGGGCAGGACTAAAGGCATGATCCTTCCTTGTCATTTTACATTAACAATTTCATCCACCTTCCTCTCCTTGTTCCCACAAGCGAGTGTCATTCTTTATGAATTTTACTCTTTGGTACTTAACTCAGTCCTTGCATTGCATAAAGAGCTTGGATCCTAAATGTGATATGAATTCTCCAAGCTGGCAAAGTACCCGGAAGAACTGTGTTACAATACAAAGAAAAGTTACAATCCTAAGTTAAATTTGTGATTCTCTCTGTGATTACCTTATTAAATGTTGGTTTAGACATGTCAATTATTATTTACAATTGTAAGTGTCTTAAAGTAGAGCACAGATGCCCCAGATACTTTTTTGTGTTCTTTGTGCTAAACCTCCACAAGCACACAATGAAACAGTTCTCACTTGAACAAACCATGTATGCATGCAAGGAAAACAATGAAAAGAAGCTTGTACTGCATACATCATGGTTAAAAAAACCCACATCATAGCTCCTTTTTTTGCCAGAGTCATAGTGCCAAGACACTGTATCTTCACAGTAATTTTTAAAATTATTTCTTAAGTAGGAGTGCAGCTGATATTTCACTGGCTCCTTTTACCGATTTCAGTGGCAACCATTCACACACATTATACATGTATTTAATTTTTTATACTGTGATTTCAAGATGAGGCTCAAGCCCCAAGGTGTCTTCATTAATTAAATGTATCAGTTTAATGCACACACACACGCAAAGCCTTACTTGCAACACTGTCTCCGTGTGTGTTACTCCAGAATTTAAAAAGGGTAAGAGGGGGCAGGGGGAGAGGAGAGTTAGGTTTTACCAGTAGTTTTATTTTTTAAATGGAAGTGAAGAAATCAAAAGGATTTTGTGTCAAAATGTGCTCACCAGTTCTGTTGTAGTCTAAGGAACTTTCAGTTTTCAAAGGTCATCTTTGTCTGTGTTTTGGGTCTGTTCCTACAAGGACTGGGGTCCAACTTTCAAAGGCTCATGTTTTTGCATAGGGACAGACATAGAGGGGAAGCAAAAGAGGGTTTTAGACACCATAACACTATATCTCTTCAGGGACCATTCAGGGACCTAACCAACTCTCAATGCCCTGAGGATGTTCTGACAAGAGTCTTACTTCCCAGGAGCCTTTATGACCTCCTGCTGTATAAAATAGCTGAGTAATTGTTGAGACCTACTAGCTGGCTGCAGGAGATTCTGAACACTTGCAGCTGGGCAAGTGAGGGAGGCACTGTGACAAAGGATTGCTCAGGGACTGTTTCCATCCACTCTTCTCTGGCAGTAAATACTGTTACAGAGGTGGGATTTTTGATAGCCTGAGCTCTCTCCTTCACTTATTGCAATGACACCACGGTTCACCCCCTTCTCTTAATTTGTTGAGGTGGTAAAAAAGTCTCAAGCTTTTGAATGCAGGCTGGTCTCCCTCACATGGTCCCTCTGCTTCCTACCTCACCCCCAAGGGGTCTGCTGTCAAAGAATAAACCAATATGAGGTGACTAATTCATCACTACCCATTTTCTTTGCTGATGTCCTAAGCAAAGAGTTTGGTTTCTTAAATGTCTCTGGCATAGTAGTATTTCTTGCAGGTCTTATGTCAGATTGAGTTCTTCATAAGGTTTCCATGCTAGGCTTCTGTCAAGGTAGAGATCTTTGAAAAGTTACTGGTTCAGAATATCAAGCTGCTGGTCAAATGTGAAGATGTAAGCCTCTCTAACATCACTGGCTAAGTAGGCCTTGTTGAGTTGTTTAATGTTGGGAAAAGAAAATACTCTTCAGCAAGATGCTATCATGTTGAATGGTGGCTCTGTGTGATGTCAGCTCCTTGGTACCTGGAATGATATGAAAGATTAGGCACTTCTGCAGTTAATGGTATGAAGAACACTACTTCAGTAAAGACTGCATTAAACCACAACCATCTGGAATCTTTCTGAGCTCATAGCTAGTCTCTGTTCTTAGGACTGTTTCTGCATTTTAGCCACGGACAGGGCAATGATCAATGCATGAACAATTCTAGCAGTAGAATTCAAAACTGAGCTCAGTCCTCTCCCACTTGCTTGTTACACCTTTGATACTCTGCATCCCTTTGGGATTTGTTAGAGGAAGAAAAGTGCAGAAAATCTCCAAACTGCCTTGCCAATACCTTTGTGAAACGCTTGCCTCCTCTCCCTCCCTCCTTCTCATTTCAAGGACAGATCCCACTTGGGTAGGAAAAAAAAAATAGCAGCAAGGTTAAGGCCAGTTTAAAAAAAAGCCTAACTCTTCTCCAGCTTTTCAAAGTCAGCTTGACATACAAAACTGAAAAGTCACTCTATCTTACTTGCATAGTTAACACAGTTAACAGGAGGGTTGTCTTCACAACCAGATTTACGGGCATAACTATCTGCTGAGATATATACACCTTTACCCTCACTGAGGCTGTTCCACCAGACAGAAAGCAATGTACAGTTGAGAAGGAAAGCACCAAAGTCCTAATCTTGTTCCATATCCATTTAGTAGTAGTAGTAGTAGTAGTATTCATAGAAGCATAGAATAGCTGAGGTTGAAAGGCACCTCTGCAGATTCTTTAGTCCAACTCCCCTGCTCATAGCAGGATCAGCTACAGCAGGTTGCCTAGGACGATGTCCAGTTGGGCTTTGAATTTCTCCAAGGGTAGAGACTCCATAACCTCCCTAGGCAACCTGTGCCAGTCTTTGACCACCCTCACAGTCAGAGTGTTTTTTCTTATATTTAATATAAGAAAATTATATTTTCTTAATATAAGAAAATATTTTTCACCAAGCACTGGTGAGGCCGCACCTCGAATACTGTGTTCAGTTTTGGGCCCCTCACTGCAAGAAGGACATTGAGGTGTTAGAGCATGTCCAGAGAAGGGCAACAAAGCTGGTGAAGGGTCTGGAGAACAAGTCTTATGAGGAGCAGCTGGGGGAACTGGGGTTGTTTAGCCTGGAGAAAAGGAGGCTGAGGGGAGACCTCATCGCTCTCTACAACTACCTGAAAGGAGGTTGTAGCGAGGTGGGGGTCGGTCTCTTCTCCCAAGTAACTAGTGATAGGACGAGAGGAAATGGCCTCAAGTTGCGCCAGGGGAGGTTTAGATTGGACATGAGGAAAAATTTCTTTACTGAAAGAGTGGTTAAACATTGGAACAGGCTGCCCAGGGAAGTGGTTGAGTCACCATCCCTGGAAGTACTTAAAAGACGTGTAGATGCGTCACTTGGGGACATGGTTTAGTGGGCATGGTGGTGTTGGGTTGACGGTTGGACTCGATGATCTTAGAGGTCTTTTCCAACCTTAATGGTTCTATGATTCTATGATAATTACAATTTCTTGTATTTCAGTTTGTGCTCACTGCTTCTTCTCCTCTCACTGGATGCCACATTCCTTAGTGATGGTCCATATTTTGCCACTACAGCACTAAGAATGGGTTTTTTTCCCCAGTATTTTTTTTCTCTCTCATACCTTCTACCTCAATTTAAGTTCAGCTCTGACCCCCATATCAGGAGCCATAAAGAAGAACGGTAGTAAGCATTGCTTTATTCTAATATTGAACCAGGTATTCATTACAGGTATGAAGTCTCTCCTTCTTTGTCAGGCTTCTCACTACAAGTTTCTCTGCCTATCTTCTAGCTGTGACAGGAAATAAACAGCATAAAGCATAGCATTCTGTGAGAAGGCCATGCTCTGATCACTAGCGCTCTCTCTGTGAAGAGTTATCCCAGGCTTCCATTCCCCCTGCTAAGCATCAAATAGCTGAGCTATTTAAAAATTAAAATAATGTTTTTAAGTCTCTGCTAAGCTGAGATCTTTTCCTGGCAAGTTCATGGGTGGAATCAATTTTATAGCCACGTTACCAAACAAACTAAAAATACATGGCTTAATAATGGAAAACCTGACACCACCTAAAGTATAATGGAGCAGGCGTGCTGCTGTAATAATTCTTTTAAGCCTACAGAAACTAAGCAACGTTAATTATTAATCAAAAGCAAAACACCCATTTTAAACATTTTTCAAGATGTACTCATGTAATTTATTGCTACTATATATTATTTTATATCCATAACTGTCATTCAAAGTCAGCAACACTTACACAACTGTGAGGACACTGATCAGAAATAATACCCAAAACACATGACACAAGGCCTAACAAAGCGTTGAACTAATCAGCTGTGCAATCTTCTTGTCTTCCCATGTTAGTGTCTCTTCCTCCTCATGGCTTTGCCCACCCAAACGCTCCATATTTACATCAGCTGGTGTCTTTTATTTTGGGCTGTGGATAGTTCAGACAATGAGCACCTCTATCAGTACTATATGGTTTAATCACTGCAGCAAAGAATACCTAAGAAATATATACTGGGGCAAAACCAGATTATGTTTGTTTCAAACCCATAGATACCAAGGAAATTTCTCTAAAGATCATTTTGTTCCACAGTATTCTTATTTCTTAGCCTTTGTTGTGGAACACAAAAAGTAGTTTCATCTTCTTTTGTTTCTTGCCAACCTGTTACCTGGGAGAGGTGGAGACAATCAGTTTGACAGGTAATTGCTTAGTTCTGAAGAAACATCTGGGAAGGAGAGGTGAAAAAAGACCACTAATGGAATGAAAACTGCAGTCAATAAAAA
Organism: Pygoscelis adeliae; assembly: GCF_000699105.1. Taxonomy (NCBI): domain Eukaryota; kingdom Metazoa; phylum Chordata; class Aves; order Sphenisciformes; family Spheniscidae; genus Pygoscelis; species Pygoscelis adeliae. The sequence continues at coordinate 4,711,907 of NW_008825156.1, read as the reverse complement.
CTAATGTGGATTTTAAAATGGTACACTGTCAAACAAAGGCTTTATAATGGAGTCTTAAAATGCTCTCACTTTAATCTTCTCGTATTCATTCTTCATCTTCTCTTATTCTGATCTTGGTCATCAGTCTGGAATGATGCACTTTTTTCTCACTACAACCTTAAGGTTGCTGTGAATTAATTGTATGCTTCTTTCAGTCCTCATTACAGTCTTCGACACAAGAATGAGTTTTCACAGAAGTGAATGCCAGGATGTTCTGATTCTCATTGAATATTCTCATTAATCCATTCTTAGGACAAGGACTAATGATAAAGAATAAGTATAGATATTAATTATTTTATTTCTCATGGCAATCTTGGGGATGTAATGAGAATGGAATGATCACCCCTTTTTGGTTCTTAAAGTAAGGTTTTTTTAAGGATAGAAAAATATTCAAAATTAATTTATTCTTGTAATTAAACTGTGATAAGACCAGAAGCTTAAAACACATCACATTAATTCATTTTCATGCCAGTTTTAAGGGCCCAAACCTGTAAGTGCCAATTAGAGCGAACAGAAGCAGAGGATACAGGTCAGCGGAGAGTAGAGCATCACAAATTACTTTTTTGGAAAATGTGCTGAAAATAGACAACAGTATAGTCCTAAGATGGCAACAAGACGTAATAACATTACAAATTATTTCTGTTTGCATTTCTATTCATTTCCAATAGATCTTCTGTATTGGTGGCTGTACATTAGCACAGTTCTTCAGTTATCAATGTCTTTCACCTCTGTATGGATGGCATATTGACTTATGCTATAGTTTGTCAGAAGTCAATAGTTAAACTGTACCTCATCAGATAAATGTACTTGATTTTAAAGACAGCTAAAGCTATCATGATTATTTTTGAGAGGCTTATTACAGAGTAAAATCCATAGAGTTTTCATGATATATCCATCCTTGAGAGAACAAATACTGGGCAGAGGGCAAATATTATTGCATATGGGAAAGGCATTAAGGAAATCTAGGCTGCTCAAATTGTTCCGAAGAGCACAAGGCCCTGAACTCTCAACAGCTTCCTCTACTGGCCCTTTCTTCTAGAAAGTTTTTTTAAGAAAGGAGAAGGTAGGAGGACAAATTCTGACTTTCTCTAGTATTCCATTTAAACCCGAAGCCCCACGCTTGTTTCCACAGGAGGCAGATGACAGATTCTGACTACTGAGGTCCTTAGTGAATTATGGATAATGCTGTCATTTATATTGGGATGGGAGAAGAGTGTGAAGAATCCTAGCAAGGCACGTCATTTACTTCAAAACCTTTTTTTACATGAAGTTTTGTGTCAATCCTTTTTTAAGAGCATCTTCAGTCTTTCCCACATTTTTCGTGGTTTTGGTATTATACCATAGGCATATTTTGATTTAGAGTGAAAAGAATACATGGCTAATTTCAAAATAATTCCATTAATTTGGAAGTATTCCAATATAGATAGGAAGTGATGAAATATTACAAAGTAATAGATACTCAGTGTCATAATGTGGTGATGCACAGGATGAAAGCAATATGTTGCCTATGTGCTCATCCCATTCCCAGCCAATTCCAGCTCAGTCTTTCACTGATCCAACTCACCTTCCACATACAAAACTCAAGGACATACCTGTGGTTGGCTCACTCAGGAATCCCTAAACAAATACAGGGAGTTATTTCCCTGCAGTTACAAGTGTTAAGTATTCATTGATAGTTGCATGTTTGGGCTGAGCCATCCAACAGTTAGTCCTAAAAACAGAAAAGAGAAATGACAAACAGGTTTCTCTGAGAATGTCTGTATTAATTTGGTAATTTTCACTCTTGTTGACATTAATATAACTGTGTGAGTACAGAGTTCCTTACAGCCCTGTTTCTGAATAGCACAGTGCCTGTGAAAAATAATCTAGTTTCTAAGCATTACACAATAAGGTGTTTCTGATAAGAATCAAAAAAAATGTACTCCATAGACTCCGTTAAAGTTGAAGAGCAATACCAATGCACTAAGAATTCTTAGCCTATCTTTCTTTTTTTTTAAAAAAAAGTCTTAATCATCCAGAAGGGTATCTGTTGGACAGGAACCTACCTACTTACTGCAGGTTCTGTAAGGACTTCCTGCAAGAAGGGAAAATCATATAAATATACCAAAACTCTGGAGGACATTGAACCAACAAAAGAAATTAGCAAGACCTTGCAAAGAAGTTACAGTATTTGTTTCTTTAGTAAAGTAGTTTTAAAAGCCCTGAGCCTAGAGAATCTCCTGTGTAAGAACACAGGAAAATAATGCAGGTTCATATTTCATTTGAAATATTTTAAAACTATTATTTGACTTATTTTTCTCAGTCACAGCACCCAATTGAGCACTAGGAATAAACAAGAGGTGCACAAGCAGAGAGCAATGGAAATGTCTGTGGTCTATCTGCTTACAGTGTTTCTATTGCAAAATGAGAGAGAGGGTAGTAATCAGGAGATGCTGAAATCTAGCACAGAATCCTATGGACAATGCTGCGTATGTAATACAGCTTTCCACCCGACTACAGGAATTAGCCACAGCTGCCCTAGCGGCTTGAGATCTGTAGATGAAGAGTACTATAATCTGAGCTAGATTTCATTAAGGTATCTGAATAGGAATCAAGAGAGATGCATCCAGTTCTTTGGTGGGTCATATGGGCTCTCATCTCATTCAGCTGAACTCATCTTGAGCATTAAATTAAAATTAAATTTGTGTTTAAATGTTGATTTCTGCAGTGTAAATCTAGCCTTGATTTCAGAGAGCTTTGAACAATGAAGATGAGGCTAATAAACATATTTTTGCTGCCCTAACCATTCAGGATGTAAATTCAAAAAAGGAGCGTTTTTTTTTCTTAGCAGTGTACACACTGTATCTGATTTTATTTTGGCTTTGTTCATGTTTACTTAGTGGGATTTTCATGAATATTCTAGCAGGCTACTCAAGGAACAGGAGTGTTCACCTACTCATTGAATTTGGAGTTTGATCCAAGTAACACTAGAAGTAATGGAAGCATTCATGGCACCCTTACACTTATATGCAATACTGCATTCACAGAATTTCAAATTTAGCAGCATCTTATTCACATTAAAAACTTAATTCTAAGATTTTTTGCATGCAGTTAGGAAACAGAATTGTAATGTCAGACCTATTTCTTTACTCAAAACAGCTTAAACATCGATTTGTACAGACTAGATATTTATAGAATCATAGAATAGTTTGGGTTGGAAGGGACCTCTAAAGGTCATCTAGTCCAACCCCCCTGCAATTAAGCAGGGACATCTTCGATTAGAGCAGGTTGCTCAGAGCCCCGTCCAACCTGGCCTTGAATGTTTCCAGGGATGGGGCATCCACCACCTCTCTGGGCAACCT
>NW_008825156.1:4707144-4708212 GCF_000699105.1 Pygoscelis adeliae | reverse complement strand
ACACAGTACTCCAGGTGGGGTCTCACCAGAGCGGAGTAGAGGGGCACAATCCCCTCCCTCGACCTGCTGGCCACGCTTCTTTTGATGCAGCCCAGGATACGATTGGCCTTCTGGGCTGCGAGCGCACATCGCTGGCTCATGTCCAGCTTTTCATCCACCAGTCCCCCCAAGTCCTTCTCGGCAGGGCTGCTCTCAATCCCTTCATCCCCCAGCCTGTCTTGATACTGGGGGTTGCCCCGACCCAGATGCAGGACCTTGCACGTGGCCCTGTTGAACCTCATGAGGTTCACACGGGCCCACTTCTCGAGCTTGTCCAGGTCCCTCTGGATGGCATCCCATCCCTCTGGCATGTCAAATGTTATTACTTATTAGTTAGCATGGTATCACTAACAACAAAATGTAAAGAAAAAAGGAAAAAAAAGGGGTCAAAACATTGGGAAACACAGTAAAGCCAGTGCTATTGACCTGTACAACAGTTCCTTCAGTAGCGAAGGAAGCTTAAACTCCTGGTGCTTTAACAGCTCAACTAAGCAGCTTGGGAGGGCATTACAGAAGTGTTGCATTTGAAGAAAAGAACAATACAACACCACATTCCTTCTCCCAGGTCCAGTTTCAAATGGTCTATATTAAGCCTCAGCCTCATTCATTTTCTCTCTACCAAAAAACAGATATTGATTCATAGCTATAGAAAATACAGTGAAAGTTTTAACAAAAAGAAATCCTTGTACTTTTTTTTACCCCCAGATTCTCTCCCCCATCCCACTGAGGGGAGGGAGTGAGCAAACAGCTGCGTGGTATTTAGCTGCCTGGTAGGTTAAACCACAACACAGGTGAACTGCATGAAGCTGGGAAACTTGCAACAGCTTGTTCCCAGTTACAAATAAATGCAGTTTGTCAAAGGCTAGCATAATGCTCTCCCCTCTCCCTTTTCACCATCCCCATATGCTGCACCTTGCAAATTTTGTGATATATTCAACTGCCAGCAGGTGGAAGGCAGGCCAAGCAAGGTGTGCCCACCTTGCTCACGTTGCAGCAGAGGGACACTTTGCTTGATGCAAAAAGGCAGCA
>NW_008825156.1:4688908-4693215 GCF_000699105.1 Pygoscelis adeliae | reverse complement strand
GGTCTCTGCGCTCCCCTGTGGGTTCCCCGGCTCAGGAAACCCCCCTGTACGCCGCGATCCACCACTCCACTGCGGGACGCGCCTGCACCGGAGCTGATAGCCTCTGCGAGGCAATTCATTTGCAATTAATAAACCACAGACCAAAAAATTACTTTCCAAATCATTTCTAATTATGAAGAAAATCATAATTTGCAGCCAGAAGAGAGGTGGAGACGCACAGAATAAAGTACTGGTTATAGTCCCTTCTCTCAACTTTGTATCCATGTCAGAAATTTCCCAAAAAGTGTGTTGCATGAAACAAATTTATTTGTGATGTTACCTCATTGACTGCCATTTGAATTGCCTTCCATGGCATAACACTAAAGGTGAATGTAGTCTTATGTCTTTTCATGTATTCTATTCCTAGTCAAAATATCATGGGAAGGCATTAAGTAGAGTGCTTTCCCACAGTACTGTAGCATTGACTAGGGGAGGCCTAAAGAAGGGAAAACATGCCTTTGGGAGTTGGCAGAGAATGCACTGGGACAGGTAAAAGCTTACAAGATTTTGCAAGACTAGAAGCCAAAGTCTATGAGAAACTTCTTTTTTGTTTATAAGTACTGTTTTAAATAAAAATTTCAGACTAGAAATTAAAATTTAAACAATGTAAGTGCCTCAGAGAACCAGGCTCTAAAGCAGTCCCTTAATGGGACTCCCGCACAGCCTTTATTTTTTAATGTGAAGAAGGGAAAGGATTTGCATTAAACTTTAAAAATAATCAAAATAAAAATCCTTTTTGTTTTTGTGGACTGACAGTGTTACTAAGAACGATTGTGTTCACTTAATGGGTGTCCATTGGTAAGGAGAACTTCCTTCTGTGTAACAGGGGTTAGATTCAAATTTAAGCTTGTCTTGGCTGTCCTGGAGTCTATATTTTTCAATCAATTAGGCAGAATGTCATGTCTGAAGTATCTGCTCTTTAACAATTACATCTCAACCATTAGTATGTGTGTAAGCTCTTAAGGACTGCTTTTAGAACATGAAATAAGAAATGTCATGTGAGACAACTGTATTAAATATATGTGATCTGGAAGACCAACACTTGCTGTGTTTCCTATTATTTGCTGTGAGAAGTACAACAAACACACTTTAGCGTCATATTGAACACTTTTATGCTAGACAGTTACCCAATTCAGCACAAACCTTGAGAAAACATAAAATTACCATCTTCCTGTTCTGCTATCCAAACATCAAAATTTTCTACACTGCAGAAGGTTATGCAAAGAAAGGAAGACATTACCCATTCTTTAGCCTCCTTCTTTTCAGTCTCCCTCAGTAAGTTGGTTGTTGTAATAAGTAGAAACATACAGAATATAAACAGGAGATGCTGGAGTTGAGGAAACAAGTACATTCATAAAGGACAAAGCAAAACCAGCCTGTAGGAGGAAACCTTCGCGCTGGAGGCCCGAAACTTCAAGATCAAGTCTGTTAATACAGTAGGGTACCTCTTAAACTGAGTCTTTAGGCCCTGTTACTACCTCTATATCAGTAACGAAAAGTAAATGAAAATAAATACACAAGCAATGCTCCTTGATGCACACAAGGTTTAATATATGCTGATGAGCATCAGTATTTCCAACAACAAAATTATGCCTTTCTACTCATCACTGGTGGACCTTGTTCTCACAATATTGCTACTTATTTTGGTAATGAAAGTCGTTTGAAAGTTGAATCTGCAAGTGAATGTACTGTGGTGTACACAGTGCATAGTTCCCATAAATTTAGCACACAGGAATTTATTTCAGCAGCTACAGCTTTCAGTAGTTCATCAGTTTTGTTTTGCATGAATGTAATTTACCTTTCAGCCACCAAAGGCTTACAGTACAGGTCTTGTATTGAAACAAAACTAGTACTGTAACAGCACTCACATCATGCTCCTGAAGGGGGGAAAACCCTCATACTTATTCCAAAGTTTTCCAAGCAGTTAAACTCAAACACAGATGTATATCTCTGCACATTTTTAGAGCAGTGTTAACAGTCTGGCTGCACTAGGCTAGTAAAATTACAGTTTCAATAATGCAGCTGTAATTATTTCTATAATACAAGGATGCATAGTCTCTTCCTTTTTTTCCTCTTAAAAAAAGAAACCACAGGAAGAGGAAAGGCTATTGAAATGCTATCATGTTGTATAGTCACAGGTCTAAAGGAAAGAGAAATGCTGTGGTCTAAAATGAAATAAATCACTGAGTTTCAGAGACAGTCTTATCCATTGGAAATAGCCACAAATGAAGGAGAAGACAAAAAGTCATTTCGGACCTTGAAAGTGCAAAGATTTGCAATGTTGTTTGGATTTATTGGCTTTCAGGAAGAAGGACCCATTTCATTAATGGAAATTTTACCTTACTAAAGCATAGAGAATTTGGCCAAGTTTCTGCTATGCATGTTACCTTCTTTTATAAAATATGAGCCAGCCTGGTTTTTGTTGAAGTCGTTGGGATTTTTGGCATTGATTTCAAGATGAATAGCCAGCGGGTCCCAAGCAGAGAAGATGAGGGAAAAGGCATACTACCTTTTACCCAAAGTACAGTTCAGATCAAATGCTGTGAGCTTCAGGGGTGTATTTCCTGATGCTTTCTTCATGTCTTAGTCATTTCTGTTCACAATAACCAACTTCTTCTATAGTCCATTTTACAACTACATTTGTGTTTTAGAGAGGAAATCTAATACTAACCATGGAATCCTGTCAAGAATTCAGTAAATCAAGTGACTTTTTATGGCATTTTACAAGAAAGAAAACCATTCAGGTAAACTGACAAGTCCAAATAGGAATAGGAGACTCCAACTAAGGCGTATGTTATGAATCATAGCCTACTACCCCTGCTGGGATTGAGAGAGAATCTCCAGCCCAAAATGAATTCAAACCAGTTCACAGGGATTCTTAAAGTTTTGCTAAAAAGGGAAGTCAAAATGCTGACAGCTTTATTAGAACATATAACTCAAAATAAGAACCAATGCATTTTAAGACTTAAAGGATACGTTTCAATAGGAATCTAATTCCCTTTAAGATACTGTTGAACTTCCTAAATAGTACTACATCTTGCTAAAATGTCATGGGTATTTATATTTTCATCAGAATGAGGTATTTGGCTAGCTGGGCTAAAAGTTGCCTCTTCAATAAGTATTCCAGCAATATATGCTGAGTTTCAACAGCTGTTTGTCCATTCAGGATCGCTGTGAGCCTTGATACTACAGTGTTCAGGATAATCTAAGAATCTACAGAGTTATGATAACTTTGTGTTGTGAGACCTTTATATAAAACAAATACAGCTAAAATGTTATACTTCTCTGCTGCTCTTTATGCACCAGGTTCTTTCTATGAACATTGTGGAATTTTGCCTAAGCAAACTTCTACAACTGTAAGGAATGCATACATCAGAGATATTTATAGAGATATTTATGGTCTACTTTCTTTTCATGGTGCATATGCACATACATATATGTATTAAAAATCTTTTGATCTGTTTCTGTAAGTCTCAAATATTTGGTAGAGCACTAAGAAGCATTTTTGTGGCCATGCAAGGAGTGCAAAGTCAATGCTGTATGGACCCTTCCGGACTAATGCTTACTGCACATCCATATGCGGCTGAGGGATAGAGGGGAGGCACTGGACTTAATGTTCTACATAACTTCACTTAGGTCTGTGTTTCTTTTGTGTTTTACTTGCAAAAAAAAAAAATTTAAATGGGCTTCAAGCACCATTCATACATGTCCCATCTTATCTCTATGAAGTTAATGTCATTGTAGGGTCACATAACAGATTAATCTGTTTAAATCAAGCATGATAAATATTTTAAAGTATAAAATAATATGAAAGATGTTTTACTGTTACAATGATGTGACAAGTTAATACATTTCTTATGTCATCACAGAAAGAAAAGATTATTTGCTGTCCCAAATATACAGAATACAAATAATTTTTAAAATCTGGATTTACTACCAGCTTTAGTGTCCTAGTAAAGAAGAGGGATTCTTCCTTCAAGATTGCTTCTTTTAGATTGTTATAATGTAGTGAGTCCTCAGAATATTACTGGAGTGAAAAGAAAGTCATCTCTCATTAAGCATGAAAGATCAAGTATCTTAACTGAGTTATTCTATTAAAGGTCCCCACAGATACAGTGGACTATTTTAAGCCCACCGAAGGGCAAAAGCTGTATTCAGTATGATGCAAAACAGAGGTCCAGGCTAAATCAGCGCAGGTTCATTGGGATAGGAAACGTTCTTCACTGCACCCAGTCACACAAGTTTTTTCGATACTTGAGGTATTCCTC
>NW_008825156.1:4683624-4688898 GCF_000699105.1 Pygoscelis adeliae | reverse complement strand
CTCCTTTTCTTTCCCCTGCTGTCTCCTGCTTCACCAATTGTTTCATTTGTATTTTATTTTCCAGAAATTTGAAGTATGCTGCAAATAACATCCAAGCCTGGCCCAATATTATCTCTGTCAAACAAACATCTTAATAGGGATACATGACAGTTTAATTGATTTTTTAAAAAACTAGCAAAATAGGAGCAACACTGTAACATTATGTACAACATTGGAAAGTAGTTACTGGTTTTCTTCTTTTTTTCTTTTTTTTTTTTTTAATGCTGAAATGGCAGGAACAGCAGCTGACAGAGCTGCATACTTGCATTTGCTTGGCATACCCTCCAAGCCCTCACTGTGTTGTCCTTGTTATAACTACAGCCACATTAGCCTCCTAACTAGCTTTATAACCAAGGCTTTTCATCAAGCAATATTGGTCAAAGAGTTAAGGTCAGACTGGCAGTTGCTGACCTCTTTATTCACACAATAAATCCTGATTATTCTAAGGTTACAGTTCATTTATATAACCTCATTGTTATATACTTTACTGGGCATTCACACCTAGCACAATATTTTGCTAACTGTATGAAAATAAAATAAATCATAAGCTTAGGGTTTGTGGTACAAAAAAAAAAAAAGAAAAGAAAAGAAAAAAGAAAACAGTAACAGGCAAGCAAGTGAAAAATGGAGATGATAGCTGTAGACCTATCAAAAAACACTCACTATTACGCAGTGAAAACAATGAAATAGAATTATTTTTCCTCGACAGTTTTCTGTAACAAGATACCTGTTACAGATTCCCCAAAACAAATAAAAAAAGTCTTTGGATGAGAGTATTTCACTTTATGTTCAATGAAAATATTCACTTAAAATATTCACTATAGGTATAAAAACTGTAGCCTGCAGTAGTAGGAACCACCTAAAAACCCATCAGTTGACACAAAAAGGAGTAGTCTGTATTCTCAGAAACAAAGACCGTGGAGAGAACACCATGCCCATTGTCTTGCCACTTCCCCATACTATCTCCAATATTGCTAGGAGATAGTATTAAAACTAGTTTTAAAACTATTTTCCTGTCCCTCTTCATCTGCCACAGAGTCTCAAAATTTGCCATAGATCAGAGATACAGGCAAAGTGCTGCTGAACTTCAAGAGCTTTCTCCTGTAACAGCCCCTTAATCCAGTACAGGTGAATTTGCCTGTATGAACTATTCTGAAGTGGCTCTAGTTTGTGCCACAGACCAAACTACTGTCAGTAGCCTAGGGGAAAGAAGGCAAGACATGCTGTCTTCACATTTTCATTTTTGATAGGATAGAGCTGGGCTTAAAATCAAGCGCTCTATAGCATCTAATGAGAATCTTTTGATTAAACAAATATTCTTTTCAAAAATGAATGCTTTTCAATAAATACCCATCCTATTGAGTACTTTTAATAGGAGCTTTTAAATGAGAAGAATGTTTTCATTTGTAAATTTATTTTTTTCTCTACAACATTCAACTCTCAGCAAGCTCATTCATCACAGAAAGTCGTTATCTGTTTAAGAATGCTGCAAACATTACTATTTTTCTTAATTTCTATCAAAATTTTGCACAAAGGTAAAAGCAAGTCCTTCCAACTTTGGTAGAAGCTTTTTCTCTTTTGTTTTCTTCATAGATATATAGACTAGATAGCTAGCAATCGTTGGCAATTATAATTCAGTTTTATATATCCGAAGAGAAATGCAGTCAAATACCTTATCTCCTGGGTTTGTTACCTAATATCTTCTTTGTAAATGGCTTATCTTCATCTGCATAGCCTTCTATGACCAGTGTCATTTCATTTTAATGGACCAGAAGACCATTTCATTTTAAATTTATAAACAGAAAATTTTCATATTTATCCACCTGAGATCATCTCGGCTCTCTTTTTCACTGTCAATATAGTCTGAGAACTTACATGTCACCTCTGCTTACTTAAGGCCCAAACATAGTACAAGCTGAGAAAGTCCTGTGCTCCAAAAAAAGTCTGTTTGAGGGTGCTTTCTAGGAAATCACAGAGAGAAGTAAAATTTAGGCAGTTTTGTACACAATGCAAAGATGATGACCTTAGTGATGAATTAGCGCACAGTAAATTTGCAGCTGCCATCTAACTAGGAGGAGAGGCTGCAGGCATCAGAACTAGAGTTCAGAATGAACCTGATATCAAATGACCTAAAACTAAACATATCAGTTGGGAATGCCCAATGTTCTAAACACCAGCTGGAAAAAGCCAAGAGGTAGCAATTTTGCCAAAAATTATTCAAAGGAGTGGGTGTTATGGGTCACAAGCAGAACATTAGTCAGCAGTGCTAAGGTTGAGGTGAGAAAAAAAAAAAATCACAACCCCCCCCAGTACACTAGGATAAACATAAATGGGAGTATCATCAGAAAGACACATAAGAGAATTTTTACACTTCATTTGGCGGTATGGCCACAACTGGAATAGTGTGTGGGATGGGGCATCACATTTAAATAGAAAGCAGCCTCCATTTAGCCCACTGGAGAACAAGAGGAATGATCTGGAAAACACATTATCTAAAGAAAGACTGAAAGAACTAGGGTTGTTTAGTCTAGACAAAAGATGACTGAGGGGAAGTGTGAAGGCAATATTCAAATACACAAAAGATAGCTCCAAAGCAGAGAGGAATAATTGTTCTCCCTGTCCACTCTGGATAGGACAAAAATGACAGGCTTCAATTGCATCAAGGGAGACGTAGGTGTAGGTTGGGGCATTAGGGAATACAATCTTCCAGTAGTGATGGTAGGCTAGTACCTGAATAACTAGGAACACTGTGGAATCCCCAAGCCTGCTGGCTTTTAAAGCAAGCACTTTATGTATAATCAATCCAATCTTGAGGCTGGATCTGTCATCTAGTCCATAGCAAAGGACATATTTAAGGTCCCTTCTGATCTTATTTTAGTGAGTATTAATGGCTGTATACCCCCTGGTATACAAAAGGGTATAATTTCAAATCCACTAGCTGTGGTGTAATTAACAACAGAAAGCAATGGAATGGTGAGTGAGGCCCGTATGATATCAGAAATAGCTTGAAGTAAGCAGCATGCTATTTCAGGCCTTGTATTCACTGCCCCACATAGCTGCAAGTACCCAGTTGAATTATTCCAAAATCCCCAAAGCACGTTTGGAAAGACATGAGCACTTCATTGATTCTAACTGTGATTGAGAACAACGTCTCCGGGACTAAGCTCTTATACTGAAGCTTTGCTTAATTTTTTGGCCCAATGGTAATTTTTGAGGTTTCTTCATGGTTAGGTTAGTTTCTCAGAGGAATCTATCTATAAGTTTTGTGCGTGTGTGTGCGTGTGTGTGTGTGTGTGTAAAGAACATAAATTCTCAATCTAATAGTGCATCCATAATTTGCCTACTCCATTTTCAGTGAGGCCTTACAGCTTTCTTATGGAACTACAGCTTTGTGACTGCATGGTTTATTCTTCCTGGATTGAACAGACTTGAAGCTATGTTTCAGATTTCAAAACAGCAAGAGAACGCGAGTCATCATGAGTGAAAAGATTGGATTTTGCTACTTGGAAAATGCTTCCAAAATAAACTTTAGGGTTTCTTTCCTTGTCTCCTATGAAATGTTTAAGGAAAAGCCATGTGCTTCTTTTGCCTGAAATTCATTTGAAAAATGTAAGAGAGTCCATCCTGCTTATCCATATGTAGCATAAAAACCACAAGATCAAACAATTAGAATTGCATCTCAAATGCATGTGTTTGCTAAATGAATTTAAATGTAACCTTGATTGTCTCCTCCTTTATGTCTGGATCCTGACTCTGTGTAAATAGTGCTTAGATCAGGGTATGAAATGGTGCCAATTTCATCCTGCCTTTAGTGAAATTATCAGGATCCTACCAATTTAAGAGTAAAATAAGGTGCATTATTTATTGTTTCCATACTTTTTGTTTTACTCTTCCAGTGTGACACAACTAACAACAGAATTGTATGTTACCTCACACAAACCCGATTCTTAAAGACTAAAGGACTTGTGCACTTACAGTAGTTGCCTTAAAGGCATTTTTATTTCATGCTTGTAAAAGATTACCTTGGCTTTGAAAACTTGATGCCACTATACAAGGTTATTTATTTACATTCCTACTTAAAATTAAATTATATTTGGGTATGCAAATGCACTATGGGGGAGGGTTTAAAAAAACTGGCAAGTAAATCCTAGTGCACTCAGAGGTGGAAATTATTATCCATTTATCCATAATGATTAACAGTTCAAATGCACTCTCTGCTGTTCCCTGTGTCTCAGCAAGAACAGAAGCTTTTGTTTTCCTGAAATAAAAAGATACATCTCTTTTTACAGTAAATGTCTTAAAAGGGGAGCACGTCACTCTCATGGCACAAAGCCAGAAAAATTTAAAATACACCCATCACATACTAAAGAGTAAGTTAAATCCATGAGCCTTGTTTACGAGACATTAACACAAATATGGGTTGAGAAAATATGAAATTATACTTTCCTGATATGTATTAACTTGCACAGGGTATTGCAGAGGGGGTACATACAAGCTTTAAATATCACCTCAAAAAGTCTGTGTGTTGAAAAAAGAGCATGATAAGCCCTTCTGAAGAGGGGACAGGCCTTAATAAGATGGCACGGTATCACCTATTTTTTGGTTGGCCAATATGCAAAAATAAACAAATTTAAAAAAAAAAAAATGAAAAATGTAACCAGATGACTTTGGAAGTGTTTAACCATCCATAAGAAAAACAAAAAATCCTGTTACAAATAAAAATGAACCATCAGACAATGTTGGAGCATGTCCACTTGCCCAACTGATATTATAAGGATCTCTTGGTGCTAGCAAGGAAGAGAGGATGGGTTTGATTTGGTTTTCTTTTTTTACAGAATGATTTCGCCTTTTTTTATTTGGGCTTCACACTTTTCCTGGGGCCTCTGGGCTCCTGTCCAGGCCAAGATACTTCACAATTGACTTTGATTTTCTGAGGTAAGTGATCTGTCACTTTCAGAGCAGTTATAGGAGGGGTCAGGAACGAGGTGGCGCGGTATGGCCTCACTCTGGCTCCTGCCTCTCTGACATTGTACACGCTAATGCAATGTGAAGTAGCACGTCTAAATAGCCTGTCAAACTTTTTTGATGTTAGCAAACCCACAGATGGGATTCATTTCCACACTGTTCAAAAAACGTAAACGATACAAGGACATTAAAGAGCATTAAACTACTTGATGACATTTTGGTCACATTAATGAAAAGTGGCGTTTATAAACTACTACAAAAAGGTGGGGG
>NW_008825156.1:4677855-4683436 GCF_000699105.1 Pygoscelis adeliae | reverse complement strand
CTTGGGTGTAAAGGCACACTGCACCCAGGGACCCCTAGGTAGAAAATGTAACTGTCTGTTTAGGTCTACATTTGTATCTGTTCACTTATAGTGGTTAGTAGCTTCCTACTTAAGGCATCGATGCCAGTGACCAAAGTGTTGCCAAATATAAGAAAGGGTATAAAAATCCAGCCTCACCAGCTTAGTCCCACTTAGCTCAGGTCTAATTTGGCATTCAGTGACTTATATGAAAACATCTCCCATGTCATCCAAGAGCATTAGTTCACACTATAGCCTATAAAGCCTCAAGGGACTCTAGTATGCAGATCAAGAGGGTAAGTTCTAATGGCAAAAAACCTCTTGACTATGGAAATTTCTGAGATCCATTTTTGCCACTTCTACAACCTGTTAGGCACACTCAAATAAGGATTGGGACCCATCTGGGTATGAGGGTTAAACAGTTGCTGGTTCATCTGCTAGAGCAGCAGACGCCTTGGAGCTGGCTGCACCAGGATGCCAGCCTTGCTGGGAAGAAGGGCAGACCGGAGACGTGCTGCGCTGGCTACGCCACTGCCACTAGCAGCCACAGCATATTTTTTTTCAGTGTTCGTGGTTACATTAATTGTTAATGACAAAGGCAACCTTCACTCTGTGTGGTTTCCTGCCCATATTCGGATCCTTTACAAGGCCCCCCTTTTTCTTCCTCTCCTCCCCCTCCCATCATCCCTTCCCTTTCTCTGATAGGAAATGCAACCCGAGATGCGCGAAAAAACAGTGCGCATATTGTCATTTAATTGGCCCCTTGCTCAGGCGCATCGGGCCTCAGCGCGTGTGCTGTAGGGTGTCTGCTCCACAACAGGAAAGAATAAACCCAGACTCAAATCATAGGAAATTCATCAAATATGCTTCTTAGAGTTCTGTCTTTCAAGGTCTGTTTCCCTGCCATATGATCTCTATAAACCAAATTACTGCTGGCCTGAGTACAAGACTGGAGGCGCCTGGGGCTAACATATAATGAATGCCAAATGCATGTGACAATAGACTGATCATGGAGAAGAATTGAAAATTTTTCAAGTAGTTCTTTTATTTCATTTATAAAAAGCAAACTGACTGCACTTAATACATTTAAAAGGAGCCAATCATTTCCCTGCAGTTCCAGACCTGTGTAACAAACCTTTTATATCAACCCCATTAAACAGCTAGGACACAAGATACTTTTGAATAAGGCTGAATGAAGTATAGAAAAGAAAATAAATTTAAAATACCTCATTTTAGTTTGGGAGGAATGTATATATTATTGAATTAGCTCAATTTTTCCTTTTACAAGCCTTTGTGCATAAAGATTCTACCCTTCAATTGCAACACAACAAGGGGGTAAACTCCTTCCGCTGGGAATGTATTATCTCAGAACTGCTGGATTCTAAAAAAGTAAGAAAACTGCTTAAAGGCTAGAGTGATGTAAGATGAATTATTTTTAATAGTTTGTGCAATTAGCAGTCAACAAGAAATTTTTATCCCTCTGTTGCCAATTATTCTAAATAACCTAACAAGTTCAAGTGTTGCTATTGCAGGATCACAAGAAATGTGAAATCTCCAGAAGAAAATATATTATACTTTCTACTATAAGACAGAGGGTAATTAATATTGCTTTTTAGGTTTTAGAAAATACTGCACTTAGAACTGCAAGTCAACTAACGGACCGTCTATAATCTATAAATGCTTCCATATTCTCAGACATCAGCAGTATTAGAGTTACAAAAAAGTAATAATACATACATATTAATAGATCACATTTTGTCCTTTGGGGAGTATATTTTTAAAAGGGCTAAGGCAGCAATAGTAGCTCTTCTAAAATCTCTAAAAGCTATAATTGTTTTATATGAATTACAGTGCTCATATTAATTAACGATGAATGTTTTGTATATGTAAGTATTTGATAAATACAGCCAAAGAAAAAAAATAGCCTGTCTTTTAAGTTGACATTTAAAAAAGAACAAACATGTTGCTGTTTGAAGGTTTGGAACTGGTTAAATACAAGATTATTTTAACCACATTTCAATGAGGAACATGAAATATAGTCCATGAGGTCATGCAATTCAGCAAAACATTTTTTTCCCTTCCTTTTTTTTTCTGGTTAAATAGAAACAAAAGCAAAATTGCCAGAATACCTCTTTAGTCATATTTTAATCAAAGTTCTTAAGAAAACTGCCTGTAGCTAATAAAAAGTTGCATCCCTTGGGCACTCTGTCAAAAGAATCTAAAGAGACATTGACCTACTCTTGAAAGCAGTAGCTGTGTTGGACGTGTCAGGAGCACACAGGGACACTTAGGTCTCAGTCCTTATTCTGGAGGGCTGCTGCATGGAGTGAGGAGATGAGAGACAGGAAAGAGAAGAGCTTGCAGGACCAGGACTGTAGTTTTGAAATCTAACTCTAATATCAGTTTATTAGATGGAGCAGAGAAGTACTCTTTTTCATAGGTATTGGGTGTATCTACATTGCTGTAGAGAGCAGGTTCTGTTCTTCTGTCAGCGTAAATCAATTGGGAATAGCTCTACTGACATTAGCTACAGTTAACTGATATGAAGCCACCAGCAGCGAAATGTGGATCAGTGCTAGAGCATCTATTTGTAGTGTTCTTTTAAAGCACTATGGAAAATAGTTGCTTTGGTGTGTGTGAGCAAAGGAAAAGCTTTTTCAAGTAACAACGAAATTGAGCTGTCTCTATTTTCAAGTTGAACAAGTGAAGAAATATTTTAAATTCAGTTTCAGGTATTTATTCCTACCCATAAAACTTCTTTCACCTGGTCAGAAAAACAGGAACTAGCAAGATATTAGCTTGTATAGAATATTTGCCAAATACTTGTTTCTGATTTCTTTATGTGGGATGCCAAAACATACATGTACACAAATGACTAGTCACTCTGGACTATAGTGACAGCCATTACATGATTCACATTCTTCGTATTTCCCACAGAGACATTTATATACAAAACAGAATATCAACGAGCTACTTATATAAAACAATGCAAAACAAGCCAAAGAATGACTATAAATTAAGTTTTTTAAATGCAACAAGAGAGCAAAATACTTTTGATGAAAAGTTGCTATCTCTCACAAAATCTCTTCCATAATTTTAAAACAGCTTTGCTTCCTCCTCGCTGAAAGCTCTTTCAGAACTTTGTCTAAATGTATCATAACTAATTTATATCAATTTCATCTTGTACAGTATTTTCATATTCAACATCTGATTTACCTTAATGTCAGGAAACATCCTGTTTGAACAAATTTAGGACTGACAAGTCAGCAGAATGGAACTTTTCTCTCCTGGCCACTGCTGGAATGAATCTCAGACCACTGTTTGCCCTGGAAACAGGGAGGACTGATAGACAGTCCATCACGTCATCTGTAGGGCCACGTGACTGTGACAATAATCCCTACCCAGCCACCTCAGTCAGGCCACTCCTTCTGTAGTGTTTGCTGCCTATGAGGTGCAGGATGTTTAGCTCTAAGCTCTTCTCACACTCAACATGCTGAGCCTCACAGTAGTGTATGGCACTGGATCATGAACTTGCAGCCTGAGAGATATTTAGAGCAGGTACTCAAACATTTTGTCTGCGTGTGTGGCAGATTGGTGCATTTGAGATACAAGACTGCCTAAGGCGTCACTGAATCCCTAGAGATTTGGACAGACATTCAGATGTATCAACAACAGTACAGTACAGTATGGTTGAAAAAGCTATAGTTACTTGGAGTTGCCACTTCAGGCATTGACATTCTTTTCTACTTATATACATCCTCCTGGCAAATTGAACATATAAATAGCAATCTTTAAAAACTAATAATCTAGATTATCTCAAATATTCTTGGTCTCTTTCTTCAGGAACACATACGTTTAATGACTTTCTGAACATAAGAATCAGAAGTAGAGAATTTCATATTGTTTTTGTATTGTATTCTAAGTAACTGTGTTAAAAGAGTATTACTAGGGGTGAAAATTCAAGACCTCAAAGCTATAAATAACAGAATGAAAGTTGCCTGCATAAACTTAATTCAGTCTCCTTACTTAAAACTTTACTCATCAATTTTCTACAAGATCCTACATCAAAGAATACAAAGGATTACTGGTGCAGCAGAATTTTCTTTTCCCCTTGTTGTTCAATGTACTGCCTCTTACTATATAGAGTATTGTCCAAGCGCTATTTAAAAAAAAAGAAATTAATTCCTCTGTGGACTTTTGGTGATACTTATATACAGTATTTCAGGGTTTCACATTAATACGTCTCCATGAGTTGAAGGAATATTATCAGCTCTTAAAGATGGAAAACTATAGCACAGAGATTAAAGGTATCTACACTACTTCAGTTCTAAATATGAGGTTCAAAGTACCTGATTTAGACTATTTAGTGCTATATATCACTCAATCATTTGCAACTATGCATACTTCAGCAGATGAAAGCACCATGTCTCAAGTTAGACCCCCAAAAAAGAAGAAAGACAAATAATGACTCCTTAAAAGCACAGCTTGATTGAGATTTGATAAAAATGCCATGGTAAAAGACAACAATCCTGTACCATAACCAAGAAAACATCCTTTTATCCTTGCACTCCTCTACTAAATCTGCTGAATACCTTTAACTGCCACACCTGGAATACAAGGCAAGGAGTCTAAATATTAAAATACATAATAAATTCTATGGGATATATCTATATACCTTAGATACCAAATATTTAAAACTGGTTGATCTGTGGGGAAAAAAGTGGTCATTTACTACTGATCAGAACCAAAGTGATGGGCTACTCCTGTGTGAGCATAGCAGCACCTTGAAATTAGGCAACCGCTTGTCATAGGGAAATTAAAAAACCAAATTAGTATTTAAAAACAGACTTCAGCAATTGGAAGTCACCAAATGCCTTTTAAATAGGTATCTAATCCTGGAAGGCTTTATTGAGCTTCTCCTTACTTTACTTGGAATTCCTTGATTTGCAGTCTGCTTACTTTTCTAACAGCTTCTAACAGAAGGACTTCTAAAGCAGCAATGATGGAGGGGCAACAGTCTCATTTCCACTATTCTTCTCTTCCTGAAAATACATATGCAAAGTCATTTGAGAAACAAAGACCTGAAGAAGTAGAGCTTAGTAAAGAAGGAACTACACCAAGCTGTACATCAGATGACTGGCACTTCTGGGAACAGTGTCTAGGTTTCCTGAATCCTTGTCTGCTGCTGTTGTTGACATATGGCAAACACTGGGGTTTTGGGAGGGGGTGTGTTTGTTTTAAAAAAAAAAAAAGGAAAAAAGCTCATAGAGTTAATAAGAGAGATGCTTGATTTGCCCATATACAGAAATGATGTTTTCATTAAAAACACTCAAAACATTCACAACTGTACCCATTTTTTTCAACAGAAAACAAGGAAATTTAATGCCTGCTTTAAGTGTATGAAGGGCTGCAGTGTTAACACTAGTCATGATCTCAGCCCTGATAATGTAACTCGCAGAGGCGATCAGCTCCGGTGCAGGCGCGTCCCGCAGTGGAGCGGTGGATCGCGGCGTACAGGGGGGTTTCCTGAGCCGGGGAACCCACAGGGGAGCGCAGAGACCCG
>NW_008825156.1:4667225-4674341 GCF_000699105.1 Pygoscelis adeliae | reverse complement strand
TGAGCCAGCAATGTGCGCTCGCAGCCCAGAAGGCCAATCGTATGCTGGGCTGCATCAAAAGAAGCGTGGCCAGCAGGTCGAGGGAGGGGATTGTGCCCCTCTACTCCGCTCTGGTGAGACCCCACCTGGAGTACTGTGTCCAGCTCTGGAGCCCTCAGCATAAGAAAGACACGGACCTGTTGGAGCGGGTCCAGAAGAGGGCCACAAAGATGATCGGGGGATGGAACACCTCTCCTGTGAAGAAAGGCTGAGAGAGTTGGGGTTGTTCAGCCTAGAGAAAAGAAGGCTTTGGGGAGACCTTGTTGCAGCCTGTCAGTACGTAAAGGGGGCTCATAAAAAAGATGGCAGCAAACTTTTTAGCAGGGCCTGTTGCGACAGGACAAGGGGGAATGGCTTTAAACTAAAGGGGGGTAGATATAGACTAGATATAAGGAAGAAATTTTTGACGCTGAGGGTGGTGAAACACTGGAAGAGGTTGCCCAGAGAGGTGGTGGATGCCCCACCCCTGGACACATTCAAGGTCAGGTTGGACGGGGCTCTGAGCAACCTGCTCTAATCGAAGATGTCCCTGCTTAATTGCAGAGGGGTTGGACTAGATGACCTTTAGAGGTCCCTTCCAACCCAAACTATTCTATGATTCTATGATTCTAATATAACAAATAATTTTATCATTGCTAATACTAATAAGATCTAACACACACATTAATGTAGAGTAACTACTGTTAAAATTTAGCTTTTAATAAAGTTATCAAAATATTGCAAGAACAACTATCATGCATTAACATTTTAAGGGCAACCATTGAAACAATAACTTTTGTATAGGCTCATTCTGGAAATTCATGAACCATAGATGATTGAGAAAGAAAAATCAAAACCTGCCTCCAGTGCAAGGAGTGTGGAAGTTAGAGTTCCACACATGCAAAAATCCAAATGAGTCAACAAATACTGTGAGAGTGCCAAAAAATAGTTTAGTTGAACATGTGTGCTTCTTGTTTATGCAAGCTTTTCAAAGAATGTTTTTCATAAAGGAGATGTAGCACTGTTCAATGCTCAGTCACTGTGTTTCTGGGGATATGTCTTGGCTGCCCTATGATCTAGAGTTTAGACTGCTACTGAAGGAGGAAGCAACTCTGTCCTGAGGCAGTTATGATTTAAATCTCCTGTTAGGGTAGAGAAGTTTGTTTTATCCTATTTTTTTCCCTCCTTTTTTTGCCGCTGTTGGGTGCACGTGGCATCCATCAATTTCTTGCTGCATATTTTGCACGCAAATACCAATAGATAGAAGTATGGTGTTGCAGCTGCAGGACAAATGCATGAAAACATCAATTCTTAAAGACCAAACAATGCAGAAAAAATATTAGAAAGAAGCTCTAACAAATCATTAATGCAAACATGCGTAAAATCCTTGGTCATCAGATGAACATTTGATCAGAAATGGTAGCTCATAGATTTGGCTATTTATATTATGATGGGCCGAGGAACAAGAGACAGGATTTCATGATGTACTACTGAACGCTCAGTGGGTTTCAGGTTGCTTTACCTCATGGGAGTCATTCCATGTTATTATAATATAAAGTTAGTTAGAATTTCTCAGGAAGAAGGAATCTCTCTTTAATTTTATCCACTGCTTTTAATACCCACAGATTTTTTTCTGCTTGAACAATTGTCCTTTAAAAGCATTCAGTATTAATTGATGCTCTTACTCATCATATATTCTTCAAAGCATATACTAAGTACTCCTAGTGAAACCTTGTCACTGCTCACCCCCCTCAATTCCCTGTTGAAGTCGATGAGAATTTTGTCATTGAATTCAGTGAAAGATTTCATTCTTTCTCATTAAAGGTATTCAGACACCACAGGCTTTTGTTTGGCAAGATCTAGCTTCAATTTTATCCAAACCATCAGAGCTCAGGGAACAGGCAAGGTCAACTCCCTAATGAATTCTGAGACCAATTTGCGTACTTCTTGGTCAACTACAGAATCATGCTCACTTGACTGTCAGGTATTCTTTAAAGTATTTCTTCTTTAGATTTTATGCATTAAATGAAGACAATGGGACAAATTCTGTTTCCAGTGATCTTAACATAAATTTATAGGGCCTGTATTTATACTAATGAAAAATAAGATACATAGCTTTATTCCTCTCTTTGTGACAGGGATACTTACACAGCTTGAAAAGCTGCAAAGCAAAATTTACTCAGCTTATCTGATTGATTACCCTTATTCTTCAAATAACTTGTACCTAGAACACAAGTAAAAATGGCTTTTCTGGAAAACACAGTTGAAGTACACTAGTTAGTCATTAAGAAGTATATGCATCAACATCTCTATACACAGCCTGCATCCAAGTGCTTTGTAAGTCAAGTCCTCCAATACTTAGCTCTGGAGATGAAGAAAAGTAATTGTGCAATTGTCAAATTTTCCTTGTCTTGAATTTGAGAATCCTAGCCATAAAGATGGCTCGTCATAGCCTGTTAAGTCACCAAGACAAACTAGCTGTTTTATACATAGGGTAAATCAGTTAGTGATTTCACAGCCATTTCACTTCCAGAAGTGTCATATATGTGAGTGGGTGAGGCCACCCACATGGTCCAGTGTTGTGGTCTGGTTGCTCTGCTGGAAAAAGCAGTATAAAGCCAGTTTTTTGGCTTCTGCCAGTGCATCCAGATGATTTCAATTTGTTAGGATTCCACTAGAGTGGTCAGCATTACTTTGACAAAGCTGTGCCAACAGACAACTCTTTCTGCAGCCTTAAGAATTTCAGTACTCACTGGGACCAGGCAGAGGTACAGAGCTATCTGCTTTACAATCCGTTAGCCATATGGCTTCTTAAATTTGTGTCCATTAGGTAGCTCCCATATATACAAGTGTTTATTATGTGGCTTACACACAATAAACACTTTACTGAGCTCAAGTTTCTACTGATGGAGTAAGGAGAGATTATGACAATAGCCGTACCTTAGGGAACCATATATTGAGTTCATTTTTAAGTACAGTTCAGGCTCCTGAAACTTACAGTAAGACATTAGACTGGACTTGCCCATTAGTAGACCAATCAGTAAGTGCCAAAAAAAATTGACACTACAATTTTTATGCTTGTTCCTAAGTAACTAAAATTTTGTATGTAGGACAGCAATACCACAGAGATCATTCTCTTTTTCAACTTATGTTTGGCAACCCTACCTATAAGGATGAAAAGTCCTTTGGATCATATAAGATTATCTGTTGATCACAAAAAGGTTTAAGTATTCAAAAGGTGCTCCTTGAATTTTCTGATCGAGTTTTACTATGCAGTAAAAGAGAGGAAATAGTCTTGGCACTTCTTATGTTCCTGGTGTTCAGCAAGTTAACCATCAGCATGAGTCCAACCTCATATTGGCAAGAATCTCATGTTCTCAGAATTTCCATCTACTAGTTTCTATTTCATTAGAGAGATGGTGTGTGGAGAACGAATGGGTTCTCTTTCTAGACATTCAGACTGTTGTATAGGTTGTTAAATCATCAGAGGAATTAAGTGTTTTAAAAGTATTCGGGACTAAGACTGCGGTGCATAACATATAAGAAACATTTCTTAGCTAAGTACTGTATGTACTTGGAAAAGTAAGTAACGTTGCTGATGCCACTGATTAACTCATTACCTGCAAAAAAATTTCCTGTTTTGGAACCAGACCCCAAGTAGCAGCTTACTACTCGGAACGGACAGCAAATGTCTTTCCTTTTACTTCCTCACCTTGTCCTTCTACCTTCACCAAACATGTGAAGATGACTTCTAGAAAGTGAGATGTTTCTACCACAAAGTGTAATATACAAGTTGAGCGCCTGGACAGAGAAAAAGATCATTTCATGACACTCTATTTCCAGCAGTCAGGGAACAAACCTATCAACTAATAGTAACCCAACTGGTAGGCACACACATACTTTCCTGATTTTTATTAAATTTATGGGCTTCTGGAGCCAACTAAGAATTTTATGTTTACAGAACTGCTAAAGGCTTGGAACATTTTACAGACACTGAATTGATATTCTACCCAAATTAATAAAAGTCTGATGCATAATATAAGTGGATTTTACTCCCCAGTAACAGCTTGACCTATTTAATAATAGGAAGCCAGGATCATCTCAATGTCTGCATGTTTCTTTTGGAAGATATGGAGAATAAGTAACTGAGATCGCTATGAGTTGACTGTTGTATGCAGCAGAAAGGACCAAGCAGATAGTACTTCTCCTTCTGACTCGGCAAATATCGAGCTCAAGTCCAAACACGGTGTTAACAGACAAAGCTATTATAGTAGTTCAGCCTTGTGAACAGTTAGAAAGTGAAGTTTATGGTCTCTATAGCTTCTGTGGCATCTTCCCAAAATTAACTGGGGAAATCACTGGTTTCAGGATCTGAAATTCTGCCACTTGTAGGAGATATGCAAAGAACAAAACACAAACCTACATCTTAAACAAATATGAGAAAATCATACGCTACAAAGTCAAAATATTCTCTTCCCAGCACTGTACAAACCCATATAGAAGAAACTATGCTCCTACCCAATAAATCAAAGACACAAACCCAGTATTATTCTTCACATATATATAGAAACTAACAATATGCAGATCAAGTCACCCAAACACATAGTAGGTTCTTCTCAGAGCTGAGGGTGTAACTCCAAGCACCTAACAACTGCAATACACAGCTAAATTCTCTACAGTCTCAACAGATTCATGAAAGGTCCTGAGTACCTCTGTGTTCACAAGAAGGCAAAGGTGTTCATCTTTTCTGAAGTCATTCAGCACTTATCTACATGTACTGTGTTAAAACTGTTCAGAAAAAATGTAAGTAGGTAATCTGTTTATTTCACATATATGGACAAACTCAGCCTATGTTTCATTAGCAAGGAAAGATTTTCTTACAAGTGTTCTCATCTCACTGGAACTAAAGAGCTGCCAGCTGCATAGAAAACCTTGCTTAAAGAAATATCATTTTGGGAAAACTTAAAATATCCCGATATCCTTTCCACCTCTTTATGTGTATTTAAATGAGCAGCAACATACCAAATTTGAACTCTTAAAATAAAAGTCTCAACAATGTCATTTCTATATTTAGCATAGTAGTAGTCCCATGCCAAGATTTAGTCTTTGGAATCTTCGCTGCATACATATCACATACATGTTGCTACAAGAAGTAACAAATATGTAACATCTGGCATTTTTGTGTTCCAGTCTCAAAATGTGAAAAGTAAATGAGGTATTTTTGCACAAACTAAAAATGTACAATGCCTAACAGTAAATGGTAGTACATCCAGGCTTAGCTTAGGAAATGATCTAATTGCTAACACAGGCCATTCTCCCATCTCACAAACACGGGACTTTTTTGAAAGCACTGAACCCCAGCTAATATTTCAGCCAAGCCTGTCTGATCTACTTTGTGGCAGCAAGCCATTAGATCAGTGGACTTCAATTCTTTTTGCTCACGGGACAGAAATGTTTCTCTTCTTAAACATCCATCCAACAGTTCCAGTATTCATACTAACAGAATTAAGTTAGTTTTTGTTGCCATTAAATATCATTATATTCAAAGAGGAAAGGAACAAACATATTTTAAAGTATCTAGTCTTGACCTAACAGTGCCTGGACTTGAAAAAGATGATGAAGGTGCTATGCCAGAGTGTCTTTAATATGACATCCT
This sequence comes from Pygoscelis adeliae, assembly GCF_000699105.1. NCBI lineage: Eukaryota > Metazoa > Chordata > Aves > Sphenisciformes > Spheniscidae > Pygoscelis > Pygoscelis adeliae. The sequence continues at coordinate 4,668,667 of NW_008825156.1, read as the reverse complement.
GCAAACTACTTTCTTCTAAGCTTTTTATTTTTCTCTTCCATAGGATGGAGAGGGTACAGATGCTGCCACCAGGGAATGAAGAAAGAACGTATCAGGCAGAAGAATCTGAACCTGGAAAAGCTGTGTTCGGATGGTAAATACAAGAGACTTCAAAACCAGCACAGACAGCGCATCTATCACTAGGATGCAAAACGAGAACTGATGAGGGTGATTAATCTGTGATTTGTATCCAATAAAAATACAGGTAATAACAGGATAAGAAATTAGTGAAAGTATAAAGGAGATTAATTGAATCCAAACAGACCTTAAAAAGAAGATAATCAGATGTTTAAAACTGCACCTTTGTCTAAAAGTTATAGCGCTGACCACTGCATAATGGAATGTGCACCTTAAGCTTGTTTTCCAAGGATTTTTTTTTTTAAATCCAATTACACAGACTTTATTATCAATACGGTATATTTGGAGCTGACTGAAAAAATTCTGTGTGATTTCTTGCCAGATACAAATCATATGCCTTGAAAGGATTATCTGGATAACTCACAAGTCCCCTAGGGAAAATATGTTGTACAGACTACTCCTCGTAAGTGGGGATTAATATCAAATCCCAGAGGAAGTCATGCACTGCAGTGTTTGTTTTCATTTCATTTTATATTTACTGGCAGTTTATACTGTTCTTTCAGCTTGTGTTTAACAGACATTGCAGCATGACAGATTTTTCAGCACATGTAACATCATGTCTCACATTTTGGCAATCTAATAATATTTACTAGGTATAATTGTTGTCCAGTGCATCTTACAAAATTGAAGATGGCATGAACTCAAATTTACCATGTGGAATGTCTTCAATTTATAGAATTTTTATGCTTAAAACATTTCCAAACTTAATACAGTATTGACGTGGCAGCTGCTGCCACTGCTCACCATTAATCTCAGTGGTGATGTTCTCACCCTCAAGCAGTCTTCACTCATTTTTCACTCTTGTTAAACCTGGATATTTTCCCTGTATCTGTACATTCCCTATTGCTTTAGCTTACAGCTTAGTTTATGCCATTTCTGTCCAGCTCTGATTACTCGTTTTGTACCTTTCCCCACATTTTTAGTACTCACTTCTTCCCTGTCCCGTCACCAGTCTGTCCTTTGAGATCAGAAAACAACTTCTCACTGATGTAAATGTGAAAAGAAAAGAATGTCATACAAAACAGTGTTCAATACATCCCAGCACTGATACTACAAAATCATTTTCCTCTTCATAGCATTCAAATGGGAGGAATTGTTTGAGATATCTAATCCAGTATTCTGCCATTAGCTAATTTTAGATACTTTTGTCGTTGGCATAGAAACAAACAAATCCAATGGCGGGCAAGTTCTACAAAGAGTTTCCTCATAACATTTCCTTCAAAACTTGACTGGGTGTGATCTGCACGACCATGATCTAACTTCAG
>NW_008825156.1:4659129-4667175 GCF_000699105.1 Pygoscelis adeliae | reverse complement strand
GACCTCGGGAGGTCCCTTTCACTGAAATTTTTCTATTATTCTATTCATCAACTACAACCTGCCTAATACCCTAAACTGTATCTCTAATCACGACTTTGTGATTATAGCCATAGCAAGATCTCATTTATTTAGTGAAGTCAGGTAAGAAGAGCCTGACATAAGAACAGATGTGTGAGCCAGAACACCTATTACTGAGGTTAAATGAAAAGTCAACCATTACCCTGCAGAGCTTCTCAGAAAAGGGAGGGGAAGAAGATAAAGTGATCGTACTACTGGTACTTTTCTGTGTACAATCTTTTGACATGGAAACCTTTCTAAAAAAGTGGTAGCACGGAGTGTAGGAGAAGAGCTGTTCATTCACTACTGAGAACTACAGAGACTGTGAATGGATAGTACGAACTACTTTACCTACTAATAAATGCCAGTACGGTAGACAAATCTTCCATCACATTACTGAGGCTCAATGTTTGTAAGTCCCCATTTGACTTACTAGTCTTATCTTTATGAAATACTCATATGCATCAATGTTATAACATTGTATACATCACCCACGTCTGCGCACACGTTTATCATCTGAATTATTTTAGGTTTACTCTTGTCATCTTTTCAAATTCTCTCGAAATTAAAGAAATTTTCTTTCTCAATAAACTGTCTTCGCCTGCATTACTGAAAGGCTATTGCTATTGCTACGCTGAACAGGAATCTGTTACTGCACATTTTGTGTATGTTGCACTTTCAGTCTCTCCAGAGAAAGATCATGGAGGGATGGTATAAATGGAAATACATTTGATTGATAAATGATGTTGTGTCATCATACAGAAAATGTCTTTGTATTAAAAACAGAAGTCTAGCTGTCCATCCAGTATTGCAACAACAGGTGAAAACCCTGTGTCTAGAAAGGTAAATTTTAGGACATGGTAGTGCATCTCTGCTAATTTAATCTAAGTAGCATAGGCAAAGGAGAGTGAAGGCGGTGACAGACTCCAGGATACACTAACATGTCCTTAAGACTTTGCACTGCAATTGCCAGCACAAACTAAACCTCACATTGCATGCAAGTGCAAAACATGGTAGAAAACTTAAAATAATTCCTGTTCAGTAAGATCATGTGTGAACCTTCCCTGCAGCGTTCTTCATTCCATTACTGCTTGAAAACCTTTGTAAGATTTTATTGTAATAGTTTTTATTGCAAACAGTAAGAATAAATCCTTTATGATTATCGGAGTTGGTCATCTATAGTGTTTCTCTCATCAGTGTGGCAAACACCCATTAAATACTTCAAATGATGTTGATTAACTGAATTTAAGGGGAGGCAAGGAGGATGCAAAGGGAACACTGCACCTGTCTGAGCAGTGGTTTGCATCTAAAATATTAATGTTGCCTGTGACCAATCAACATTAGCATTATAGGAAAGCCACCCACAGGTAGAGACAGTTTTTATTTGCTCCTTGCAGGTTTGAAGTGGGGGTTGGCTTTTTAATTGTTTTTTCACAGTTGGATTTTCCAGTAGCAATTTTAACCACAACCCTTAGGCATTAGAACACAATTGGATACAGGGTTGAGAAAATACATCCATTCATCTATACGTTGTCAAAATATCTTGGTTTGATCCCATGAAGACAGGTAACAATATTCAAGCCTTGAAATTGTTTATGAAGTAATAGGCATTTAATTTGTTCTGTTCAGATTTTAATTATATACCATGTGCCTTCCTGAGAGGACACTACCAGAAGTGTGACTGTCAGATGGAAATTAATTTGCTAGTAGATGACCACATACTTCATGAATTATACATGAAACTTTGTCTCACGGTGACTGTCGCTAAAAGACTCTTTCATCACTCTCATGTTTAAACAAACCACAATATTTTTTAAATAAATCCGATCAGCAGTAAGGAGATTATGATAAAGTGCTAAGAATGACTTCTAAAATAGTATTTGAGGCACATTTCATATTGATGTGTTTTGCTGCAATTTGGGTCGCATTCCTCTGCTCTTAGTTGTCAGCAGAATGATGGGCAGACCATTGCATTCACTTTCAAATACAACATTGATAGCTGGATTTACATTTCTTTTTAAGACTCAGTTTTTGCAAACAAGCCTTAGATTTCAGACATAATTCTGTTATTCAAATGGGAGAAGAGTTTGATAGCTATGCTAATCACTTTTATCTGAGAAAACATAACTAATAGCTTGGTTTACATTTGCCTGCATTTATGAGCATAATTTTAGCACATAATTTTATTGCACTATAAAATATAATACTGCATTAGTCTGCTCTTAAAAAAAAGTTACCTAAGAGTGATTTGCACTTAAACCTTCACACTACATTTAAATAACAGTATCATTTTAAAATTTTGACCTTGTAAAATAAATTTAAAAAAAAAATCTTGTATAACAATTAATCCTACAAGGCTGTTTTCTGTAGACATAATATTCAGTGAATGTATTTAAGGTAGTCATACCCACATTGATCACAGGACTGTTTTGAGTCAGTTCTTCTCCTGTAAATTGGACTGAATTAAGATAATCTGTTCTTACATCGCATCAGAAGAATCTCTTAAAGTTCTCCATTACTGTATACATTAACAAATTATGTGGAAGAAAAGAAGAACGATAGAATGATCCACACAATCTTTTTTTGTTTTAATTCAGTGTTTTCAGCACTGGAAACTGAAAAGGAAATAATGCCTTATATTTTAAGTGGGTCAGTTATTACTTTCAGTGGCGCATAAACATAAAGAAAAAATGTTCAAAAGAGCTTCATTGTGTAGTATTGTACTTAACATTTCCTCTTGGAACAGTCATAGCTAATAATGATATGAGAAATATTTTCCAGGACACAACTATGCCAATTGACAAAATATAGTGATCTTATTATTAATAATACTTTGCACATACGTAGCATGTTTCCTCTCAGAATTTGAAAATACATTTACAAATTTAACCTTACCATTCCCTTGGAAGCAAAAAAAGCAAGGTACATAAATGCTGGACTCCCTGTGATACCAAGAAATTATCTATGACAGAACCTGGATTTTCATGCAGCTCTCATTTTCTAGCTAGTCAAAGACCTCTTCTAAGAAAGCTCTTAAAGAGTCAACAATTGGTCTTGTAATTACCTGCAGCATGCAATGCATTTTATCCCTCACCAAGCCCCTTGTCCCCCACAATGGGTTTTTTCCTGCAGTACGGATTATTACCAAATGAATATATCTGTTCCTACAAACAGATATCCAGAAGGTTAACCTTAGCTATACGAGTAAGTCCACATACTTTGTATCTTAAAGGTAAACACAGGCACATAAAGGGGATATTTTGTCTTCCCTAACATTACAGAAAAATTGTTTTGAAATAGCTTGCTTGCTTACTGACTGCAAATTAAATTCTAGTACTAAGCTATATTGTTGGTACTTGGTTTGATAAGGTTTTTTGTTTGTTCTTTGATTTTACAGGATCTTGGTGCTTATGGAATAATTCATATGATATATTGCATTAACTGTAATACCAATATGGCTCGACTGTAGAGTTATTCCATGACATTTACAGACTCTTGTCAGGTTGAGACATTGACAAATATGCATGCCAAAATGACCACTAAACACAACCTTTTTACATTGGACTGTAGCGCCCTGAATTCACAGTAAGGACAACAGGGAAGATTTGGACATATTATTTTAGTTTAAGAATAAGGTCTTCTCCCAAACTGAATCAGAGAAGTTAAAACACTAAGAATTTCTAACCCAGAAAATATAAGCTGTAAATTGAAAACAACACATGCAAATACAGCTTTCAATTCCTTTCAGTAAACAACACTGCCAAAATCTCAATCTTAGGTAGATCTTCACTGCTTCTGAAGAGAGATACTGTGACCTAGCTGTAGATGTCCAAAAAGAAACTGCTTAGATCCTGCTAATGGTCCATTCAGCCCATATTGCTATGGAATATAGCACTCACTGGTGATGTTTCTGCCTCCATCAACTGCAGAGTTCAATTAGACTAGTTATTTAACATGACGTAAGTCATATCACATAAGATGAACTCCACCAATTGTTTCCTTTAAAAATGCAGTTTCTTGATCACATCATTTCACAAGAATCCTTTTCTCTGTTTTTTTTTGTAGAAGAACATAAAGTTCATAACTTCATGGTTATGAAGAAAGCCTTGAAAACATGACCAAAAGTCAATTAACTAGCACAGAATGAAGAAAGCATATAGAAAGGAACACAAATAAATCATTTAAATAAAAATGCATAATTCTAAGCTCATGCTATGACTTCTGGCATTCAAATCCAAATACCTGGAATGCTAAATCTTATTTCAAATCTGTTACTGCTAATAATGTCAAAACTGTGCAAGGCAGGTGAAAAAGTATGCAGGCAGGCCTTGAGTATGACAGCGCAGGTTAAAAAGTGTTGAGCAGGACAGCAGAAAATGGATATTTTCAGTAGTGCAGAGGTGAAAGAACGAAAAGGTTTTCTCTCTCTACAGTAGCATGAGATTCTCTAAAAACTTCAAGATAATGCAAAGTAATTTTTAAATTAGTATGGAGGTGTGTGGTGTGAAGACTTCCTTCTAGTCCTTTCTTTTCCCAGTTACACCTGCAGGAAGGGAGGAAAAATCCTATTCCTATGAACCAATGTTCTTCGCCCCACAAAACTGGCTGCCGAGCCCAGTGAGACTGTTGGTGGAACAACCACTCTGCAATGAAGAATTTCTTCTGCTACATAACAACGCAGCATACATAATTTGTCCTTATCCACAACATGTTAAGTAGAGTTGTGATGGTTTCTATGTAAATTTGATGTGAGAGGACATTGGGACTCAGTTATTGTATTTGCACAAATTTGTTCATATTCCTTCACATCTAATACTAGACATTTAAGTATGTAAGAATAAAACCGTAGCCTTTTCCTTCTATGGTCAGACTGTGGTGGTCAATGTGGTTAATGACCTCAAGCACAAGGGCACCATTAAATCTTCCACCAATAGAAAAGGCATAATGAAAAAGCTAATGTCCAGAAGAAGGGCTCACTTACAGATACTTACACTAAACATATATTTTACATACATATATACACACACCACATATATTATAAGGTATTATAGACTGTATTTTTATTTTTTATATATACACACACACTTTGAATTCCTGAAAATTCCTGCACAAAAAAGATTTTTTTACTTCAGAAAAACTTCAGGTTTAAGTCAATGTTTCCCCATCCATATAAAAAGGAGTGACTGAATTTTTTAGATGGGGAAGGTTTGTTGACACCAGTATACACCCACTTTTGAGTTGCTGGACACCCGTTGTTTGCTTACCACCCCAAAGAATTAATCCTGGAAAACAGCGTATGGGAGCCGCAGACGTCAGCAGAAAGTCACAAAATTCCAATTCAAGATTGATGTTCCAGTGTTAACTCTCATCACTGTGCGCACTGTGGTGTTGAGGGGATTACAGCAGGAAAAAAGCCAGAAATGAGGGCAGGGTATCATCCTTAAATTTTAGTTCCCTAGCTATCTTTAACTTAAACAAGTCCTATACCAATTCCAAAGTCAACAAAATTGGACTTGCTCTGTGCTGTGACTGACATTGCCTCCACATGTCATTAAAAATTAGCTTTATTTCCTTGGGCATTTTATCTGATTGAAGGGTGAATTCCTTGAAAAATGGAAATGATCATTCTCTTCAGTACAATATCTTCAGTGAACAATGCTTCTCAGAGTTACTATCTTTCAGCACCATTGGCTTTTTTAAATATCTGTAATTACATGTCTAAATTGGTCATTGTTAATTAAGACATTTTCAATTTTTATTACTAATGCTGGAATCCATATTTAAGGAGCAAGCCAGAAGCAACCTCACCGAGCAATTTCCACAAACATGAAAATCAAATTCTTTTAGTTAATTATCACATAAATGGCTTTAAATTGAGAATATTCATGACAGCATTTAGCACTGAAACTATGGGAGCTTGGGGTGGGGCAGACAGCTCTACTTTTTACATGGTGGAAATCATTAGCTTGGAAACACAGCCTGCTGTTGTAGCGATTTGTTCAAGTCTTTTAAAGGTCTCACATAACAGTTCCTGGAAAAATTTATTACAAACCAAAGACTTTCAGTTTCTAGGTCTGAGTCTTAACATTGCCCTCAGTGGGCATTATCTATCTTACTATCTATCTATATTACTCTCAAATAGCTTTAACATATGAACTTGTAAGGGGCCAACGCTTTACTAAAATGAGGATCACAAGCATAATAAATCAACTTAGTGCAGACTGATACTTGGAGAGGTCAAATGTCAGTGCCCGAAATAATTACAGTTTCACACTCATATTCACCTGAGAAAATAAAATTTTTCTATTCTATGAACACAAAAGATGAGGCATGAGGTTATAAAAGACTGGCAGCAAGATTACACAGGAAGACTGTATCAGATTTGGGAGCAAAGCCTCAACTAAAGCAAAGATTCCAGAAAGATATTAATTTGGCGGGGGTGGGGGGGGGGGGGGGGGGGGGGAGGTGGTAGTGGTGCATTTGTCCATTTAATTTGTTTTTTTTCCCAAGTTATCTCCTAGGTTCATTTTTGTGTAACATTTTTATCACTTAAAATAATCAGACTCTTTAAGATAATAAAACCAGCATGTTTTCTGTCACTGATTTTCTCCTAGACTCAATTTTGTAACTGTGATAAAAACTTTCAGAAACTCTGAACTTCAAAATGGATGCACTGCTAGACCTTGAACATAACAGCATGATATAATATCAACAGGATAATATCTAGCTAAGTAGCTGTTCACTTAGCAGTTAATAGTTCATTCATTTCTGTAAGAACTAGGTTCATGTCCAGATGATGATGAAGCTTCCAGTCAGAGAAAAGTGAATAGCAGCTGGAGTATAATAAGAATGTAAGAAAATTAGTGAAAAAGGAAATTGGGAAAGTCATTTTGTCCACAACAGGCCATCTAATTATTTCCTAAATGGGAAAATGCTTTTGCCTTACCTGGTTGGCCACTGTGCACATTCAGCATGAAAAATGCTTCCTGACATCTGTTCTGAATTTTCATCTTATTTTCATGTATGCTCCTTTGTCCTGTCATTTGTGTCAGCCTGCAAACAACGTGAAATGACAGGTTCTAATCACTTAAATATTGAAAATTATTCTTTTTCTTTCTTTTTTTAAAAAGAAAAGGTTTCGATAGCATACTGTTTCCTCTCAGTTAAGTGTCTTCTAATTGCTGTCATGTCACAAAGTTCAATAACACAGAACAAAACAGAGGTTTCTAACTGAGAAAATATGGGCTGCAAGACACAAAAAGTGAAATTCAGATTTCCAGAGTGGAAATTGGGCTCACTGGAAACACTGATTACCCTCCCCTTTCCACCAGACAAAACACTTTCTAGCATGAATGCTTATTTGTGGGTTTGTCTTGCATTTCTGAAGTGCCCATTACTATTATTACTATCACTCTTCTGGCACTGACACAGAGAGACTACATAGCCTGAAAAGAGGCTGAAGTTGCAGGAGTACCTCAGGATAAGTTTCATGAGTTAAAGTCTTTCTGCATTAACTCCGTACTAACACAGGCCAATGCCAGCAAGCAAGACAGTGACGCCTTCAAAAACCTCAGAGCTTCACCGTAGGATGTATGTGCCTGGTTTGGTTCATATCCCTGGGAGAACCTAGAGACTGAAAGACGCTAACAAGCACATAGATTAGTCTCAGTGTTTTAAAATAGGTAGGATTCCAAATATTGGTCATTTCTGTGACAAGAAAATAAGGTTTGCAAAGTTGCCAATCAGTCTCTTTTGAAGACTCTGTTGAGCTTCTCTTGTCAGATGTACCATAGAGAGAGCAAGGCTCAAACACCTAGACCACCTTCCCAGGCTCAGGCAATTAGATTTGCAGTCCATGCTAATATATGGATATATAGATAATGGAACTCAACAGCCACATTCCCATACAAAGACAAGGCTTAAATGAGCAAGTATGCTTACTGAACTGAGACTGGCATGCAGGTCAGCTTGCCATAACGTTTCATCAAG
>NW_008825156.1:4655232-4659085 GCF_000699105.1 Pygoscelis adeliae | reverse complement strand
GGTTTTGGTTCTGGCCTTTTTTTTTCCCCCTTCACAAAAAGGCTAAATAAACTCAACATGAGATCTGGTGACTAGTACCAATTTCAGATAATCTATTTCATTGCAAAGTAGTCATTAAAACGTTTATATTGTTCTCTGATATAAGCCTATACAATAAATGCTATTTGCTAATCTCAGAAGTTAAATCCGCATAAGCATCTCTAGGCCTGATTTAATGAAAAGTAAGTTTCACACACAGTATATAAATTATCTTCTGCCCAGTAGCTGACAGCATCATTATTTTACTTCCCACAAATGAAATATGGGTATCTGGAAGGTTTCTTTTTTTAATCTATAAGAAAACCAATGTAAAGTTTGTAGCTGGAATTTGCATCTAGCATAACAATAGCTATCATTGTGCTGCTCTGCTACACTGAGAAGTATGTCTGAAGCAGGCTTAGAGTTCTCCTTTCATCTTCTCCTTGCATCCTCTCCAACTGTAAGTCTTGGACCCCAATCCTGAGGAAAGATTTGTGCTGACTGATCTCTTCACCCTCATATAAAGTCCCACAGGGGTCCATAGAGCTTTACATGCACATATCTCTGAGTTTATTACTGAAGAAGGCCATAGTGAGGGTTTTTCTCCTCTACTAGAGTTGATCCATGTTTTCCTGTAAGTTTAGCAGTCAAACTTGCAGGTTTTCACTTACTACAATTTCAGGCCTGACAGAAATTAATTTATTCTTAAATGTCAGGTATAAAATGATCAGCACCATAAGAAATGCCCTCTATGTTGTTGTTGCAGAGTTGGCAGGATGCATTATGGAATTGTTCTGTAGCAATAATACATACAAGTTTAACCAGCAACATTACATATTGGGCACAGCTGGAGGCCCCATCTGATGATCTGATCTACTGTGGTTAGATGTATATTTCTCTAAATACATGAAGACATTAAGACTCAAAGACTTGAAGTCTTTCTGGTTTGTTTCTTTTTAATACCTAGTATAGGGGATCCTTTGGCAAGAGTTTCTGCAGCCGAAACTGGTGATGCAAAAACACATATGATCAAAAAGCAAAGTAGGAAGGTCGACTCATGAGCTGATTTCCAAGAGCAGCTAAGGTGTGTCAAAATGTGTTCATTTCAAAACTAGGTAGGCTTTACACAAACTGCCTGAACTGCTTAGGTTGTACCAAAATCCACTGCAATTTCTGATTATGAAAAGACAGAATGTTTATTTAATTTCACATTATTTCAACATCTATTGCTAAACAGCATGGACAAAGCATAGCTTTGACCCAGCTCTAAATGGGAATTAACATCTCAATTTTTTAGTTTGATCCAAAGCCTACTGAATTCAGTAGGTGATTTTTCACAAAACTGAATTTTGGATCAGGCCCTATAAGATGAAATTTTCTTCTTTTTCTTCTTCACTATGTCATATTTTTTAAATGATCTTTTAGTGGTTCATTAAGGAAGGAGCCATTTCTCAGCAGAGGGAAGGACAAGGGAAACAGTTTCATTAACGGCAAAATCAACCTAAGTCTTTGATGCAGGCTTCACTTTTGTCACGAATTTACAAATTTATAGAGTACAGTCCCCAGAGAACAAAAATAAAAGGTGTCTAAGTTGCTGCTGAGTTAGGGCCTTAGTCATAAAAATGATACTGTGAAAAATTTAGTCTGTAGGTAACAATGAAAAGCTAATACAAATGGTCATTGACTTCATTATAGAACTCTTCGAACTCTTCAGCAACAACTTTTCCAGACTCATGTTAAGGCTTGAGAGAGAAACGTTTCAGCACAGAACCACTTAATCATTTATATGAATGAAAATGAGTGCAAACAGAATGCTGAGATGGCTTTAAGATCACCTCTTTTTTCTTGCATGGAATACCCACTATAATTACATTTTGCTTGTCAGTTCATAAATTTTGCTTATTACAAAACGGGCATTATTGATTGCTTTTTAAAAGTACTAAAACTAAGCTAAGAGCAGTAGATCTCTCAGCAAATTCAAAACATACTATCTTCCAAACTAATTATTGGCAAAGGGACTGTGGAAAAACTATCCAAGTTTATTGTAAGCCTAATGCAAAAAACTGAAGTTACCATGAGTTTTAGGTTAGTAACTTGGCTTTGAGTTTAGCATGTTTTAAGCCACAATGAAAAAAAAGATAAACTTACTTGGCAAAGCAAGACACTTTTAAAGCCAACATCCTGTAATTGTTTCCTCATTTGGCCTGGCAGCTTAAACAAGAAGAAAAAAGAAAAGAGAAAAAAGAAAAAAAAAAAGACAAGAAAAAAAGAAGATAGAGGAAAAGGAGATGGCAAAGAAAATAGAAAAATGGCAAAACATTTTGAGAAAGAAAGAAATGGAAGGGAACAAAGAAATCAAAGTATTTGTCTCATTTGTAGTAAATTAGTATATAAATGACCTATTTGCTCCTTTTTTTCCCCTCTTAGGTAGCATTCAATAAAATAAAATGAAGGAAAGCCACTAGTCTTGTGGGCAAAAGCCTGAATTTAAAATTTTCTTGGTTTGAATTACTACAAACAGTGGATATTCTACTAATGCAGTTGACCCTAGCAATGCAGAAGAGCCAAAGTGATAGCAGGCAGCATAAGAGGACTCGACCTCTTTGAGATCAGTTGATTAAACATCTCTGAGTGAGATTAATACACACTGAGAATATCCTTATTTAGAACGAGTAAGAAATAAAAGCGATCAGAAGGGATTTAGAGCTGCCATTCTCATTAAAATAAGGTTAGAGGCTGACAGCTACAAACAGCTATAGGTGAGGGAGGGGAAATCTTACAAAGAAGAAATTAACAATGTTTGCTATTGGATTAAATCTAAATAATCTCTGAGCATACTCAAACTTTTACTTCTTTTACTGCTGTATTGTTGCCAGTCCTGAACTAATACAGAAAAAAAACCCATGAGGTAGCTACTGATCTGGCTGGGAAACACTGTCCTATTCAAAGTTAGTATCTGTTCTAGGTATCAAGCAACAAAATTAACTGTCCTCTGTAAAAAGGGGGAAAAAGAGAACATTTATGTCAATGTCAAGCCAGGAAAGCAATTTTGTGTTAACCTAAGAAGTTAACAAAATAGAATACATAAAAGTATTTTTAAAGTGGAAATAATTTAAGAACCTTCTAAATATCTTAACAGTGCACTTGGCTACACTTGGATTCAGGAAGCAATATTTTACATGCAGCAGTAGATTATTTTACAGCTTTAAATCCAAAGACAGGGCTGTACTCCATCAAGAAATGACAACAGAAAACTTAATGCCACTGTGAAAGTACCAAATGAAATTTGACAGTATTCAGAAAATGCCCAGATAATAAGGCTGTGACTCAACAGGTATGATGAGGGCAGCTGTGTTCAGAACAGTTGCATTTATGAGGCCATTGACACATGGTCCCAGTGTCAGTTGAATGACAGCTGCAAAAGTCTTTGGTCACCAAGATGTTATAGTCACCAGAGCAAATTCTACGCAATTATCTGTGAAACCTATTACAATAGCAAAATGTATGCAAAATGCCTTTGTGGCATCAGTCATGGAAAGGAAAGAAAAAGAATAAAAAAAAGGAAGACTTGGGCTCACACTACTGTCCTTTGCACTGTTCTGGTGATCTAAAGAGACTACCAAGGTATCATTATGAGGCAACAAGTAACTTTGTAATAAAGGTAAATGATCTGCTGATATAACAGAATCAGAAAAAAACTCTCCATATTTTCCATGTTAGCAATTCAAGAACAGAAAATTACTAATATGTAGCCTAATAAGAATCCTAATTTTCTCAGGATACACCATGAACTATGTAACTGGACTGAGAATAAAGACTGCCCTAGAAAAAAACA
>NW_008825156.1:4632486-4655174 GCF_000699105.1 Pygoscelis adeliae | reverse complement strand
TTGTGTGCCTGAATTTCCTTTCCCTGGCAACTAAAGCATGGGGGACAGGAACTCACATGTGCCCAGAAAGCTCAAGAGTCCAGACATCTGGCCCGCCCTTTGCCCCTGACTCAGCACCTGCCCTCAAGGGGACAAGGGTGGTAGAATGGGAGAAGAAATCAGTCTTCCCAGCTACTCAGTTTTGTCCCCTGTAAAGTCCCTTCAGCTACCAAGTGACAGCCAAAGCAAACTGGAAATTTAACTAGCTTTTTACATACTTTGGGGCATCAAACTAGAGGAAAGAGTTGACAGACCATTGGGATACCTGCAGAGTTGCCTCTTGACAATGTATATGGGCCAGATTCATTACTAAGCTGTTGCTGCACGTAGCTGGAAAGTAGCCTGCTCTTCGGCCAATGTTCTGCATGAAGGATACATTAGGTAAGCTTGTTGCCCAAACTGGTAGTTCTAGCTTTCACACAAATTGGTATTTTCTATTATTTCACATGGTGTCTACCTGTCTCACAATTATGATACACAATCACATCTTCTATAATAGTTCTCCATCTTGCACCATATCAAATACTAATTCCAATAAGATTAGATCTACTAGTGTTGTTTTTTTTCAGTCTGGGAAATCAGTTAAATCACCGAAGAAAGATGCAAGATTAGCCTGTTGCCATCCCATTTTCTATTAATATCATTAACTAACCTTTCCTTAAAAATTTGTGCATACCAGCATAGCAGGCTTAGAGGTCTGTACACGGTTCAGAGACTTTCACCAACATCTTAAATACTGTGTTTGTTATTCTCCAGCTACCTGGTGCCATTCACAGGTGTATTAAAAGCCTTTGAAACAAGACCTGCAGCTTTATTTCTTTCAGTGTTCTACACTGAAGAATATCTAGTTTCCCCAATCTAAGCATATTCAGCTCTTCCAATTTTAGTTCCACCTTGGTTAATTTCCATACTATTATTCCCTAGTCATTTCGCTTTTATCTCTGTATTAAACAGCTTCCTTCTAATTGTTGTCACTCCCAACTTGATAAATCCTGCTCTAAACAGGATATGATATTAGATTACAGTATTGTAGGAATTTCTGATAATTATGCAGTCATTAATTACATTCTGCAAAATGTTATCTAAAAGAATTTTGTAAGCTACCAGAAGAGACGTGAAACAGCTTTGCTGCAAACAATGAGAAAAATACCACAAGACATTTTGTCTTCTCAAGCGTCACCTGCCAACAGAAGAAGTTCCTCTGTTATTCAGTTAAGCGAAGCTTAGACTGCCAATAGCACAAGGAACTACAGCATCCAGCAAATGTGTCACAACTGCAGTAGTTCTCTGTTATGTTTTGCATAAGTACATCTATGTACCAGACACCTTCATCTGCCTACAGCTGTCACATCACATAATTGTGCTCAAGTCAGTACATTCTGGGAGACTCTAGGCAACATATATTCATAATGTTCTTAGTTGCTCAGAATACAGCAGAGGGGTGTGGTTTTTTACTTGAGGACAGTACAGGATTATTTAGTTGTATACAGAGATGAATCTTGTTACAGCTTCATTGTTACTAGCTTGGTTAAAATAAAGTATATTCATACAGTCAAATACTTAATGTGAAGTCGGCATGTTAATTCTGTGGTGTACATAGGATCTTATGCCATTCCCAGATTATATTATTAACAAAGATCCTCTGTTCTTTGACTGTGTTGAAAACCCAAAACATTTTGAATGTCAGCCACAGCCCCTTTCACAACACTTTTTCAACGCACATTTATGAGGTTTTATATGCTATTGTGTTTCAATAGAGAGGGTTAGTAGAATCAGCTATATTATATTTCATTACAAAGCTGACCACCTCAGAGGACTCGTCTGTGTAAAAGTTTATCTCATAAGTAAATCCAAAAAAGTGTATCAAGGAAAGAAATACCAGGTCACACTAATATGTTTAGTAACTTTGACTAAAAAAAAGTACAAATACTTGACAGTAAAAAAACCTGAAAGCTAGAAAATAACTCCTTTCACAAAAAGAAAGATCCACCTCCTCCATTTTGAGGATCTTCTTGACAAAGAAGTCTGTTCTTAACTGAGAAGATAGCTGACTAGGTGAAAATCTAGGCATTGGCCTCTGGATAAGCAGAACGAAACATGCAGGAATTTGTTAAGTCTGTGGGGTTTTATCACTGAGCTTTGAAGTCGGAAGTCAAAGATGGAAATCCTGTTCTTCAAAAAGGTAGAGTATGGCCAAGAAAAAATGATAGTAAACACCATGCCAGAAAGAGAGTGTGATATCATCAAGCTGCCTAAGAAGGCTTGCAGGATTTCCCATGGAACAGGATCAAGTGCCAAGACTTAATGCAGTTTGTAAAAAACTTATGGTAACCCCCAAGCAGAACTAAAAATCCAGTAAATAAACTGATGAGAAAAGGAGTCGGCTTGGCAGTAATGGTAACTCTATTGCCCTGCTAGTAAAATAGAAATAAAAATATCTTATAGGGAAAAAGAAAAATCTTACCAGAGTGTATATTTTGACAGTTTGCTATGATACGTTAAAGTAGTCAGGCTACTCTGCTGGGAGATGGTGTCCCACTGAAAAGGAATCACAAATTTCCACCATGACAAAATCTCTGACCTTTCTCGGATGATACTGGTTTTGCTGTTTCAGGGGGTGTTGAACTGAATTCCCATAAACTTGGGTGGAATAAATAAGATCTGGTCTAATTCATGGTTCCAGAATAGGCTCTGCTTGGAACAGAACACAGGGATAACAGGGCTCAGTTCTTGGGCTAGTGAAAGGCTGTTCCGGTTGACAGATTATGTTAACAGCTTCTGTGCTGGGAGTCTGGCAAAAGGCTTTAGGGAAACTGTCTCTTTGCTTTCATTCATATTTTATATATGTTATATATACACACAGAGATCGCTGCATGTATTAGCCTTTAGTTTTCTGTCACAATCATGATCATCACACTATGTATGTGAGTAGTCATGGCTAAGAAGGGATATTTCAGATCTTATTTAATAGTCTCCATTCTTATATTCTGGCAAGGACATCTGAGGAACATTACCTTACAATGTTAAGCAGTGTTCCCTCTCATACAGCAGATACCACTTCCAGTGCAAATACATGTGCTTACAAGTCTAATGTTAGCTGTCAGTAGGTACTCAAGCATGAAAAGTTAACATTTGCTTTCTATCAGGATTCACGTGACCAGTGCTCAGTGGCTTGAGTGTTGGAGAAAAGTGAGCACAGAAGGTCCTTGACACCAGAGTAATAAAGCTTTTAAATTTAAAATAAGGCTTTACAGATGTTTTGGCATCTCCTCAATACAATTTAAAGAAAATAACAACAAAACCAAGCAAATAGGCAGGTAGTTAACTAATTAGAAATGTTTTTCAGTTACATCTCAGGTCAAAGCTTACTCATCTGGTAGTTGACTGAAAGCCAGAAATAGCTGATGTTGCATACTGTGATACTGAGGACATTGCTCAGTAGCAGTCCCCCTAGAAAACCTGGAAGGAACCAATGCTGGTTCTGTACTTGTTTACAACAGCAGAACACCCAGCGAAACAACTGGGTGATCCAGCGTGGATTCAAAAGTTTCCTTCCATCATTCACAAATATATCTAATGTCAGTTCCAATCTAACATTTAAGCCACAAAAACCTGAAATAAATCCCCATGTTGAACCAGCTTTCTTTTTCAATTGCTTACAATTTTTTTATATTGCAAACTATTGAAAAAAGTTTTAACTTCTCAAACTGAATGTAACAAGTTTTCAAAGTTCCAAAATGTTAAAAATTCAAAAAGGCATTCCAGGTTAAACTGGCAGCCAAATGTAAAATGCAGGACTGTGAGCTGACTACAAGTACTCAACTGGAAGTCTGAGAAGTTACAGTTAGAGTTACAGAATAGAGTTATATAAACATTAGCTCAGTAGTGGTCAAAAAAGGAAATGAAAGGTTAGGAATGTTGGAGCTGAAAGGATAGTGGTCAATACTTCAAAGACTAATGGCAGCTGGTTATGAGGAACGTTCCTCAGGGCTACTACTTGGGCAATATTGTTCAGCATCTTCATCAGTGATTAACTCTAAAACAGAGTGCACCCTCGCCAGCTTCACAGATGACAACACAATATGGGGAGCAGTTGATATGCTGGAAGGCAGGGCTGCCATTCAGGGACACCTTAAAAAGCTCAAGGAATGGGCCAACATGAGCCTCATGAAATTGAAAGACAATGCAAATTCTGGAAGAAATACCCCATGCAAAAATACAGGCTGGGAACCATTTGACTAGAAATCAACCCTGCAGAAAGGGAATTGGGGGGGTCAAGTTTAAATAAGTTCCTGTGGCAAAGAAGGTCAAGCACCGACTGGTCTGCATTAGCAAGAATGTAGCCAGCAGGCCAAGGAAAGCTGCTCAGCACTTGAGAGGCTATACCTGAAGTATTGTGTCCAGTTTTTGGCACGCCAGTATGAGAGAGATTAACAAACTCCTGAGAGTCCAGAAGAAGGGCCCTAATACAGTTAGGAGCTGGAGCAAATGATATAGAAGAGGCTGAAGGAACAGTATTTAGCCAGAAGAGAAGGCTAGGGTGGGATCTAATTGCAGTCTTCCATTACCTAAAAACAGGTCATAGAGAAGATGGAATCAAACTCTTCCCAGAGCAAAAGGATGAGATGCAATAGTTACAAGTTGCAATAATGGAAATTAATGTTAGATATGAAGAAAAAAAAATAATGCAGTGGTTGCAGTTAAGAACGGGAACAGGCACCCAGAGTGCCTGTGAAATCTCTATCTCAGGAAATTTTCACAACTCAGATGGATAAGGCCCTGAACAACCAGATCTAACTTTGAAGTTAGCCCTGCCTTGAGCAGGAGGTTGGATGGGATGACTCCGGATGTCCCTTCCAACCTAAGTTTTTCTGCAATTATATGAACTAGCAGGAAAAGACAAATGACCACATTAAAAATATCATTACTCCACCATATAAATTCATTATTTACTTATTCCTCAATTACAGTGTGCTGTTTGGCTTCCAATCTCAAAAAAGATATTTTAGAACTAGAAATAGTTCCTTCCATATAGAAAGCAACTGATTACATTGGGACTCTTCAGCCTGAAAGACAAGAGTGTTTAGAAGGTAGTATGATAAGGTTATAGCATCATGAGTGGCATGAAAAAAGCGGATAGGAATAATTTGTTCACTTTTTCCTACTACAAGGACGAGGGACTATCAAACAAAGCTAGAAAAACAAAGTTAAAAAAACCCAAAACAAAACAAAAGGTGGTTCTTCATACAATGGATGGTAGACCAGTTGAGTGTTTTTCAAGCAAGGGCACACAGGCACCTTACATTTAAAAAAGGAAATACACTGTGAGTTACTAAACAAACACAAAACATGAGGCTCAGGAATTCTAAGCTGAAAAATAGAGGCTAGGAGAAAGCTGGGTTAGAAATATCATATGTGTTTTTCCTGTTCTTATTCTATGCTGGAGCTTATTACCACTATTGAATAAAGGATACTAGGCTAGATAGATCCTTGGCCTTAATCACTGCTGTCATTCTTATGGTAATGTCTTGCAAGGTTCCTAACCCTGTGTTGGCCATCCAATCATAGCTCTGCAACTTTTGAGTTTTAGTCATTGCTAAAAAGAATTATCTTCATATGATGGTCAAGAGTCCTTTGAGTTCTTTATGAGAGATTCCAGTAACACACACACATGCACGGCAGCTGGGTGTCTTACAAAGAACCTAAGACACAGGTAGTATTTTGGTACCATGTTCTGTGATATCAGACCATATCATTTATTTAGATAAATATTTTTATATGACAGAAACATACAGAAAAGAATGTGAAACATCAGAAGATGCAGCCACATGAATAAGTTTGATAGAGATATGCTGATTTATATGAGACAGAGATCTATCTGAGCCATGGTTTAGATCAATAAACTCACCACTGATTTATAGTACATGCTCTGCCACGGCAGTAAAAATTACAATAGAGTGTGTACCCAACAAACCTTGTAGATAGATAGATGATGAAACATCATTAAACACATGAAGCAAGTCAAAAAGATCACATCGAGTACTGAATGTATGCAAAACCAGAGCTCATGTCAGTTGTGTTAATATACAACTGTTGCCACTTTTATTTTACATTATAGTGTGATCAGGCGAAGTTGTTTGTTATAGATGAATAGAGATGATTATCGTTGATTACAGATGCACTAATTAACTCAGTTTTATTTGTTCCAAAACTCTATTAATAATCAATTCTGAAAGATTTGGGCAGCCATGTGCAATTTTACATAGTTTTAATCACCATCAGAGGAAAATGTAGCAATCCCTTCAGAGAATAATGACGAGACAGAAAAAAAAACCAAGAAAAACAAACCTTTGGCAGAGAACGAGTGTACCTAAAATAGGCCACTTTTCAATCTAAGCAGCTTGCTAATCACCTTAACCATCCTGACAATTTAGACAATGAGGATTTAGAGTTCAGCCCGTAAAACAATGTTTAAATGAGAGTTGTAAAATTATGCCAGGGCTCTTCTATATATAAGCCAGGGAGGCTGTGCTTGTGCTTTGTAGAAAAAAATACTAAAAATTTGCCCAGTTGTATACTGCTCTGGTTTAAGTGAGCAAAAGTTGCCACTGAGAATCAATCATAAGTCTGGAAACACCTTTTCTTTATCCGTAAGAGAACCAACATAGGCACAGTTGGGAGTTAAACAGGGAATGATTACTTTTCTGCTATATGGTAGTTAGGGTTATGCCAGCATTTACTTTTCAAACGCTCATGAGCCAGAGACTTACAATAGAGCTATAAACATTCTCTAACCTGAGACTAAGCTCTATCTTGAGAGCTCATCTCTTTCGCCATTTCTGGACAAACACACACACAAACTGTTCAGTTATGCATGTCTGAAGAGAAAAAGAAGTTTGTTGCACTGAAAAGCTTTTAAAGATTTTTATCTTGGAAAAAAAAAATAGTTCTGGCCTGAAAAAAGGCCCTTGGCAAGACATTAGTCCATAGTCTGCTCTACTATTTGTTAGCATTTCCAAAGAGAAGCAAACAGTCTAGTCAAGCTACTAAGATTTCTACAATCGCAGTAACATTTTCCTCTCAAATCTTCCAGGGTGATTTCACAACCCAGAGTAGACATAGTAATTTATTACTCTCAAAAATTACCTTTTTTTTTTTAAACTGCCTGTGCAGAGATGTGCATATACACTCATTTCCACTCTATCAAGCCTAGGTATTCTGTCTCAGAATTTAGTAAACCAAATAAGGTTTGACCTAGTGTTCATGACAGCATAAGTTCTGAACCAGATATAAATTGAATAAGCTGATCCTGTAAAGATCCTTGAAATAAGTAAATACAAGGAAACAAATGCCAATGATTTAACTGTATATTTACTGCATGTTGTCTTGATTTGGTTTTCACACTAGTTTGACCCAGGTATAACTCTAGGTACTGCAACAGATCTGCACTAGGCCTTGTGAAGTCAACTCTGCTTCTGCAGTACCCTTTTATTCTCCAGGTTATCGCATGGGAGAAACAAAACACAATGAAATAAAACACCATGCAAAATCCTCTCATCTCTCAGTCACCTACAGGACCATGTCCTCAATCTGACAACCTCTATTTAAAGTGTGTCTTCTTTAATAAAATCACATAAAAATAAAAGAAGGTACACAAGAGACAATAAGCAGTAAATGCAGCTGATGTTAAGCTATTAATGGGACACAAGGTTGAAGAATCTCACTAAACAAACAGCAAGACTGAGATCCAATGCCCAGTGAACGTAATGGGTAAAATCATGTGAACGATATGGAAGGCACAGAAACCTGTGTCTACTGGAGGACTAAGTTACCTCTGTTTAATAATTAAAGTAACTTAGGGTATGGAGCAGGCCACCTGTGCAAGAGACCTCACTAAGTCTATCTGTCCTTTCTCATGTCTAGCCTCTCCCTAAACTATGCCCCTTCATCCACTTACTTCATTCACAGCTGACAGGAAATTAATTATTAGGCAAGGGAACATAAGTCCCTGACACCTTGCTTGTCATGTCATTGTCCTTAATGTATAGAATCTTGGGGTTTGGGGAAAGACCTTTGAAATCAGTGAATCCATTCACATTCTCAAGATCAGCTATATACGCACTTTGCTGTACAGGGCTGTGTTATTTGGCACCTTGGAAGACTAAGCCTGTTTGTCAGAAGCTGCTTTTCCCTTTCAGCCACAGAAGAGTGAGGCAAAATAACACAAAGGATGTACGATGACAAAAGATGCTCTGGGTTGACTAGAAAAATGTACCTAGACCAATGTGTTACACTTTCAGAAAACTCAAACAGAAGGTAAAAGCATATTTAGGAAAGAGGTGAGGAACAGATGCTCTAAGACATTTCCCTTTCATCTCCAACTGCTATGCCTATAAACTACTCAACTTCACTTATGTTCTTTAGAACAGCAACCAAAAGTCCTGCAGGTTCTGAAATTGCCACAGAAGGAAATAGAGAACATTTCCAAGCATTTTCTTTGCAAATTGGATGCAGAATAATTCCTCTTTTAGTAATGACTGATGTGGGCAGTCCTTGAACTTTCTAGGAGGTGCTAGAAAAGACCTTGCTGCGTCTTCATCAAGATTACAGCAAGAAGCATGGCTAAAGAAAACAGGAATCTTTGCTTTCGTCATCGTCATTATTCTGTGCCTTTTCACATGAGAGGGCAGCACAGACGCCTGTGTGACTTCCACTGGTTCACAGACTTGCTGGCCTGAATCTTTTTCCCAGCCTACAGATGCTAGTCCTTTTTAGTTTCACCCAGTCTTATTGTAATTCTGAGCAGTTGATGATATGTCCTGCCAGCCCTGCAATTTCTGAAAATCGTTAAAAATTTTAAAAGCAAACCAGTGTGCATTTGTTGTGATCCCAGTATTAATGGGCTCTGAATTTCATTCAGCCTCTATGAACTATAACAAACAGTAGGAACAAACAGCAACCAACAACACAATGCTACAGAGACTAAAGAGGAATTTTGAGATAGAAACCAAATAGGTGCCAAATATCATTCAGTCACCAAAGAGGAACTGGTAGTCCCTGTATGGATCAGAGCCTAACCATCTCCAAAATGTAGATGCCACAGAGTTGGAATGCAGCTGCCTAATTCAATAGAGAACAGTTTAAAACTGAAAAAGAGAAAGAACACTGTGCCAACAGTGACTGCAGGGCAATTTAGACAAGCAAATGTAATCACTTGTAAATCCGGCTGGAATACCAGGATGAAATGTCTCAGTGTTTACAAAGAATGCCACAGGATCCACATGGACAGAGTTCCATTAGAGGCCCTGTTTCACATGTGTTCATCACCATATAGAAATGCAGTGAAGAAATGCACACATAATTACTTGCAACCACTCATTTCAGTGATTTAGATAACAAAACATTTACCTGGAAAACTAATAACAATGCACAAACATATGGGTGAATAATCTTATGTGAAACAACTGATTTTTACTGAAGATTTGGTTGATCATTGTATCAATGGTCAGGGTTAGAATCTTACAACTTCCCTATGTAACCTTTCCTTATATTTTCTTTGAGTTTCAAAGTTTCTGACAGAATATTCCATGCAAAAGTTGGAAATTAAACAACTATATTTTTTGTGTTTTAATAAAAATCAAAACACAGCTTTACAATAAAAGTTACACTTCGTCTGTCTGCCACACTGCAGCAGAGGTAATGAGGACTGTCAAATAAACCATCAGGTTCCCCCCCTCACCCCCCCCATAATGGTTTATTACACATCCTTGTCTAGCATTAAATAATTCTGTGAAAAATAAACCAAGCATGAATCTTATTTGGGTTACAGAAAGGTCTGAATCATTTATAACTGAATTAATTGCTAGAAAGGCTTGTGAGCAGCCAATTAGTAATATTTGTATTTGGATCTGCCAGTTGGCCCAGAACAGAAAATGAATATTAGTTTCAACATAAAGACTGTAGTGTTCACGGATAAAAAACATTCAATCAAAATCAAGAATATCCTTGAGAATTACTGTCTTGTATGGAATATGCCTGATAACTGGCCAGATAATTTTATTAGTCAAAACTGCCTAAGATATTTCCCAACTGCTGATTCAAAAACCGATTCTCCATTTCTCATACAACATCCTAAAGTCTTGATTTTTGGTTGCACTCCATAAAGTCCTGAAAGAGTGGGAGGAAAGAATGGTGCCACACATGAAACCTGTATAGATGCCAGCAAACTGTTCATTTGTGTCCATTAGATTTCCATATGCCTTTTGAGGACTTCATTTTCCCCACTTGGCGTTCCACTTTCACAAGCAGTAAATGAGTCTCAAACTCATTTGGATTATCTTGAGAACTACAAGTAAATTCTGCAAATCACCAGGTAACAAAAGCAATACAGCAATGCAGTGCATCTGATGTCCTGCAGAAGCATCTTTCAAAGACTATTAAGGAACACTCACACATTCAGTCATCACTGCTTACAAGATGGGAACATGGGCTAGGATGTGGCTATACCACAAGTAATGGCTTCCGCGGGAACAGTATCACTCTTCAGTTATTCTTCTTTCCTCCACATTCTCTTCTGAAGCTGAATGTAGCCCAGAAGAATGGGGCACCAGAGGAAATTCTGCAATTTCTGGAAAAGGAATGTAGTTCTGAGCTGCTTCTATGACTGAGCAAAGAGTGCTCCCTGGGAACCTTATAATTCCTTTGACTTGTCATCCTACCACCACCCAAGTCTGACAAGAAAGACAGCTCAAAATTAAATATGAGAAGAGAAATAAGGAGATGAAGAAACACAGAAAGAAGCTACCACAAAACAGAAGGGAAAGAATAAACATTGACAAAAGCTTTCAGTACAGTCAGAAACTTGTGTGTTAGGCGAGCATCTCTTAAGGAGTTATTCTGTAGCTCCTGGTCAGAATATGTATTTTGTGAGTTATGGCAATTTCTAAATTTTTCACTTAATAGAAAAGTAAATAATTGTATAACATGTCAAGGCACAATTCTGGGCTGTCCTCTGGCACTCACATTCCTGGACTGTGTGTTTTTCCTCTTTCTTGAATGATTTTTAACAGTGACCTGTATTTTAAATGTATTCTACATTCTGTACTACAGACTGTGCTCTCTTTTAGGTTACAAACTTGAGGAGAAGTTGTATAGCCAAAGGGGATTCAGAAATTCAAAGATATTTTGCCTACGAAGAATGCATTCACACTTTCTTGAAGTAAATTACAACAAAATCCTCTATAATTAGAGCATAAACTTTAATGTATTTGTACCGGTAAGGAATGCTAGAAAAGGAAGACAGTGGAACATTGTGTAATGCTTAGAGGGGTATTTGAAAGCTTTTAAGTTAAGCATCATTTAAAACAGATTGTAATTAAGGATTTTCCTTTTTTTTATTACATATTAAGGTCTCTAAGAGCATAACTTCCATAAATAGTCAAGAATAAACTACATTCAGACCTACATACAAGCACATTTCTTGGCACAGACAAATGAAAACTGTGATTGCTGACATCTCTTTGAAGGAAGATTTTTTTTTTTTTTTCTTCCCAGCCCTTGTTTTATTTATATGGCTCTGTACACTTTTTTATTTTTAATTATCCTAAGGAAAAGAAGGGGTGGAGGGAAAGAGCTCTTTGTTTTCCAACTGAGACAGTGAAATACATTCCAAAGCTGCTTTTGTTTTTAATTTACAGAAGCCCTCATGTCTAATCTACTAAGCCAACAAATAATCTGTTTGCCAGGTTTTACATGAGAGTCATGAAAAGTGCATACAATTGCTGACTTTATTCTTTTTTAGGATACGGATTCATTCTCTGCCATAAACTTGAAAAGATCCTTTTGGAGAACTTTTCACAATGAATTTATTTTTAACTATGTGTTTTGTTTCCCAGGAGTTATTTCATTTTTACCCAGTTACTTGAGTATCTTTGGCTCTCTTTTCCTTAATAACAACAAAAGCATTGTGTTTGCCTATCTGAAAGATAAGATAGCTAGGTCTGTACCCTTGCTCATGAAAGCAGCTCTTTAAAAGCAAAAAGAATGGTATTGAGAAATGTGTTCCCCTCTGAAAAAAAGGTACAGAGCAGATGAGCACTCCCAAGTATTTCCATACACAGCAAAAATTACAATTGTCATCATTCTGTTCTTTTAGAATAACCCTATATCCTACTATTCCTAATATTTAAGGTGATTCTCAGTATTTAAAAACTTAATGTGTATCCTGAGATCCACCAAGAAATTCCATGACATTATGGGTGAAAAAAATGGAGAAAGCAGGACAGCAACAGAAAAATACAGTGTCTCTACACCGCTGTAAATATCTTCTGAGAAATTCATGTATACAGACAAGGCAGAAACAGTTTTGCAGTGAGATTTTTGGATGGTATGACCTACTGCAAGGAAATTTCTTCTGGTGTGGAGGAGTACACCACCACATTTTATTTACTTCTCTCCATTCTAGTACGTCTCCTCCACTAAACAACTACAAATCTAGCACAGCAGTATCAATGAACTTGCAGGACAGAAAAAGCACTACTGAACTACCTGCCAGCTTCCTCAAAATTAAGTTTTGCTGGGATTTTCACAGGCAATGCCAGGGCTCAGAATGCACTGTGTTCCTCTGGAGATGCTCATTTGTCATTTGTCCCTCTCCTTCTCTTAAAGGATACAGGGCTTGAACTACACTGAAGCAAATAACACAACTAGTATAGTTCTTGTCTTAAAAATGGCCCATTTATTGACATCTTAATAAAGGGTATTCAAACTGTACTTAGAAGGGGAACTTACGTTGGAGAGAAAAGGGATCAGGATGAAAAATGTTCCAGGCAAAAAACTCTTCTGCTCCAAGACGTGCATCTTACCTTCCATACAGTTACTCCATCCACAGGTACTAACCAATCCTTTCCACTTCATGCACATTCCCAGAGCATTGTGCTGAATGCTACAAAGATGCTGACTATATGACTTTAGATAGACTGAAGCAAAGAAAATGAACAAGGAAAGGCAAAGAGAGTTCAAATAGACATAAAACAATGGCTGACACAACCTTTTTAATATGGTAGATGTGTGAACAAGAATTGGGGGGAAGTGCAGAAGTATTACTAACAATTTAATTGAGCTCACATCTATTTTGTTTGTAAATATATATGAAGGATGTTCAGAGTCCCAGCCTTTGGGAGGTAGTCTGTAACTTACATCAATTAGAATAAAGGTATCCATTGTCTACCAGCTGCAGGCAAAGGGCTTTGGCCACAGCTCTTATTGCAGAATGGTGGGTGTAGCCAAATGCAGCATTCTTCAGTTCAAAACAAATAAACTTTTAGGTATTTATTTAAATTTCTTCCAAGATACACTAGTAAATAGAACTTCACAGGCAGGTGTTGATTTTAGATACATTGCAGAGTGAGCAGATGAAAATCTCACCATTTAATTTTATGGCTATGTATTCTCATTTCATTCAAGGGGCTAATTTTACCAAATACCTTCCATCTACTTTATTCATGTTGAGTTCTGTATTACTGTATAAGTCAACCCACTCTCATGCTAGTCAGAAAATAAAGAGATATTCTGTGCTAGTGAGTTTCAGAATTTAGATTTTCATAATTTTTTTAAACCATCATAACAGATGCAGATTTTCAATTTTTTTTAACCAATTTCCTGAGAAAAAACAACCCGCGATGCAGAATCAGAATTTTTTTCTTAATTTGTCTACTTATACTATGCTCACAAGTCCCTTTTACTCAAAGAGATTCATAATCTGTATTCACTGGGTCCTTCTTGCAGAACCATCAGCGCCCCTTCACAAAGTAACTCCTTTCTAAAATCTCCATCTCTCAAATACCTTCCTCAGCTCTCTTGACTGAAATAAGGAGATGCAAATTCCTCCTCAGACCCACACATTGTTATGGAAGAAAGCCTCCACTCAAAGTAATTTGCACCTAGGACAGCATAGAGTCAGAATGTGAGCTTAGGTATCCACCCTCCTTCTCCTGTGTAGTTCACCTCCACAGCAGAGCCGCCTCAAACAATGTTGATGGCTCTGGCATAAGGAGAAATCACCAAAAAATCCTCTTAGTGAAGAAGAACTGCGGCACAGGGAGAGTCAAGCTATAGGTTTAAACATGAACAACTCAAATACATGGCACTACCACCATTCCCCGTAAGTACTATGGTAACTGAGAAAACTTGCATTGTGCTGCAATTCACCTCCATTGCATCCTTCAGCCAATGTCGTATAGTAAAATTAGATGGAATGATTACAAGAAATTGGTTTGCAGAAAAAATAAGTTTTCTATCACATGATGCCATTGATGATGCATTTGCCAGTGTTCAGCAGCTCCCAGGCCATACTTATATCCAAAGACAGTTTAAGTAATGCAGCCTCCCCCCTCCCGCCCACCACTCCCGGACAGGCTGTTGTGCCTTTCTTTTTTTTTTTTTCCCATCTCCTCCTTTACATACCCCTTGAGGCACATGTTCTCCAAACTGAGAACCACTCAAATATAGTTTACATTACCCCACAGAACATTATAAAGAGGCAAGAAAATTGTCAAGCAAGGTGACAAGATTCACACCAAAAATCATTTTGTAAACTCTCTGAGATGTTGTCATAACAAAGCCAGAGGAAGAATTCTACTTCCTAAGCAGCCAATAATGGAGAAGGTGACAGGAGAGCAGAATGGGAAAACGAAGACTCCCACATGTGCTTGGGATGCTTTTCAGATCCTCAGCTTTGTCTATACTTAGGCTGCTAGATGATTTATGATCACTAGTCTCTATTGCCAGTACAACTGTTCACTTCAATTCTGCATGTTCCTTGATGGGTTGGTTACATTTTCACAGATGCTATCATCACACTTTAACTGTAATAATCATCGGTTTGAATTGTGCTGTTACTATACTATGCTGACAGCCAGCTCTTCTGTACTGAATGTCCAATGCTGACGAATAGTGCAACTGCCTGAAATCAAGCCTAGAAACTCCTTTCTTAAAATGTTTCTTAACTGAGCACTGCTTTGTAGGGAGTGATTATTCCCAAGACCTGATGAATCATAGAATCATTTAGGTTGGAAAAGACCTTTAAGATCATCCTTTAAGAGTCCAACCATTAACATAGCACTGCGAAGTCCACCACTAAACCATGTCCCTAAGTGCCGCACCTACACGTCTTTTAAATACCTCCAGGGATAGTGACTCAGCCACTTCCCTGGGCAGCCTGTTCCAATGCTTAACAACCCTTTCGGTGAAGAAATTTTTCCTATTATCCAGAGGAAACATGATGGAAAGAACGAGTGCCCAACAAAGTGGCAAGTTACGGTATGGACAGATGACTGCAAACTACAGTTAGCACAGCTTAACAAATTCCCACTTACTGGATGAACTGTATTAACGGACCGCAGCATACTTCTGATTCACTGCTATTGCAAAGGAAAGTAGATTACTTTAAACTGGTTGTTAGTTTGAATCATGACATTCTAATACGTAATACCTCTTACCTTGGAATTACAGTAGGTTAGAAGCATGCACACGAGCAACTAGCAGCAACTCCTTAAGCTGTGAAAGCCCAATTACTTGCCTCTCCCTGTTCTTTAAATTTCTACCCCAATTTGTTGCAAACCAGTGCTGGACCACAATTTCCATTATCCTAAAAGCACTCCCAGTTCTCATATGTGCTTTATACAAATAAACAGAAATATAATGTCAAATTTTCAGCTGTAAGTTGGCATCCACAGCAGTCAACGGGACTGGATCAACAGCAGTGTTTCTGCTTGTAAGATGAGACCAAGGGGCACATGCCTGCCTGTGTGCTCAGACCTACTCTCCCCAGTCGTCCAGACCTATTTGTCCCAAGGGACCTACTGGAACACAGTGTAGCTTCCTCCCTCCTTACGCACTGAATTTCCTTTGCAAAGAGAATCCAGGTGCACAAGGGGACTGTGCACCACATTGCATTCTGACTCCCAGTTAAGCTGGAAATGCCTCTGTCCTGGAGCACAAACACAGCCAGCAGTATCTTGAAAAAAACTAGCCAATATATTCAAGGCTTTAAGGTTTATTAACAGATATGAGAGACTGCCAGCTCAGGCTGAAAATTAACACATTCAGCAGTGCTCTACAGAAAATGAGGCGGGCACAGGAGATGG
This sequence comes from Pygoscelis adeliae, assembly GCF_000699105.1. Lineage (NCBI taxonomy): Eukaryota > Metazoa > Chordata > Aves > Sphenisciformes > Spheniscidae > Pygoscelis > Pygoscelis adeliae. Next base: position 4,638,990 of record NW_008825156.1, on the reverse strand, counting down.
TAGATTACACAATTTTTGTTGCTTTGTTTTACCATGACCTATTTCATTTTGAGATCCCGAACTCTGATCTAAGCCCCTCCACGCTCAGCACTGTATTTTATTTCTACAGCTTCACTAACTGACAATGTTTAAATGAAACCAATCTCCTCCCACAAGTATGCACAGAAGTCCCAAAAATTATTTTAGAACAAGAAACTGGACACAACAGCCTCAAGCTTAAGAAGAGTTGTGATCAGGAAGGATAGTCTCATTCAGATAGAATCTAACATTTTAGCAGATAAAGTAAAAAGCCAAAGTTGGCTGCAGCGCTCAAGCTTTTCCATCAGAAAGGATTTCTGCCTGATATTAGGAATTCATTGCACACTCCTCCCCTCCGGTGAGTCATGAGAACAGAGTTGGACTCCCCTTTACCTCTCCTTCACTGACATGGTTGCTCCTGCTAAGCCAAGGTAATATTGTGTCACATGAGGCAGCACGTGAGTAGAGAAAGGAAAGGGATTACTGCCCAGATATGAGGCTTTTCATTAGATGAAACCCACAGGAATACATGCAGGAGGTACTCTAATCCCAGTACCCAGCTGCAGAATAAAGCATAGCAGGCATGAATACTTCTGTGTTTACTAGAGTACAGTCAAAAAAGAACTGTACTTGTGAGATTAGACCAGAGAGGACAGACTACCTTGGGAACCAATGACTATAAACATCAGCTAACCATAAGATTTACTACTTTTTTTTTTGTTTTTAAATTTTTGTTCACTCTTCACTCAGGATACTCTTTAAAAACTCTTACTTCCCATGGCATTTTTATTAGCTCAGATCAGAGTTTAACCAATTGATCATGCTTTCACTGTTTCTGAAACACAGATGTTATTGTTTTGTGACTTTTTTAGAAATATATTCTTAACACACTTACATTCTTGTATAAGAATATGTTTCTTCATAGCAATTAGTATTTCAAAAATGTACAGTAGCTTGAAATCCTGTTTAAACCACAAAATGTATAGCATGTGGATAGTGGCAGGACAAACTCCTCCATGCTGCTCTCACCTGCTGTTTATCCTTCCATGTTTTCAAATGCTGGTTCTCCACTGAAAGCTATAATGCAGTGACAGTTCTGAGAAGCTCGTGGTTCTGCACAAACTGTTAAAATGTTCACAGTCACCAGCACAAAGTTACGGATGACCCTATTCCCCAACGGGAAAACTCATCCTGGCAGAGTCAAAGAGCTGTCCCATCTTGACTTGGACTGAAACAAATGGCTATGAATTATTACACTGAGTAACATCAAGGAGCCTAGAAAGTAGGCAAATGAAACAGGTACTATATAAGATATCATAAAGCAAACAATATAAGCTGAACAATATAAGTTGAAGGATTGGTCAAGCTTCTCACAAATATTTTCCTCATTTTAAAATCAGAATTGTTGCTGCCTTTTTAATCTTATGAAAGTTTTAGGGGCATGATGCTCTGTGACACTTAATGGGAAGCCAACTCTTTTTTTAGCTCAGATAAAAATGGCACGGCTGTGCAACCACTTTGTGGCCCATGCAAAAACATCTAATCAAGGCACAGAGAAATCAGTCTTCCTGCTTTTAAACACCACTCTCATTAACAAAAGCATCTGGAGCTAGTCTGGTACTAAAATACACTCATAGGGAGATCACACTGCCTACGTGGCACTAAGTAAATAGTTCTGTATCACATTTGTTTCAGAGCTGACAAAAGAACGAAACAAAAAACACACTTAAATCCTTCTTCCCTCACCCTCAGTTACCAGCCACCACCTTATCAGTGGTACTGTTGTAGCCATATGTTTGGGTTAATACCCAGACTGTAGTCTTCATTGTACTAGCCTGAATACCTTATATAAACAATGCATACCTTAGAACGACTATGCCTTTAAAGAACTAGAAGACTGATAAAAGGGGAACATCCTGCCCTAGAAGGCATTGGAGACTAGATGATTGCCAAAGAAACAAGAAGTCAGCAAAAAACTGTGGTAACTAGGGAAAAAGTAAAGGCGGCAGGGGGAGATCAGGACCACCAACTCACTTCAAGACTGGAAACACTTGCCCCCCCCCCACACCTGCAAGGAGCATGCATGCTAATTTCCATGGCAAACGAGGCTAATTTGAACATAACTAACCAATGAGCATGAACTTAGGCAGGTTTTTGCTAATCATGTAACAATATAAATACACTGTAGTTCTTTTGTGTGGTGTGCTAGCTCTGTGGAACTACCACCCAGCACCCACCTTTGCGCAAACGTGAGATAAATAAATGTCTCGGCTCTGTGTGTAAGATTGGCTTATTGTCCCTGCTTGTGGGACAACACCATTACAACTGCTTAGTAAACTAGTTCACTGAAAAGATCTGGCTTAAAGTAGCTGGGCTGAGATGGAGGCGGGACACTTGCCTTGTTTGTTTCTTCAACTGAGGACTGTTTACCAATCCAGCTTAAAGTGTGGTCACACAGAGACGCATAGACACAAGTAAGAGGGCAGGATACAGCAATGCCAGGGCATGAATTTAAGTGTTTTGACACTGAAGCAAGCCCATCAAAGAACTACACTTTCCACATACCCTAAGGAGAGGCTAAGGGGGTGTAGGAGCAGTTTGGATACTAAGAAAAACAGAACATTGCATTTTTATAAAACCTATTCACTTAGCACTTAGAACACTTTACACACTACATCAAAATACCCAGGACACTACACTGGAGCCCATTCACTAACTTGACAGTATAACTAATAGCAGGATCCTAATCTACTCAATGAATGAGTCCTCCAAAGTGTAGATAGGGAAACAGAGCACAGAGGAATGATGTTTCTTGAAAACAGAAATACAGCAAATGGCAAAACCATTCTTGCAGGCAATCCCAGGTTCCTAGTGAGTAAAGAGGTGAAGCCCTAACTCATTCTTTAAGAAAGTGAATTTACCAGTTTCATACCTTGAGGATCTATTCATTATGTCCCTTGACTGTCTCCCCACACCACAACTCCAAGCCCCTTTAGCACTATATACGCAAACTCACATTTCCTCCTTTAGCCTCTTACCTCTCCTGCTCCATTATCCTACCTGTCATGTGTCCAAAGCAGGAGCCTTTAACCCATCCTTTCCTAACTCTGACTACCCCATGTACTCAGCATCTTTTCCTTTACCTCCCAACCCTCCTGAATATATACAACATATACAAGAAATTGTATCACGTTATCTAGTGATAAATACAAGATAGCTTGTTCTTTTTCAGGACAGCCAATGCGAGCTAACCTTATATGAGAAGGCTACCCAGGCTAGTTTTCCAAGACTCCAGGCAGTCACTTTGACTGCTAATGTCAAAGACAAAGCCTGTGTGTTAATGAAAGTAGAAACTACTGTCTTGTCTCATGTGGTGAATTCCTGCTTTGCTGTCTTGGAATGACGATTAAAGACTGTGTGGTCAGAACTGAAAGGTATAAAATAAAATGCCTGCATACCAAGTACTTATTATTTAGTGTCCCCAACCACTAACTCCAGGAGCTGTTTCCAAGCACACCTTAGTGATGACACACTGAATTTCTTGGCTGGGGGGTGGGGGGAGATATTTTCCAGCCCCTCCATAACACACACCCCCACACACTTCCCTCACATGTTTCTCCATCACTTATTTGAGAAATAGAACCTGAATACTAACCAAAGGCTTAGTATATTCAGTGGAGATTAAATGCTGCATGTTCAAATAAGCACTAACTTGGGTGGGTTGGCCAAATTCTCCCTACAGTTGTTTTATTCTGGGAACCCCACAATGGCAAAAAGAATTATTTTGATATTCACATTTCAAAGAACACACTTTTGTGAATATTTTCAATAGAAGATGATAGTGCTACTGATTTATATAGGCTGTGTATAAACCTACACGTTCATATGCACAAACACACATGCACAGCATATACATATGTATGTGTAGAACTATCTGTAACAGAGGAGGAGATCCTTTCATTTTGCCTTTTGTGCTGCTCACGCCAGGAATCTATCCTTGATCTTGACAGAACCGATAGTTTATAATGAATACTTTTCCAGCTTTCACGGCTGGCATCAAGGAAACACCTGGGAGTAAGATTTGTTCACTGTGGTTTTTTGTGTATTTCTTTTTTAAACATAGTTACTGTGCTGTTTACCTCTAATAAATATTTTTATTATGTTTAAATATTTTATTGGTTCAGGTAAAAACAAAACAAAAGAAAACAAACAAGTAAACAAGAGGGTCTGCTGTGCTTCTGCAAGCGGAAAGAGACCCTGAAAGGATAAAGAAACTGGGCCAAAGTCAGGAGATGTGCCATTGACTGTACTACAGATTAACTACACATGACATTTAATAGTGCCTCATTTTCCTTTTAGTTACTTACATAGAAAGAGAGATATAGGAAAACGGCAATAACTCTCAGAAAAGCCCTGACTCCTATTTAAAGTACTTGCACGGTCCTCAGAATCTTGGCATTCACTTTCTACTATGTTCATCTCCACAACAACCCTGTGAGATTCAGAATATATTCTTCTCATCTAACAGAAAGGAACTGATGCATTAAGAGGCTAAATGATCTACTGAGGATGACACCAGAGATTTCTGGCAAAGCTCTAAGAATCTCACATAGAAGACACTAACATTTTTGAAGTACAGCATATTTTATTGCATCTGTTTAATACAACTGATATTAATCCCAGAAATAATATCAAGAGGAGGATAAAATACCAGATGTACAGCACAGTAAACAGAATATTTGAAGGAGAAATTTAGAGACACAATATCCCATTCATTCTATTTTAAGGAACCAAGTCAGCACAGTCAGATAACATTCACATTCTACATTGATGTGGTCAGACTTCCTTTGTCATTATGACATTCCTTCCTCCTCTCTTTCTGTGTATTTGTCTGCTTGAGATTTGAAACCTCCTTGAATCTAGGTACTAGACTTAAAACTGCCTATTCCAAGATTTGAACTATTTCCAATAACAACTACTGTTCTCAGTAAGTTATAGAGGTTAGAAATAGAGCTAGCTGAAAAGGTATGATGTATTTTAAGTGATCTGTTTTCAAATGCTTTTGACTAGTTCTGTAAACTGAATAGGAAAAAAAAAACAAAATTGAAGAATCGGATATCTCACAAAATCAAGAACATCTGTTCCACACGTACAGGCTTTGTTATTCAATCTAAATAGAGAACTTGTAACCTACAGTTAAAGCCCTGGTTTGCTATTTTCTTTGTATGTTTGAAAAATTCATGTTAAATAGTCTTAAAACACAATCAGTGAGCAAGGTCTTAGTCTATCACCTCTTTGCAAAAAGTAAAAATTCCACACAGGGTAGAAACCAGTGAAGAGTCAGTCCCTTGTTCACATGCAGATTAGCAGGAAGAGGCTATTTCAAGGCCACTGAAATGCTTATATGGAAGCCCTAGTGCTTATGTAGGCAATTTAAGAAAGCAACTATGGAGTCTGTAAATCTCAACATCCCCCCATATTCTACTGCTCCAGCTGAACAATGGAGAGGAATAGCATTCTGCAGGATATTCTTGCTTCCTGTGATACCCTGCATTTTAGTCTAGCCTCTCTTCAGGAAAGAACCCTCACTGGAAGTTCAATCAATTCCAGAGTTTCAAATGTTTTAAAACCAGCATATATGAAAAAGGGAATAAAGGAGACCTTCTAATTCTGTCTTTTTATGAATACTTATGAAAATATGCAGATCAAAGCCTCTTCCTCTGCAAGTAAATTTCAAGCTACCTGTAGAACTCAAAGGAAAAGCATTAGAACTCATTTTATATTTCAGTTAGCATAAAGCACATGGTCTCACAACAGGCTTTTCCCTAATTTCATAGAATCATAGAATAGTTTGGGTTGGAAGGGACCTCTAAAGGTCATCTGGTCCAACCCCCCTGCAATTAAGCAGGGACATCTTCGATTAGAGCAGGTTGCTCAGAGCCCCATCCAACCTGACCTTGAATGTTTCCATGGGTGGGGCATCCACCACCTCTCTGGGCAACCTCTTCCAGTGTTTCACCACCCTCAGCGTCAAAAATTTCTTCCTTATATCTAGTCTATATCTACCCCCCTTTAGTTTAAAGCCATTCCCCCTTGTCCTGTCACAACAGGCCCTGCTAAAAAGTTTGCCGCCATCTTTTTTGTGAGCCCCCTTTACGTACTGACAGGCTGCAACAAGGTCTCCCCAAAGCCTTCTTTTCTCTAGGCTGAACAACCCCAACTCTCTCAGCCTTTCTTCATAGGAGAGGTGTTCCATCCCCCGATCATCTTTGTGGCCCTCTTCTGGACCCGCTCCAACAGGTCCGTGTCTTTCTTATACTGAGGGCTCCAGAGCTGGACACAGTGCTCCAGGTGGGGTCTCACCAGAGCGGAGTAGAGGGGCACAATCCCCTCCCTCGACCTGCTGGCCACGCTTCTTTTGATGCAGCCCAGCATACGATTGGCCTTCTGGGCTGCGAGCGCACATTGCTGGCTCATGTCCAGCTT
>NW_008825156.1:4620646-4630105 GCF_000699105.1 Pygoscelis adeliae | reverse complement strand
CCCGATGAAGCTGTCTTACTGGCTGGGGGTCCTTTGTGCTGCTCTTCAGGCGCTCTCCTGCTGACCTGTGTTCCCTCTCCAGGCTCTGGGCATCTATTGCTGGCCCTGGCATCAAACTGGTAGGAGTGGGATGGATTGAGGTTCCCCTCCCCCAGCATCTCTAGTTTAAAGCCTTCTTCACCAGCTTGGCAAGCCTAAGACTGAAGATGCTCTTCCCCTTCTCTGCCAGATGGACCCTGTCAGCCCCCAGTAGACCAGGTTTCTCAAAGCGAGCCCCATGGTCTAAGTAGCCGCTCAGCCACCTGCTGCAGGAGGTCCTCCACCTGGGCACACCTTTTGCAGGCAGGTCTGCTGCCTGTCCCTACCCCAGGAGAGACGTCTAGGGTATCACCTGATCCCTGGCTGCTCGGACAATTTGCAGGGGAACTGCTTCAGAAATGGAGCAAAGCAGGCTAAACAGGGCCCTTCTCCTGTCTCCACAACAGGGAAAAAGGGTATTGGGCATATTACAAATATTCAAGCTATCTCTGTCATTACCTTAACAACCAGCTCTAGCTACCTTATGCACGTGAAAAGTATACTTAAAGAGAGAAATGACCCTAGGTTAAACATAACCTCCTGAGCTCTCTCTTTGCTAAAACGAACGTCAGCCAACCTAGTATCTGCCAGAACCCTTTTGACCTCAGAGTTATTGATCATACTGAACATTTGTTCCAACACATTGGTTTCAGGTCACAACTCTTCCCCAATCACTGTCATTTCTCCTGGAGAAGAGTCATTCTGTTGCTAAGGGACTGACCACAATGGAGAAGTTCTACGTTCAATACTCAGCTGATCTGAAAAAGGCCTGTCAACACAGACAAATACATTTGACCTGAGATTCTGTTCCTAAACTCTGAGTTGCCCAGAACCCAAGCAGTCATGTTACCACAGGGCAGTGCCTTAGCTACCATGGCCATTCTCCTGAGGGTGAGCTCCTCAGCAAGGCATTCTGACACAGGCAGAGGGCTGCACCAACATGAATATAACAGCTTCCAGGCCAGCACTAGATAACATCTCCACAGCAAGGAGGACAGGCTGAGGACCATGATGAACCCATCTAACTCAAAAAGTCATATGACGTTTTCCTGCACCATCCTTTATCCTTCCTACTCACATACCTGTTAAGAAATTCAGGAGAAAAAGAAGTTATGTGTACAATATTTGCTCTGTATGCAGGACAGAGCTGCAGTGGCTACTGAGGTTTGATCTTTTGGGTGAAGTTCTCTTTCCAGAGAGAACGGAGTAATACCACAACAGGATAACCAGGAAAGTATCACAAAAAAATTGATTTGGAAATATGTTTTTGGATATCAGTCAGAAGCAAGAAAGAAAAGAAGATGAAAGAAAGTAATTAACTGAGATTTAATTAAGAAAATTCCTCTGCTTAGGAGGAGAGAAGTTTCTGCTAGTAGGGAGAAGTTAGTTTTGAAAAATACCTGCACCTGTTAAGCAGTACTGCAAAAGAATAGAACACTGAATTCTGTTGAGATAGCGCTTCCCAGCTTTCAAAACCTGCCCAGGTCCCTGGGAAAGCCACTGATAACAACAGTTTTGTGTTGGCACAAAACTAGTGCATCTCTTATTACATCTACTCAAATGCCACATAACACCAAAAACTCCAATAACTAGCCAGGAATTTCACAAAACTCAAAATAGGGTAATAGCGTGCTTTGAATTTTGGTGCACATCAGTCCTTTCTTTTCACATTTATGGACATTTATTTTGAGAAGAAAGAAATAACTAGGTGGGATCTCAGGAAAAAGGGAGTAACTTCCCAGTTCTGGCACAGACTCGATGCACAATTTAAACAAATCATTAACCCTTTCTGAGTCTTAGTTCACCAGCAGTAAAAGACAGGCAGCAGTTCATTTATTCTGCTCTTTGTCTCATTTACATAGGTTGTAAATGCTGAAGGGCAGGGGCCATCTCTTATTATGGATTTGTGCAGTGTCTAATACAATAGAGATCTGAGCACAGCAGGGCCTTTAAGAGCTATCTCATGTTTGAAGTACCTTCAAAAGTATATTGTTCCATGTTACGTATGTCTCCCAGAGCTTATTACAGTGAGAGCTAAATAAAGATTCATGATCACCGAGTATAATTTAGTGTCAGAAATGAAGGGGTCAAGAAAAATATCTATTGATAATTGCCTGTCTTCCTTCCTTCCCTACGTAGATCACCAACAATACAGTGTGTGGGAGAGGGAAAGGAAACAAAAGCTAAACCTGTCTTTGGTGAATAAATAATAGCAAAAAGCTCCTAAGAAATCTCAGTCTAAGTTCTGCAGCCTTAAATTACCTACAAAAAAAAAGTTTCCATAAATTGGCATTAATGAAGAACAATCCTCTTTCTTTGTCTGGCAGGAAGAGCCACCTTTTCCAAGAGAGAAATGCACGACAATCTAGAAATCCTATTAATAACATTAGTCCTGAACTTTAATGTATTAATGAATGGACGTGCACCCACGCTGTAATCATGAATTTCAGCATTGCCTTTGATGCTTCATTGGGCACAAAGCTCTTACAAAATGTTTGAAGTGTCTGGCTGTGTAATAATGATTTATAATTCTCTTGAACCAAAGCAAAATTTGCTAGTAAAAATCATTTTTGAAATAAAAAATAAATTGTGACTGGAGGGTCTGGGTTTGTTTCAAAAAGAGATCACCCACAAGCAGCAAATTATTTAAAAAGCCACTGGTTCTAGTGTTTTGAGATAGGGAGTGTACAACTCAGAATTTCAAAGTACTGTTAATTAAGATCAGTTTATTAAAATGTCAATCTTTTTAACCAAAAAAATTCTCTACTATGAATACTAGCTGCAAGTTCCATTATGTTCAACTTTTCATGAAGAAAATTATTTTTGCTCATACCATATATTCAGCTTTATCCCTTTTGCTACTTCCCCCCCTTCTGTCAGGGTTTACTTGCAGAATAAGTGGTCTTTGTATGTCTGTTAGATTACTGCTTCCCCCCTCCCCCCACGCTATCAGAAAGGCCTCTGAATTATGTCAAAACAGCTGTGCTTGGCATTAAAAAAAAAAAAAATCTTAAAGTTTCATGAATTTTCTTTCTTCCTTTTCAGCTCAGTCCAACACCCACCAAAGTCAATGAAGAGAGTATTTTTTTACTTCAGAACAATGTGGATCAGACCCGTATTTGAAATTAATTTCATAGCTTTATTATCATGAGTACTTCCATTCCAAGACTTCTTTCTCAAAAAGTGCGAGGAAAAGGGGTGGACAGAAATGAACCTGGCAAGAGTACGTCCTTATCACTCTCAAAACAGTTATTTTTGCAAAAATATTTAGCAGAACAGTCTGATATAAAAAAAAAAATCTGCCAAGGAAAAAAGAATGGAAATGGTACAGCTGGAGACACCCCTCTGTATTCCTCTCAGGAACTTGGAGGCAAAGACAAGGGGAGGAGGGTTGTTGGAAAAACAGCTTAAACAACTTTCCTCAAGTTCTTCCAAGTCCTCACACTAAATAAGGGGGTTTGTTTATTTTGCTAAATATTGTCATTCCTTCTTTGAAAACATAGTGGCTGTGAAAAGTGTTATTGAGTTAGACGATTAACTGTTTAAGGTACATAGAATCATAGAATCATTAAGGTTGGAAAAGACCTCTAAGATCATTGAGTCCAACCGTCAACCCAACACCACCATGCCCACTAAACCATGTCCCTAAGCGCCTCATCTACACGTCTTTTAAATACCTCCAGGGATGGTGACTCAACCACTTCCCTGGGCAGCCTGTTCCAATGTTTAACCACTCTTTCAGTAAAGAAATTTTTCCTCACGTCCAATCTAAGCCTCCCCTGGCGCAACTTGAGGCCATTTCCTCTCGTCCTATCGCTAGTTACTTGGGAGAAGAGACCGACACCCACCTCGCTACAACCTCCTTTCAGGTAGTTGTAGAGAGCGATGAGGTCTCCCCTCAGCCTCCTTTTCTCCAGGCTAAACAACCCCAGCTCCCTCAGCCGCTCCTCATAAGACTTGTTCTCCAGACCCTTCACCAGCTTCGTTGCCCTTCTCTGGACACGCTCCAGCACCTCAGTGTCCTTCTTGTAGTGAGAGGCCCAAACATGTTGTGGCTGATCTGCTTATGCCAGCTGTGGAACAAAGCAGAGCAATTCTGCCCTGGTATATGATAAGGTCTCTTCTGCTTATGCTAGAACCCGAAGAGGAACTGAATTTCTTCCCAGGTAAGTAGCCTGTAACCATATGCAGAACTTGCATGTGGCTGCAACCATACCCATCTTAGTTAACACCTATGATAAATTTAGTTCAAATTTTAGCAAAAGGAACTTGTTGAAGCCAAGAGCAAGATGTTGGCTTCTCTCTTGAGACAAGCGCCAAAAATGGTTAGGCATTCACAAAACCACAAACACCATGTAATGAAGAAGCTTGTAAGCACCTGAAACCACATCCTAGGTGTCACTGTTACAGTGGTCAGTACACAGACAACTGATACTTTTCTGGCTTTTTTTGCAGAGTAATCACATGTATTATTTAAAAAAATGTGGCTTTTGTTTTACTGTTTGTTTTGTTTGTTTTTTGTTTTTTATTTAAAGTTTTAATCAGGATCTTCCCTATGTGGCCCAAAAGAAATTGTCTGACCATTAAAGAGTTAAAGCAAAGAGGATATCATTATAAAAATATCAAAAACATATTAAAAAAGAAAATCAGAGAGCATGTGTGACGCTAGCTGGACAGGAAGGGCAAACAGGGCAGTCCTATCCTTAGACCAAACTGACCCTGGAAACGAAACTACCTCAAAATTCTGGCATGAAGTCTCAGAACACAACTACTCTTTTCCCAGCATTTGGAGGTTGGGAGGGGGCATTCTACCCTAAGTTTTAGACTGATTTTAGATTTAGACATTCATTCCATTATGTTCCTTAAAATTATCTTCAATTATGTATGCCTCAAACTGGAAGTAACTACCTGGATTTTTAATTGCAAATTAAAATTTTTTTCCTCACTTTTCTTTGAATTGGTGGGCTTCTGTTTTTAATATTTGTGATAAACATTAGGGTTTCTTTCCTTTCTCAACCTTTACAAGGAATTCCTTTATTTTTTATTTCAAATGAAGCTGTGTTGCTGAAGGAGTTACTGCAAAGCAGAGGCAACAAGCCGTGCTTCTAACTATGTCTACAGATTCAGGGCTGAATGAACTCCAGAAATCCAAGTAGAAGACCAAGAGTGGAGATTATCTGTGGCACACCACAGCAGAAGAAATCCCTATTTACTGTCATTGTGAACAAGAATATTACACCTCTGTCTTAACTTGCCTATAAATTGTTGGAAAACATGTGTGCTAGGATATGCCACCATAAAGAAAATTATGCCAGGAGAAAGGCATTTCCTAAGACCTCACTAAGCTGAGACAGAAGGACAACAGCCTTTCTCCCCGTTAAGACTCAGGATATTATCATGCATGTTTGAGAAATACACTTAGCATAAACAGAGCAAACATCATCCCCTTATTCATTTTTGTCTTTTATTCCTTGATTCTTTGCCTCAAGAAAAAGATGAAAGAACAGCATCCCACTGCTTAGCTACATGTTTATTTTCCCCCATCAGCTCCTCTTTCCACTTGTTCCTGTTATTAGCACAAACCCTGAACCTGTCTTACAGTTCCCCTATGGGGACCCATACAAATCACTAGAACTACAGGCTAACACTTGTCAACTCCTCTTCCTATTATAAAATAGTACAAAGGCCTCAACATGATATCCTGTACTGGTGATGGGAATCTTGCTGTTGATTTTAGCAGAACCCCCATTTTCATGAATCAAAGATATGCTATGGCTTATTAAATTATGTCTGGTAATAAAAAGGGGCTTTCCTTTTTTTATGATCTGCAAATGCAGTTTTCAGATTAAATACCGTGAAAATACAATAGACTGTAACCCTCTACAGCACTAACCACAGACTTCTGTCGCCCAGAAAAAAATACTATTAATCAACACGGTGAGCCATAGCACCCCTTTCAGCTTTTTCATCCAAAGGAATAGAAAGCTTTCATGAAATCATACCATACCTGTCCCATCAGCCAGTAAAATAGCGACTGATTCCACATGCTCTTAACCTCATTGAGCGCTGATGTACAATTTGATGCAGCAAACATCTCCCCAGTAAACTCCTCATATGTCAAGCCTTAAAGAGGAATATTAATACAACTTTTAGAGGAGGCTATGAAGTGCTACTTCTGGACAAACGAAGAAACCCTTTTAAAAAGTAAGTATACTCAGTACTAATATATTCACTCAGACAGATTGCAAAGTTGTTTGCCAGTATGGCTACAATTATTGCTTTCAACAAAGCCACTTTGAGTTATTTAAGCAGAAAATAATCCTCAAAAATGTCCTATTTTATTTTTATTTAAAAATTTTCACTGTAAAAGGTTATTTTCATGAAGTACAAAAAAGTTGACCTGTCAATTGCTCATATTTTCTATATATACAATGTTTAATAAATTATTATAAAAATTACTATTATATAATAACATATTATTGTATATTATAGTAAACACATTATGCATGTGTTCATAATATTTATGTTATCTATTAAACATTGGGTATGTATACCTACAGATATAATGTCATGAACCAAAGCAGACTTGAGACGCCCCTATCAAGTTCAGTCAGGACCTTAACACAGCCTACTTTCCTCTAGAGGCAGATGCATCACTTCAGTTAAAAGGTGTAACTGATGTCTTCATATCCTGTTCAATTACCAAAACCCAACCCCGTTGGCCTTAACTGATCTTTATGTAAACTTATGTAAAATGGGTATTGCTGCACTTATGATCCATACAGATGAAAATCTGTTTCTTTTGTATTTGAACCAGTCACGTTCAGTTGCAATAACTGTTTCCACCCAAATTTCTCTTTTTAAGTCGTGTATAAGCATCACAGCACAAGCTCCTGCTCTGCTTCCTATGGAAGAACAAGGACTCTGGAACCACTGGTTGATTCAAGGGAATTGATATACGGCAGAAGGCACTGCCTTCCTTCCATCACTGCAAGGAAGTACGGTTCTCACTGTTATCCTCTCATTTAAGGAACATACTATTCCAGATCATAAGTTGTTTAACTAGCTCATCTTCTGAGAGGCTTTTAGCTTGTAGAGGGAAGAATTCCTTTTCTGCTGATTTCCACCAGGTTTCCCTATACAGACCCTGTTTGCTTGGGCATAGACAGAACTCAGTGTAATGTAAATAAATTTTCAGTGTCTGGCGATTTAGCTTCCTCTCAGTGAAGTCAATGGGATTCTTGCCCAGGAGAAGTTCAGTCCCTTTGCTTTGAGACTAAACATTTCCTGCCTCCAATGCAAAGCTTTTTTTTTTTTTAGTAGAAGACAGCAACTAAGCCTGGCAAAATGCCTCATCAATTTACACTCTAAAACACAACAAAACACATTAGCTGAAATAACAAGCCACCATTTGCAAAATATGAACTATCTGTAAGCTTTTTATTGAGACAAAAGAACCCCAACAAAACAAATACATCTAAAATCTGCAGGAAACAAATGACGCAACTCCTCCCATGCTATCGCGGGGGGGGAAACCAAACCACATTAAAATCTGGTAAACGTAGTAATACTAAGTTTTCAGGTACACTTTGCTTCCCCTGAGGGTACAAAATTCTATTGTTCATCTTTCCAAAACTTTCTTCATAATACAATACATTTTTGTTAGCTGCTCCTACATTATAATAAATACCCACTTTGCAATGACTTTAGAAAATTATTTTTCATACTTATTATTAAATGAGATATACTAATAGTCCAAATCCTGTTTCACTGCCAATACCTCCAAGAAGCTTTATCTCCATTTCAAAGCAAAACATCCAGATACAGAATATTTGCTACAATATTCCAAGTTGGCCATATTTTAACATTGCAAGAGGTTAACATGTCTATATTCTTGGTGAAAACACAGAGTTTGAAGTATCTATGTATTTCCATTTGTATTTCTGTATGTTTAGGTATTTTATATATTCATTTATTTTTATATATTTATACATAAACATGCCACATTTATATGGCATATATATATATATAAAAATCACTCATATCGTCGTTATATAGAAAGAAGATGCAGCATCCAAATCCCTTCTGATCATGGTTTAGGCAGGATACTAGCTTTTAATATGAATTGATTAATATCAGTAGAAAGAAGAGAATGAAGGCCATTATAGTGAGATCCCCAATTTCAGTAAAATACAGTACTGACATAGTAATCTAACAACTGTAACACTTATAGAGCCAATAAGCATGAAATCAGATTTGAACACAAGTCATCTTCACACAAAAGTTCACATCAATGCAACAGGTTTTACAGAACTAGGATAGCCCTATCTAGATAAAATAGGGATGAACTGGAGGTGCCTTAAAGATGCTGATGTTTTGAAGCTGAATATGTTTGAAGCTGGCCCTTGTTCTCGTGGGGGACTTCAACTTCCCGGACATCTGCTGGAAATACAACACGGCAGAGAGGAAGCAGTCTAGGAGGTTCCTGGAGTGTGTGGAAGACAACTTCCTGACACAGCTGGTAAGTGAGCCTACCAGGGGAGGTGCCTCGCTCGACCTGCTGTTCACAAACAGAGAAGGACTGGTGGGAGATGTGGTGGTCGGAGGCCGTCTTGGGCTTAGCGACCATGAAATGGTAGAATTCTCAATTCTCGGTGAAGTAAGGAGGGGAGGCAGCAAAATTGCTACCATGGACTTCCGGAGGGCGGACTTTGGCCTGTTCAGGACGCTGGTTGAGAGAGTCCCTTGGGAGACCATCCTGAAGGGCAAAGGGGTCCAGGAAGGCTGGACGATCTTCAAGAAGGAAGTCTTAAAGGCGCAGGAGCAGGCTGTCCCTGTACGCCGCAAGAAGAACGGGCGGAGAAGACGACCGGCCTGACTGAACGGGGAGCTTTTGCTGGGACTCAGGAAAAAAAGGAGAGTTTATCACTTGTGGAAGAAGGGGCAGGCGACTCAAGAAGAGTACAGGGATCTCGTTAGGTCGTGCAGAGAGGAAATGAGAAAGGCAAAAGCCCAGCTAGAACGCAACCTGGCCGCTGTCGTTAAAGACAACAAAAAAAGTTTTTACAAATACATTAATGACAAGAAGAGAGCCAGGGAGAATCTCCATCCTTTATTGGATGCGGGGGGGAACATTGTCACCGAGGATGAGGAAAAGGCTGAGGTACTTAATGCCTTCTTTGCCTCAGTCTTTAGCAATCAGACTAGTTACCCTCAGGGTACTCGGCGCCCTGAGCTGGAAAACAGGGATGGCGAGCAGGATGAACCCCCCATAATCCAAGAGGAAGCGGTCAACGACCTGCTACGTCATCTGGATACTCACAAGTCTATGGGGCCGGATGGGATCCACCCGAGAGTGCTGAGAGAGCTGGCGGAGGAGCT
>NW_008825156.1:4596835-4619609 GCF_000699105.1 Pygoscelis adeliae | reverse complement strand
TTCCCGAGCCTCTGCCCCCACCACGACTGGCGCAGCTTCCCAGACAGAGCTGCGGTGGGAACACGCTGCCAGCCAGGTGTCAGGCTGCAGGCTGTGCCCGGCTCTTACGCCAGTAGCGGTCGGCAGCAGTGAGCACACCTGTGGGAGCTGCGCCCGGGTAGAGGAACTCCTCCGCTTAGTGGCAGAGCTCCATGAGGAGGGGAGTAGGTTGAGGAGTATCAGGGAGCGTGAGAGAGAGAGAGAGTACTGGAATCGCACCCTGCCTTCCCTGAGACAGGCCCAACAGGCAGACAGGACGCATGGGAAGTGGTTGAGTCACCATCCCTGGAAGTATTTAAAAGACGGGTAGATGAGGCGCTTAGGGACATGGTTTAGTGGGCATGGTGGTGTTGGGTTGATGGTTGGACTCGATGATCTTGGAGGTCTCTTCCAACCTTAATGATTCTATGATTCTATGATTCTATATCACTTGTTTGAGCACCACTAGCCAAGCACAAAGAGACGCTGCAAGCAGGGTATACTTAACTGAGAAGTATAATGCAATTATTTATTGGTTAAACACACGTAAAATATAGTGAGGATTTAATAAGCTATGAAGCCAAGCGGTACTGTTCACCATCCCAATAAGGCAGCTGCACAGTGTTTCCAGGCCAGGCAGGCAATGATCTGCCTCCAGAGCTCCCTGGAAGGCATTCTGAGCATGGCTGTGTTGCCACCTTCTATCAGCTCTATCGACACAGACTCTGCCCCCTGTTTCCTGACTCCCCTTTTCCTTTCAGGATTCTACACCTTTCCGTGCTGGCTTTTTCCCTCTAGACCACTTGAGCTACTAATGACCCCCTCTCAACAATCATGCGTCTGCCTGTATTTTTTACCTTTCTTATCTCTTTACAGATTTTTATCACAGGTCTTCTTTAGCAGCTACAGTCCAGATTAAGCAGCTATGCTATATCAGAGCTGGGCCTTGAATCCTTGCTACACAGGCAATTTAAACGACACATGCAGGGAAGCTTACAGCAGGAGTTGTAGACAGGGCACTACACATCCTTCTGACAAATCCAAGTCTCCAGTATAAAACAGTCTAGCATTTTGCAGGGATCTAGATGTCAACATTGTGAAATCAGCTTCTTGTTATACACAGCAGCTTTCACGATGGCATGTTTGGTACAGTTATATCCAGGGATTACAACGAGGTAACACAATGATAAATCATGTCTCCGACTTCTAAACCAGCTTCCCTTATCGACCTGGGGCCCGCTGCCGTTGGACTCTGAAGTTGCCTTTATGATGTTGGAAGTTAAGCAAAGCCAAATTACTCATTCTATAATAGCACATTATACAAACATTTTAAAACATTCAGCTGGATCTCACTGTTTGTGGAGAACAGTGTCATGCTGAAGATTTACACCATCTTCAGGAGCTTTTTTTTAAATTGAAAAAGGGAGGACTGTCATGTAACTAAGTGAAGAGAGAGAGCTAGGAATTTTAAGCAAGGGGCCAAAATATATCCTAGGCACAGACTCTGGAGGAACAGATTACTTTACTCACAAGCCCATCCACAGCTAGTATCCATATATTACTGTCTAGATGTCAAACTGAGGACAGACTGGACAGACTTACCTTCTCTGTGCATCTCTGGAAAATGAGAAAAACTACTTCCCCTTTCAAAACAGATACTCTGAGGTATGGTATCTTAACATTTCTTTAACACTTACAGATTCTCAGGCAGAATGTATTGGCACTACATAAGTCAAAGTATTATTCTATTATTACCTATTTAACACCTAGTTAAACATTACTTAACCCACTGGCATAAACCCAATACATCCCCATTAAGTTAAATATTGCTAATGCACTATTGTTTAAATTAAGCACTAGTCTAAGCAGCAGTAAATGTCATTCACTGTCATTAGGGTAAATTGGTTCCCTGGGCAACATACCAGGAACGCAGGTGTCCTGATTACACGGGTCCTCATTAAATACAGTACACTATTTCTTAAAAAATGGAACTCAAGCTGATTGTGACAAAAAACTCTGCTATTCCTTTTTGCAGCAAGGGAGGATGCACAATCACAACTACCAGAACGTACATGCGCCCATCTCCCTGCAGCAGCTCCCAGATCCCTTTACAGAACAATGTTTGCCAATTGTGCCATGGCTTAGTCACAGGCCCTGAGCACAGAAGTAGCTCTACCAAGATAGGGATCTACGTGAAAACAAGGAACTATTGAAGCCAGGCATCCTCCTGCAGAGAGCTTTTTATATGACTGAAACCTTGAAGCAGATAAGGCTCTGCAGAGATGGAAGTACTGCTCCTATAGTAAATTGCAGGACCAGAGTTTGAGATGATAATCACTTGCTATTTATCAAGGATTGTGTCTTCTGTGAAGACCCTAGTATACCTCAGGGGGCTAAATAATAATGAGATACAGTGTATCTCACACACCTGAAGTATTACAGATCAGCTGTGATAACACATTCATGTTCTTATTGCATTTTTTCAGTTACTAATGTGACCAAATAGCCTAAAGTATATTAGCTTAATAACCATAAAAAAACCCCACAGATTTACAAAAATGTGCTACTTTTCTTTCCTTTTTAAAAGAAACACAGGCTTTGAAATGCTAACTTAAGTATTTTTATTTCTGTTCAACAAGGGATTCATGCATTGGAAGAGTTAAGAATTGATAGTAGTGCTGAGAATCATATGAACTACTCCTGTTAGCAACTACTTTATGGAACTGAAGGACAGCTGGTGATCCTTGCCTTGGGGTTAGCAATTCGATATCTATTTCAGTTTTTTTTCTTGACAATATGAACCCTATACATCATTTACATAATGCAACACACTTGCATTCTTCTGCTGGCCTTCAGAATTTAGATTAGTAACAGAAACATGAGAGATGCTGGTTAAACAATATAGATGTCATCCATTAAAATATTAGTTTTACTCATTGTCCCAGTGCAACCTTTTAAATAGAACATTTTCAGCCCAGAGATGCAGTTCCTTCCACACAGCCCTTTCTAATAAAATTATATGTAGACTGAATGACATCGAGAGGTTTATTGATTCTACCTTCTGTTGGTAATGAAAACCAAAGCAATTCATTCTATGGAACCTGCAGCAAAGCAAGAATATTATGACTTTAAAACGTGGCTATGCAATAAACATTAAAGATTTGTATGTTAAGAATCAACTAGAGAAACTGAAATGAAAAATGGGCTCATATGAAGAATGAAAGTAATTTACATACACTTTTACTGTATGATCATGTGCACATGCAAAGAGGAGGAGCCTAGGAGGACTACGCTCTTTCATTAGTCATTTCTGAGGCCCTCAGAGCAGCAAGCATCATATGCTAAGATGTCAAAGTGGTGCTCTCCTCCCCCCCTCATTCCTCTTAACTAGCAAAGCCAATAGTCAGGCAACAAATTTATGACAAAAATATAGTAAACCTTACACAAGAGTTTACCTAGAAGCTTTTATATGAGGAAGAGATGCAAGGAGGATTCTGAAGGTGACCACTATGAGTACATTTGGATAAAGTCCGTTACACTTTGAAAGCAGATATATATTGTAAGTCATTCTACTCAACTCCCAGCACTGCTTGAGCTCTACCAAATGCATGCAGCAAAATCACAGAAAAATTGAAAAATGGCCTAGTTTTGAATTTTGTTTTAAGCTTGAAAATCATTGTGTCTTTATGAAAAGATTTGCTAAGAGACTCATGAACAACACACGCCCAGTTCAAAGTATGTCAAGACTGAGTAGTGAGTGACAAGAGGGTGCTACTATAGAAGATCTTACACGTTTTGCCAGTGTCTTAATATGCAGGTAAGGATAACTTCCCTCATGTTGGAGGAAGTTTCATCTCCCCAGATGCTAGGAAATTCTGCTATAAATTTTAATATATTGTCAATGGAATCTAGCATTGCCCAACACGAACATTTAGAAAGCTTAAGCCAGACCATTATCAAATCATGAGACTGAACTACAAATCATGAGATTTGAAATATACTCAATATGCTTTTCTTCCTACTGACTCTTTCATTTCTAAGATTTACATCACATTCAGATCTCATTTTGAGATATTCATGGACAACAACAAAAAAAGGAAAAAAGGGAGAGAAACAGACAGAGGAAAAAGAAAGCTTCTTGCCTCCAGAATTAGAGAACTGAAGAAAAGTAGTAAGAAAGTAGTAAGTGAAGCAGCAGCTGACAGAAGAGCCTGTTCTCCCCAACCAAGTCCTTTAGACTATTTAGTTCACTATTTTGTGAATGAACACTATGTTAACAGTGCTTGTAAGGGTGCAACTGCAGTTCACACAGATATATGGGAAACAGTTTGAATGCTGGTAGAAGTGCACTAACAGCATACACAATAGGCCAGGCCAGAAGCATTCGGCCAATATTCCAGCCACAGTTTAGCAAACCAAGCTCAGTGCTGCACTAGTTTTACAGCCATGGGTACTTGAAGTTTTTTTAGATAAATTTATTTTAGCTAAGACACGCGATATATATTGAATATAGCACATTCCATTTATTTCTTATGATTTCAGTTACTTATCTAATTTGGAATAGTCCCTTTTTTCCCCCTCATTTTTACTTTCATCTCTCTGATCACAGGAAAATTCTCAGGACAATGTCTTATTTTTTGTTAATTTCATTTAGGTTTTTTTTAAATCAGGTATATGGAAAACACCCTAAGTAAAAAAGCTAAATCACAAGTGGTGTTTGCAGGCCCATCTCTCTAACAAAACACAGTACAATTGTACAAGACAGCTGTTGAAATCTAGTAAGCACTTGCAAAGTTTCCTACATACTGAAGCCACCCACTATTGTGGAAGATGCTTGCAAGCAGAGATGTGGTTGGAATTTTGACCCTTTGCATAAAAAATAGAAAGGTTCAGTTCAAACCACAGAGTCTGGGATTTGTATCATCAAAACAGCCTAGAAGTTCAGTACTGATGCAGCCTTTCCCCACAGCAGAAATAACAACAGTATTGGTAAAATGCAATAACGATTAATTTACTTACTAAGCAGAAATCTTAATATAAATACAGACATAGCCTACAACTTAAAATAGCAGTTTAAGCTCAGATTTCTAGAAATGAACTTACGTGAGAACCTGCCAAAATAGTCACAGAAATTATTCTACCTGGTTAAACTACTTTTAACTTAAACAAAATAAAGAAGAAATAGCGGCTACATAACAGACCATATAACCTGAAAACAAAAAAAACACTGAAAGAACAGAAACGGGCAAAAGGACAGCAAGATAAACACAGAAGTGTCATTTCCATAAATCAGGGGGAAAAAATAAAAAAAAAAGTAGCTCCAATACCCTCTTTCTCAGTAATACTGTATTACTGAGTTGGCTCCTCCCACAATGGGCCTTAGCAACAATCCAGCTACTTGGAATACATTCAGCCATGACTTTTTCAGACAAACAAAAGAAGTGGAAAGGAAAAAGAAAAGAGACACAATAGAATGCCACTTGGCACAAGAGTGTCTATCACTTCCACTGCTGAACGCCAATGACTTCTGTATTTGTGCTTATGGCCAGGAAATCCTGGCTTCCTTTGCCAAGGAGCCCATACTGTGATTACAGGAGGAGGGGATTTCCATCTGCCTTATTCCCATAACAACTCTGGCTATTTTCAGAAACTATGTGGAAGAGTTCAAGAAGACTACATTGTGTGAACACTGTTCCAACCAAATGCAATCAATCTGCATATTTGCTGTGAGGACAGTCAAATTATTCCCATACCTGTTTGTTTTTTTTGTTTTGTTTTTCCAGAAGTGCTGTATCCTTGCATTTACGAGGTGCAGAACTTCTGACCTCAATGCATTTCTGACTTGATAACAGATTGGTATGCACTAAAAACCTACTGCATCCCACCGGGTGATAAAAGGCGCTCCCACTAGTTGAAAAGCTAGCGCTTACAAATATTTGATTATGGAATGCATTTCCAATCTTAACAATCCTTCAGAACAGTATAGGTTTTTCTGAACCTGGACAACCCTCAAAACTGTTACAATGGCCTCCTCCTGCAACGTGGCATCAATAACAGTGGTCTTGAGCTCTTACATACAAGTTACCTGTTCCAGAACAGGGGCAGAACAAGACTCCCAACAAATAGCAAAGTAAGCCCAAAAGAAAAGGAAGGTGGCTGGATCTGGGCACAGGTCCACAGAGGTGCCAGGAATTATACCCACCTCCACATGCTGAGCATCTGGTCCTAACTCCTCATGCCCTGTCAAATAAATGGGGACAGGGAAGACTTGTGGTTGGAACACACTGCACTTTGGCTTGCCCCAGTTCTCATAAGAGAAAGCAGTTCTCTATCCTATGATAGAGACTCCAGTCAGAGCTGGCACAGATGTACTAGGAGAATGAGGGAACCATAATCAGTCCCCTGCTCCTTCCTTGTGCCAAGCAAAGCACAGCAGAAAAGAGAAGAGAATCTGGACCCTACTCCTTTGATATCCTAGAGGGCCTACACCCTAATTTACTAGTTAAAGAAAGTCTTGTTGCCTTTCCCTGCCTCTTATGCAACCTTGGTGATTATACAACATCATGCATGCTTTGAAACCTCTCCTTTACTCTCTCATCCAAACACCAACTTTGCTCATAGCTTTGTACAACACTCAAGATGACCTAAAACAGTTATCTGGGAATCAAACATTATGCATGACAAAGGAAAGCTGCAATTGAAAAGTAAATAAATAAATAATTGTTGGGCTGTCAATTGAGATAAACTCTATAAACTATTGTGTTTGCAATATCTCCCTGCATGTTTCAGTACTTGAAGTCATACACTATATACTTTACTGATCGATTTGCATACCGTATCGATCTCAAGGGTTGTATAATGTGTTTGATTTGTGGCACTTCTGCATAATTTTCTGATTAAGTTACTTATTTAACCTATTGACCTTTACTCTTAATTAAAGAGCCTATGTAAATGTTGAGCCGTAATCAACTTGCACACTACTGAGTGGAATTTACATCTTGTGGAATTTACTTACTCTTTAAGGCTTTACACTGACACTGTGTGGAACGCAATGGACATTTTCATCCTTTGCAGTTTAAATTTGTGAAGTATCCTAGGAATCTAACTTTGTTTGAAAGTTGTTGGAAGTAAAATTCCCATAAGCATTTGGTCCTTTAAAAAAAATAAAAAATAAAATTCGCACAATGGAAATTCCTACTTTAAAAGCCTAAAAGAGAAAGAACAAGTTAAATCTGTGCCTAGTTTTCTTATGCAACTGGTCACTTGTACTAATACCTGTTGAACATTCAAGAATTCAGTTTTGGATCAGATCTCTATTGTGTACACCATGTATACCTGTGCTCTACATACCCAACAAGAAGTCCCTGCTCTACAGAGCTGGCAGTACATTACATTCAGCATTGGTCACCACTCAAAATTTTAAAGTTACAGTAGAACTGATTATTTATCACTAACATGGAATCCTAATTTGAGCAAGTCAGTTGGTGAACAAAGAAAAAACAAACAAACAAACAAACTAAAAACCACACAAAACACCACAGTCATTGCATTGC
Source organism: Pygoscelis adeliae (assembly GCF_000699105.1). Lineage (NCBI taxonomy): Eukaryota > Metazoa > Chordata > Aves > Sphenisciformes > Spheniscidae > Pygoscelis > Pygoscelis adeliae. The sequence continues at coordinate 4,612,038 of NW_008825156.1, read as the reverse complement.
ACTATATTCTGTTTATTATTGTTGAGAAGTCCAATTTAGTTTTAATAATTTATGGCACTTGGTTGTTCTTACGAAGTGTACTACAGTATTTTACTGATTCACTGTAAAGCTAGAGAACATCTCAATAATTCAGTTAACAAACAAACTGCAAGTTTTTGTGTGTTTGGAAAGTGTTATGTTGATAGCTTGGAAGGTCAGCAATTTGACAGCAGACATGAACTAAGTATTTAGAAGCTGCAGTTATACCTTCCTTACAATCACATATCCCTCATCTCTCCCTGCATATACCCAAACAAAAGGATAAAGATTAGATAAAAGATGACAAGAAGATAATGTTCAGTAATCACTCTGAGCTAGAGTATGACAATGCTATGCCCCTTGAGACAGTTCTTATTGCTCCACAATGAGCAACCAGAAAAAAAAAAGTCACAGGCTTGCTCAATTACCAATGGCCTTAAGATCAAGTTATGCCAGTGGTTAGAAGGATAAGTCAAAAACTAACAGGCATAAACATAATGATATAAAACAAGCTGGTGAATTGAAGCCGAGTAGGTTGCACTCCATGCAGACTGAACAAAGCAAAAGACATTTCCAAACAATTGAAACTAAACCCCCAACCTTTCTGTACAACTGCCTGCTTTCTAATAGCACTCTACACTGAAGTTACCTGCAAGAAGGTCTGTTTTCACACTGATCTTTTTTAATATTTTTTTTTAAACTCTCAAAAAGCCTTTCTTGACTGGGAATTTTACCTCACTCACCTTGTTTCCATATGGACAGCAGCAATCACAGGCATTTTTTTCAAACAGCCAATATTCCTCTTATGCCATTTTTTAAGCTGCTGAAACACACAGACTGAAATCTTTCCTTGGTGAAGGATGCCACTGCATACTGTTGACCACAGGTGCCCGTTTTAAAATCCACAGAGTGAAGCAAACAAAATGGCAGAAGCAGGCTTGACTCTCAGACCAAAGGAATCAATTCTTCCCTGCAATACATGCAAACGAGTCCATCAGCATTTTGCAAACAGAGGAAGAATTTACCCCTAGATTAGACCCAGAACACCACCAAGGCTAGAACACATGAACTTGCCACACAGACAGGATATCTACTGGCCCTTATTATCACATGCAGATGCAGAGTAGAAATTGGTGGAATTACTTGAGTTTTCAGTATTTGTTCTCTTTTCCCCTCTCTTCCACCTTCAGCTTCACTTCCTACCTGTATGCCTCACTTTGTCCTCTTTAAAAAAAATAAGATATCTTAGTCTCCTTAATTGCACCCTTTACCATTATTCCCTAAACTAGTTAGAATGCATTGCTTCTTGTTACATTGGCTCTGTGTAACTTGTTCAGTCCTAGTGCTGAACAATGCTGCTACTAAACTTTCTGCAGCAACTGCTTTTTCCTCTATGGCTTCACACGTTTCCCAATATGTTCCGTCTGTTATGGGCAAGAGAGGAAGAGACAAAACTACCATTCTTCCACCTTTGCCAATTAGTTTAGAGACGTGACTGGGATGCACTGAAGAAAGAGTTCAGAATTAAAACTGAATTAAGATTATCTGAATGAGGCCAATAATCATCATGAGAGGGCTTTAAAGATCAGTTACTTCTATGAGAAAGCTGCAGACCAAATTGAAGTGCAAGAGTCATGCACCCTTGCTATTAGTAGGAACTGCTATGGTAGGAATGTGTTCCAGTGTAATCCAATGAGACTTATCAAAGGGAAATAGTGTCATTTGCTCACTAGGGCTAATTTTGATTACTTCTTCCCTAAGCTCTACTGGAACAAGTATCAAAATGAAAGCTCACATTCCTTCCATTGTCAGTAATGGAATAGCTGCTGGTTGCTTTTTGCTAGCCATGTATGTAGGCAATAAGAGGCCTCCAAGCCAGTTACCAGAGTACATAAAAAACCTCTACATTTAAAATATTCAGCTTGCTCAACAAAGAATGCACCTTGATTAGTAGAGTGTATTAAATTTCACCTACTTAACTTTGCAGCTTGATTAGTGAAGTATGCAGCTTAATCAGCACAGCATGCAACTCATGACAACATGCACCACCTAAAACTGAAACTAATGGTAGGACCCAACAGAATCCCCAGTATACATCTCTAAGTAAAACATGTAGTGCAGGAGATTCAAAGCAGACTCTTAGGTCTGTGAAAGAACAATTAAAATGTTCAGTTCCAGCAGCAACCTTGTGGCTTTGTAAGGTGTATGATTTAGGCTGTAAAGTTTCAACTGTCCAGTAGCTGGAGTAGTCAGGCAACAGACAGTTTCTTTCAGTGCAAAACCAAGCAGCGCCCTCATCAGTAATGCTGGTCACTGTGACCACAACATCCCTTTACTCATCATCCATGGGCAGTACATAACCAAATCCAGCTTTCAGTATTTAATTTTAAGGGCACCTGAGACAGCATCATTGGCCATCCAAAACATGATTTCATTATCCCAGGGAAATTAGGGGGAATATTTGAAGATAACAAGCATATCAGCAATTGAGGTAAATTATCATTACAATTTACATACTAGCAAGCTAAACATAAGAGTTAGAAAGGGTTTTAACTCTACACAATTAGGATCTCGAGGCATTTCAGATATGAACCAAGTTTGGATTTTAAATAAACCTAAAGCTGAAGATTTTTCAGACACAGTGTTTTGGCTTGGACTGCTTTGTTGCCCAGAAATAAAGACACTCTCTGACATAATCGGGAAGTAACTCCACTTTCAGTAGAATATAACTCCATGTTCTGTCCCTAGACTATAAAGAAATGCAGTTATAGCTGTAGCTTTCTGTAGCTATCACTCTATATAGTATTTCCTTAATGATTTTTTTTCTTTTCCCCTCCATAGTCATCCTATATGCTGCGAACACATAGGATGAATTCACAGTGTTGTTATTTATGGTACAGATTCTAATACTGCTGCAGTTAATGGACACATTGTATGTTGTCTACAGGAGAGTTTTGCAGAATACGTGGCATTTACCAGAGCATAAATCTTACCAACAGAGGTACCTGTACTCATATAATTCTTAACCCACACCCTTCCTTTTGGATACTACACATTTATTAAGGAAAAGAAAAATAGGTACGTGTCTCAAACTCCCAGATACTCAGCTGTTTCTCAGCAGGACTGGATGCCATTCCCATCTCAACAAACCTAGGGCTATTAATAATCAAGTTTTTGGCCTGGCAACTTCTGCAACACTTAGAAAAAATACAGTATCAAAGTACAAAAATTGTCAGACAAATAAAGTGCAGAGATTACCACTTGCATGCCCTTTGTCAAAAAAAAAAAACAAACCCACCCAACAAAAAAAACCCAAAACCTAAACTTTTTTTATTCCTCAGAAAGGTTTGCATTACTAAGAAAAACAAGTAAATACCAAACAGCATTGAACTTTGATTGCTGAGGTTTCATCTTACAGCTCCCTACATAGCAAATATAAACACACACACAAAAAATACCAATATTTCAGTTAACAAGTTAACCGTTAGGTAAGACTGAACAAAAGCCGCACCGTTCACCCATCTTAAACCACGTACCTAAAAACCCAGCATAGCGATAGAAGCATGCTATCATCAGTTCAGACCCACTTCTGAGAGGTGATGCCAGAAGAAACAAGGAGGATACAGGGCTTCACAGGTTGGGAATCAGGACTTCAGCAGCCAACCTGAAAATCCAAAGGTTAATTTTCAGACTGCATCCTTTCTATCACAGCTTGCTAGACTGGGATTCTCATTCTATCATGTTTCTGGAAGTAGTTCAAAGCTGTATTTAGAAGTCCTGTGTTGGTCCATTCATCAGGTCCTCTTCTGCTATAAACCTCTGTAGGAAAAAAGCTTCAATATCCTTACACCATTTTACTCTAACCATTCAGTCCCCTGTGCCAACTGGGTAGTACTGTCCCTGTTGCTCATTGCTGTACATATATGCAAATATTTCTGCCACATCTTTCAGAAAAAGTAGTAGAAACTTTTATATTTCCAAAGTGCTATTTTAAACATCTTAGTTTGAAAAAGAGTAATGTCATATTTTTAGCATCTGTATTTTAATTAGAAGTATTTTCTTATTGAACACTCTAATTGGAGTAGCAAATTAAAATAAACAGTGTTCGCTTTATAAAGCATTCCACTGATCACTTCCTGCTACAGTAAAGGCTAAGATGTTCAGTTCTCATTCTATGAATTTAAGCAGGAGAACTTGCAATAAAACTTGAAGTGTATTTAACATTAGATTGAGTGGATTAGGAAAACACATTAGATAAATATTATAGGTCTTAGTGAATTCAAAACACCACTGTCTACAGCATTCCCAATTCAGAAGACTCAAAACTTAGTAAGTCTAAAAATGTTAGTACTCCAACAAAGCAAAGTAGTCCACAGGACAGACATCCTGAATATGAATATAGATGTGAAGGAGTTTTAACCTGTATTTTTACTCATATCCATTTTACACCATGCTGTATTCATATATCCTTCTTCCAAATATACATTAATATGACTCTGGGAAGAGTTCCGCTGTTCTAATTTGGCAGCCAGAGGGTTCTGCATAAATTTTTGGTCATTCTGAATGTTAAGGAAAACATTACCGTAAAAAGATCAATGTAATAGCATTATTTGAAGTACACTACTTCCCCTATTTGAAACATCGCCAATTATTCCCTATCCATTCCTGAAACCACAGACATTAAAACAGCATGCATCTTATTAACATCAGTTGAAGGAAAGCATAAATATAACCCGTCAATCACCTCTCTCAATTGCATACCATAGCTGCAGAACTTTTGTACTGGATTTTACATAGACAACAGAAAAATAATTTGAAAGTTAATTTTGGAAGAAAAATGCAAGTTTAGTGTACATTCTGAATATAAAATTTATCCTGGTTATGTTGTTGGAAATATCCTGTTCCTTTAAAATGGTGTCCAAGACAAAGCCTTTGAAAACGTAGCAATTTTCAGCAAGTTGCTAGTCAACTTTGCTATTTACACGTCCCCTGGAAATCTGCTGTTTCTCTAGGCAAGGTGAAGATGGCATTTCCATCCATTAGCCCAGGACTAGTCAAGAGTTAGAGGTTATTCTAAACCCTCCTTTTCTGAAAATAGTCCCAAGTTGTATTTAGAAGTCCTGTCAGCTATGAAAAGTAAGACCAAAGGCAACACTAAGATTCAGCTCAGTTCTGAGACAGAACTAGACCGAGAAACATGTACAAGTATTTCCTGGTTTTGGTTCAACCTGATCTTTCCCTCATTTAAAAAAAAAAAAATCCAATCCAATAGTCATTATTGCAGCTGGTATAATTTACCAAATCTTTCTACTCAGCAGTAACACAGGACTCATGAGCAGGGGCAAGAAGACAGGTACTTAACATTACTGAACAATATCTAGTCATGGTTATTGCCTGGGATACAGCAGAACAGGGGAGAGAAAGGAGTTGGGAAAATCAGAAGCATGGACTGATGACAACAGAAGATTGGTTAGGAGCTATGTAGATTCAAGATATTTCAGATGTTTCCTCTCCCACAGGTACTTCCCTTCCTATTCAAAGAAATAGCTGCAGTACCACAGAATCCACCATGTGGTGTCTGTTAGCAAATGTTGACTTTTTCATGGCGACTGGTGTAGGTACATCTAGATTGTGTATTTAAACATCACAGTTTTGTTTTCATTTCTTGCAAGAAGCATTTGACTGAGGTTAATGTTTTATATCAACAGAGTAAAAATAGCTAATTCTGGGCCCAAAGGTCATACACATCAGCACAACTTGAGTTCTGAAGTGCTTTTAACCTTGATTTTTCCTTGTAAGCCAGGTCCTTTAAAATATACAACACATTTAACCCAGTCTCACAAGCATGGCGGTGGGGGAGGGGACGGGGACATGGACAGGACAAAAACCAAACCATTTTCACTGTCTTTGGAAGACCATAATCATTTGACAATCAGAGAGGTCTGACTGTATTTGAGACAGTACTTGCCAGGAAATACATAAGACATACAGTTCTCTTAACAGAAAGGAATACAGATCAGAAATATCAGCACACAGAAAAAAAGACATCTTCCCCATCTGATTCATTAGATTTTTGGCACCCCAATTAAGTTCTGACAAGCTAGTATTCCAGGAACAGTAAAATATTGTTGTTCCACTAGGCTTGCTCCAATGTTTAGTCATAAGATCCATACGATAATAACAGAACAGTGGCCTATCTTGACCAACAGTACATTAGTTATTATCTGCAGCACAAACACCTACCACTTTATACTAACATTTTGGCAGTTAATCTAAACATAGCACTTAAAGCTACATCATAATTTTAAGATCTAACTGGGTCATTTTCCTTCCAGCTGGCACTAGTAAAAAGTATTTTATAACAAAAAAGTAAATGAAACTTTTTTTATGAGGGTGGGTTTTTTTTTTTTTTTTTGTTCTTTAATGGCAGGAGCACAAGTATGATTTCAAGCACACACGACACATTTTTCAAGGCCTGTTCGCGGTGATGCTAGCTGGGTGAATTACAATAAGATTTATTGTGCAGTGGTGTATGTCTAATTTTCCATCTACTGCTGGGAGCTTCAGTTGGCGGGAACTAACAGAGACGCCCATTATGTACAGCCTGGTTCAAACTGTGGTTTTGGTGCAAATTCACAGGGACAGGAACTTACTGCACATGCTGGCAAGAGGACAGGGAGAAAGTTGATGAAAAGAACAAAAAAGGACTTTTTAATTTGTTTCTTAAGTATCTGGTATCCCATCCCTTCTCCAAATTGTTTTGTGGCAAGAGGAGAAGGGAGAGAAGGGAGAAGTCACAACAGATTTTCCTGTAAAAATTGTCATATTCAATGGATATAAAACCAGGCAGCTAATGACTTCTTGTTATTGTAGCAAGGTCCCTGGCTGACAGGATTCAAAATGAACAGGAGCTCACCAGAACAGAGTTCTCAGTACTTTACTCCCCCTGTCCCCCCCCCCCCCCCCCCCCCCAAGTAGTGGAAACACAAGTCACTTTTAAACAACCATCTAGAGACTTCTTTCCCTTACCTTCCTCTACCTTATTCCGGTTTTCTCAAATGTTCCATGTACGCTCCCAGCTAGTTGACTTGACACAGTCCATGCAAAGTGAAGGTGGAGAGAGGAAATAACAGAAGGAATGGATGAGGAGAGGGGAAAACCAGAACAGACACAACAAGGAAAAGCAAAGTCCTGGAGGGGCAAGAGAGGAGAAGCGACACTGTGGAGCTCAGGATTGCCAGCAAGAGATACATGCAGGATATGAGAGGTTAGCAGGGACGGAGAGAGAGCTTGAGGAAAGGAAAAGGTTAGAAAGAAAAATTTTAAAATGGGAGTGGAAAAAACAGTATGAATAACATAGTGGAGTATGAATAACATAATGGGAGGGTTCAACAACAGAGTAAATTACTTATTCAGAGCAGAACTGGGATCCGTCTTGCTGAGCCACAAAGCACAACAACATCATTTTAATACGCTGAGCACCTCATCTCAGAGATGTAGCTGGAGAGAAGCTGCACAACCACGTCCCTGCTTCCTTGGGAACAGCTTGAAAGAGCAAACTGTACGACACACCATGCTTCTTCCATGCCAAAGCAATGGAGAAAAAAAAAAGATGATTTGCGTAGTCTGCTCCACAACTGGCACTCAGAAAAGGCATTTTGCTTTAACAATGCAAATCAAGCAAAAAGTGAAAAATACACAACAGTCCATGAACCTGATATTCTTTCTCATTGGTTTGCAAACATTCATATATCCAAACACAGTATTATGCTTTAAGTTTACTGTACAGAGTGATGACCTTGGAATAGTATCTTTTTCTATCTTTTGGTCTATATTAGGTACCATTTACTAGCCTCATAAAATCTGCTTCAACTGACATCAAATTTGATGTCATCTTTTCGATTCTCTCAGGGGTGCGAGTTCACTATCTATGACCTACAGTGTAGTTCCATAGCCACACACGGGATGGCACTGTTAAAATTAGTCCTCACACACCAAATCTCTCCTACACTCTGATTCTTTGTAGGCAGCAGATTCAAGGCAAAGACACGTTTTTATTCCCCAGAATTGTATTTATCCACCACACACTGACATCACTTATTTTTATGCCTGGTTACTCAGTTATATTTTTACTTTGTATCAAGCATGGAAAACCAGTGCCCGTAAATGTATTAATGCTATGTTATGATTTTTGGAAGGTTTGGCAGCAGAGAGAGGCAAGCGATTGGGTGCGGTATTACAATGTGCAATGTGGTATTTCATTCTCTCTAGAGATCTGTAATTTTATGCATGTTGAAAAAAATGTTAAGGAAACTTAATGTACAGGACATAAGGAAACAATTTTCTTCCTTAAGGAGAAAAAAAAAAAAACCCAAACCAACAAAAAAACACCTTTGGGCTGTAAGCATTAAAAACATAAGTCCAAATGGAACCATTCAGCAAACCAGAGTGGGGAATAGAGAGGGTAGGCAGTGTTAAGAAATAACCATTAATTTTGGTCTGCCTCCTCTTTGCAGCCACATCTCTCTTAATCATCACTCAATTCATTAGCGCTCTATAATTGTATGTCAGTGTGACCATAAATTCTATATATGGGCAACAGCAGACAGCGACTCCCTTGCACCACATTGACTGACTCAGAATAGAGGACATCACAGAAGTGTTTTGTTGTTGTTAGATAAATGCATAGACAGAACAAGGTCCAAAAAGACAGATAAAGTACAGTTAGAGTCCACCTAAAGCTAAGTCTCAAAAAGGCAAGCTTTCTTCAGATTTCTGCTGTTACACCCTTGCCAAAAATCCCCTTCTGATCTCTAATCAAGCAATCAGCTCAACCATATGCAGGGTAGCAAGAGTGACCCTACACTGTCATGCAGAAAACAACATGGTATTGTACAGGGCGGCACTGTTCTATATCCCAACATAGAAGCATGGTTCCAGAAACAGTGTATACCTGTAGGTGATATTTAAAAAGAAAACCCACATGTATGCTTTCAAGGATCTTTAGTACAACATACACATTGTGTGGACTGTAGTCTGGAACAGCATATTATATAATCTTATATAATACAGTGCCAGACAGGCTTCTCGGCACTTAGATTCAAAAACAAGTACTAGACATAGCACATCTTTGATGCCAGTGCCTTTTTCGGCCAGCAGGAAGGGGTACAGAACTCAGTGTTGTAGAAAATGGTTACTAACATCTGTCCATTGACAGCAGGGGGCTGGAACTGCATTTTCTTTAGGTATATCTTTATCCAGTCTTGTATAAGAGCTAATGGTTACTGCAGCCCTCTCCTCCACTTATTTCTCAACTTGAGAAACCTTCACATTATACCTGAGAAACAGACTAATCACATACTGCTGTAGTTGCCACTAGCATAAAATAACACCACCTCATCAATAATATGTCCTTCCAGAAAACTGGATAAGCTCTCTGTTGCCTTCTAGACAGGAAGAAGTTCCACAGCCAGAAAAATTCCATTGAGAAGAAGTCAGAGATCTTTAAGAGATTCCGATTTGGGACAAGACATGGTAGGGAGGGCATAATTATCTCAAGCATCCAATGGATTCACAGCACACAAACCAAAACGGGCAAGCTGAAGTAACCTCAAAAGTTCCCAGCATTGTTTTCTATAGACTGTCGCCCACATCCTTTAATCTTTCTCTACCCTATTTTTTTTAATGGATGGTTCAACACAAGGAGCCAAGAAAACTGCCCTCCCATGACACTGCCACAAGGAAATCTGGCTATGTTTATGTCTCTCTAGACTTTACATATCTTGCCCCACGAAGTCTTATCATAACCCACCCAGACCAAAAGAGATGGAAAAGAAATCGGTGGAGGATGCTGTGTCCTAGCAAACTAACTTCACAAAACATCCAGTTGGTTAGGATCAGCATTTTAGGGCAATAGTTCCCCTTCAGGAATTCTACTGAATTCTGCTTCAGGTCTCGCAGGGATTTTAGCGTGGCTGGAATTAGTAGTCTGGGCCTTAGTTTCTAGTTACAAAAAAGAGATCCATCAGTATCTGCTGGATGCTGGACAAAAATAAGAGTGCAAACCACAAGTTTTCTTGAAAGTATTCACAACTCACATGAACAAAACAAAGTCTTGTTCCAACTAGTATTACATGCATAATTTTTAAGCTCATAAACCAAAAGAAAGGAAATTGTCAAAGGCCGTTAGTCACCAAACTCCATCTGCCATTGTCCTTTGTGCTGGAAAATCTCTGCATAATACCAAAGATAAACTTCCTCTGCGTTTGATTATAAGTTGTGTTGAACTTCACCACCACAACACATACTGGTAGAAGTACTATAGCCTTCACATTTAAAATCAGAGGAGCATTTCTTTGGATAAGCTCAGTTCCAAGTTACTTTGAAATGCTTCAACACTTTGAAGATACCCTACTTTCACATGTATTTCTAATCAGAGTAATAAAAGAAACAGATGTCATTACGCTCTATTGTGAAGAAAGCGGAATAAAACAACCCAATAAACCAATTTACTGAGGAAAAGAACTCTAATAACCAGATGGACAGACTACTAAGAGCACCAGCTTACACTACCTCTTTCTTTATATAGACATATCTAGCAAACTGGGCAAACTCAGGACAGAGAGCTCACCTAGGATGCCACAGGTTTCAGAAACAGCAGTGCAAGGTTTTGCGAGTGCTTGTAGTAAAGCCTTCTAGCTTTGCAGATGTACACACTCGTTCCACAAGAGCAAAAAGCAGAGTTCTCCCTCTACCTCTTTTGTAGAGAACAGGTGTAATACTTTCTTAACATGTTTGTGTGCATGAGACCCTGACGTGGATTAGTGGAGTCTTCCAAGGAGGGGGGTTCTTCACTAAACAGAGATTTGAGACACCTGTGGCAACATTTCAGTTTCCCAGGTGTCTTCTTCCTCACTCACATCCACCTGGGCAGCACAGCACACAGACAGATTGAGGCAGTTTTCTCCTTCCTGAAGAGCTCTCTGTCAATGTAATAGGGCAAGAACAGCTTGAGCTCACTTGTACTTTAACATACTAGGTCCATAGTGCCATCCCAATACCAAGAAGCAAACCCCAGTAACAGGAAGATAAAGTCAAGGACTGTGCTGCTTGCAAACAATGCTGATGCAAGCCTTGCCATTCTTCATTGTTTGAGAACTATGCAGGTACTTGGGCCCTGCTTTACACACATCCTGCCTTGGATTTACTATGGCAGCTGGCTTTGGTGAAGTCAAGGTACAAGACACTCCCAAGCCACTGGTGGTGTAGCTAGCTTGTTCACTTGTCATTCCAGAACTTTCCAGTCAGATTTTTCATATTGAAAATGTAGGACTGGAAGAGAGACAAGAATAATTTAACCCCCCCCAAAGAATTCCCACCTTTGCTGTAATGTGAGGAGGAGTCTTGCTAAACCAAAGTTTAATGGGGTGGGAAGGCAGAGGCAGCAATAGTTCTCATTCTAATACATGTCTAGCAGTCACATTATCCACTGATTAGCTGGCATGTTTATCTTTAAAGAAACTATAAAAGGAATCACAGACAAAAATGACATTTTATGAAAAAGAAGAAAGTGAGAATGAGTTCCATTTCTGGTATTCTGTCACATTTCACTGTAGTGTGCAGCATCAACTCATTATTGATAGACTAATTATTTACCAGAATTTTTTGCTTTTGCAATATAGAAATGTCATGGTTTAACCCCAGCCAGCAACTAAGCACCTCACAGCTGCTTGCTCAGTCCTGCCCAGAGGGATGGGGGAGAGAATCAGAAGGGCAAAAGTGAGAAAACTCATGGGTTGAGATAAAGACAGTTTAATAGTTAAGGCAAAAGCCGCGCACGCAAGCAAAGCAAACTAAGGAATTCATTGACTACTTCCCATGGGCAGGCAGGTGCTCAGCCATCTCCAGGAAAGCAGGGCTCCATCACGTGTAACGGTTACTTGGGAAGACAAACGTCATCACTCCAAATGTCCCCCCCTTCCTTCTTCTTCCCCCAGCTTTATATGCTGAGCATGATGTCATCTGGTGTGGAGTATCCCTTTGGTCAGTTGGGGTCAGCTGTCCCAGCTGTGTCCCCTCCCAACTTCTTGTGCACCCCCAGCCTACTCGCTGGTGGGGTGGTGTGAGAGGCAGAAAAGGCCTTGACTCTGTGTCAGCGCTGCTCAGCAGTAATGAAAGCATCCCTGTATTATCAACACTGTTTCCAGCAGAAATCCAAAACACAGCCCCATACGAGCTGCTAGGAAGAAAATTAACTCTATCCCAGCCAAAACCAGCAGAATAAAGTATCAGGCTTAAGGTGACTCTCTGAAGTCATCAAGCAGCCCTAGACCTCAGTATGCAGCAGTTTTGTGCTCTGTGACAGGAAGCAGAAACATTGCAAACTAAGGAAAGCCACTCCCAAAAGTTGTGAACTGAAAGTGTTTATTGTTCATTTTCCAAAATCATCAGGCATCTTAAGGCTAGGATTTTCAAAGGGGCCTAACAAATTAGGTACTTCTGAACCTACTGCATTTCAGTGGAATGTAAATACCTCTATTTCTAAGTCTGCCCTGAAAGAGATTTAAGGTGGGCTTTTTCCTTTTAATTTACCATCCTCAAGCTTGGTGCCTTATTTCCAGTGGGCACTGTGAGACATAACACAGACCCCGCCAGTCAAAGCCTTCTAGGGCACCAGGAATTTATCACTGTGGTGGCTGTTGTAGGACTAGAATTTCTCCTAGCAATTTTTCAATTTTGTTTTTCAGTCATTCGTACTGTAAATTATTGTCTTCTTTCTTGCATTGGGAGGAAAAAAAGCAAGCATAAGAAGAATGCATCATTCAGAAATACAAGCAGATGAAATTCCTGATTAACATGAGGTAAAAATCCCAACATCCATTAGCCTAACAAGAACCCCATTTGCAGTTTAAAAAAAACAAACAAACAAACAAAAGTGTGAGAAATTATGCATCTGTTCCCACCAACAGCAGTAAAACCCAGGAACAGGCTTGCACCCAGATAGCTACATTTTGGGTGCCAATATTATATTAATTGCATTAAAAATGGAAAAGCAGAAACCCTTCTGCCTTCTTCATTTAGCTCATAACCACTTTTTTCCTATTTTTTCTAGAAAGTAAGTGTTTTTCCATTTAAAAGGTGAGAGCCACTCTGTAGTTATAAGTGGTACTTTTTGACTTTCTTAATACAACCCTGTGGCTACAATTAACAAAACGGATAAATAGCAGAACAAATTAAGGTCTGATCCTGTTTTACTTATAGGTGCAATCCTTGCAATAAATTGCAGGTTAAGCTGTTGGAGGTAAATGAGGAGAGATGGAAAGCATGATCTATGATGCCTGAATTTTAAGTGTTCAGACATTAAAAGCAAGAGTGTGAGAGAAGATAAGGAAATATCAAGATAGAAAATTTCAAAATTTTAAGATGCTTTAATGATTACTATAAGATTACAAATACAGCTGAAATGCATGTTTTGCACAAAGCTTTAAGAAAACATTGCAAATTTTGTGTTTCTCTATATAAGCTATTCAATGCTTACTTTTTTCCCTCACATGGGAATAACATTTTCAAAAGAGAAAAAGAACAGGATTTTTCTTCTCATTATTTCAGAGTGCTTTAGGCTCATTTCAGAACTTCATTGTCTTTGAAGTTTGGGGAATAAGGGAACGCAGACTGTTTCCATGCATGGTCTTATTGTTGTGGAAATCCACTGTTTCATGCCCTTAAAAATGAATAAATAACTGAACCAATTTGAAGTCCTTCACAACCTGCAATTCTTACAGGCATCTTAAGACTCCATACTGTCTGATCTATTTCATTTGCAATTCAGTCAAACTCCTTGCAGTATAACAATCAAAACATTGTAAAAGAAGTGTGTACAGTCTGTAAGAATGATGAGTGTTTTTTTAGGGAGGGATTAAATCAAGGAATCATTGTCTGAGTCATATAACATCTAATATGAATCCTAAGATTGTATACGGAAAAATACTGTGCATTTACTGCCAAGCACTGAACCAACTGTCCGGTTCCTGTGACACGAGTGGGAGCAGGACATGCTCAGAACTTCAAAGCAGCAACCCCTTATCTGAAAAAAAGAGTAACCAGATAATTTAAAATCATTCACTGCCCTCTATACCATGAGGTGTTGACCAAATAATGTATTTTTGTAATTCCACTCTTGCTCTCATCACACAAATAATCAAAAGATAGTGCTAGTGAGCTCTTCTACATTCTTCGTAACAGCCTTAGGACTTTCCAAACACCCTGTTTGGTAGGGTAGCTACCAAGATTGCTCAGTTACACTAGATCTCTCCTTTCCTTTTGTTTTTTCCGTTAAACTTCAGAGAACACTGTGAAGAAAACATAAGAATATGCTCCAACCTCTGCTTTTTGCTTCTTCTACTGTGAGAAAGACAGAAAGAACAGTACAAATTATCAGCCCTTACGTTCTCAGGTAACTCTGACCTCTCTTTACTTAGGCCACATTTGTCCCATGAGATCAGAAATTCATGCCAGCTGGGGGCACTTAGCCCATTTGTCCCTTTGTATCAGCTCACAGTCCAAGAATCACTTGTGTGGTGGAGTCTTAAGGGCAGGACCCACCGCTATCCTGCTCAGACTGCGTCATCAACAGTCTCTGGGTCCTACTGAAGGTGGGCAGATATGTTTAAGACAAATTCCTCAGAAGCAAAGGCTGTAGTAGGAAAAATGGAGGCTGGGTCAAAATTTAAAGTTTTAAGCTGAGGCATCAATTTTCTTCTGACTGTTCATACCTTGTGACTACTGAATTACACAAGGAAGAAAAACTAAGCTTTCCTATACCCATTCTGAGGTCTTTCTGAAGGCACTTCTGCTTCCAGCAGCACTGTGAGAGTGACAACGCTTGGTTCATGCTCCTCGCCCCCGTTCCCAGTGACACAAATCGTCCCCAACCTCTCCCAGGAGGCTGCCCGCAGCTCCATCCACCCAGTACCAGCACCCACAGTGGATGGAATGGAGTAAATGCCTTAACCGCTACCTGCTTTCCCTCAGAGCAAAATAAGACCAATGCTCAACCCGTTCGAGGAGGACCGGAGATGCTGGGAGGGTGCCAGAAGTGGGGAGGGGTCAGAGGAATGTATTTGCTGCCTCCCCCCCCCCCCCCGCTTCCCCCCGCAGTCGCTGCCCGCCAGAAGGGGGGGGCACAC
>NW_008825156.1:4523550-4596672 GCF_000699105.1 Pygoscelis adeliae | reverse complement strand
GGGGCCGTCCGTCGGCCGTTACTAACAGTTCGCCGCCCAGGGCGCGCGCCGGGGCCGTTGGACGGCCGTTACCAACGGCACCCCGCGAAGGCGGCCGAGGGTGCGCGCGCCTCAGCTCTGCCGGGAACCGGGTGAGGAAGGAGGCGAGTGGCGCCTGCGAGCGTTGCTTCGGCACTGAAGGAGACCGGAAGCCAATGCGCAGGCTGCGAGGCGGCCGCTGCTCAGTGAGGCCCGGGCAGGTGCTCTCCGCGCCGTCCTTCGATGTGCTCCAAAAAGCTGCGGGGCGGCGGTGGCGTGTGTTTAGCTGTGACAGCCCAGCAATACCATGATTATGAATTTGTGAAACGCTGGAGGGCATCTCAGAAAGAAATGTTCTGCCATATGTTGGACTAAAAAATGGGTAGTAATGACCAATGGACGTTACTTTACAAGCTGGCTGAACTTTGCAGTCTTGCTGCCCACTGTAACAGTCTTCCCACTGACCGCAGGAGGACCTGGAAGGATCTGGTGATTTCTAATAATGATATTAGTCTGCTCATAATTTTGTCATTTTAGAGGTCCACCTTAAATAACTGATAAATTGCAAATACAGACAATGATCATTAAACAATTTAATATATGATAAAAGTCATTAATCTTTTATAAACTATCACACATGCATACATGTATGTGTGGGGAAAAGTGAAGCGATGCTATTCTTAGTACAGATTACTGCAGCTCAGTGAAATAGCACAATGTGAATATTCATACTTGCTCATTTTCCTTCAAATAAGCCTTTTTTTCCCTTAAAATAGCCTAAAGCTGCTAGGATATCTAGTGCTTTCCCTGTGTAGTTGGAGTCATACAAAATCAAAGCAGCGTTAGGGGGATTTTGCAGGCTCTCCACAGGAGAAGCTATACAGATATGATCATATACAGCAACTGGCCCCCCAGTTTTTCTTTCAACCTATATTGTAGTTGTCAAAACTAGAAGAGCTTGCTAGTCTCTACAGTCACACTCCTCAAAATAGGTAGTTTTTCCAAAAGCCCTTTTTCCTGCATGATCTCTCAACATGTGGAAAAAACCTTGCATTTCTTTTTGTGTGCGTGGCTGGGTTTTGGGGGATTTCTTTTTCCCTCTCCAGCACTTACCCTTTGGTTTTCCAGCAGCTGCAGCTATTCTAGTGGAATTAACTAAGTCTTGCATCAAGTGTGGATTTCCTGATGTTTGAATAGAAGATACTTCATTGTGATTGAGTAGTTTCATCATTAAAATCAATAATCCCCAGATTTTCTGAATTAAGTCTGTTAAGTTTTAACCAGATCCTGCAAAAAATGGTAGAAGTTTAGCATCCTAAATATTTGAGATCATATGATGGACCTGGCAATTCAGTTGTACATAGACTGACTGTTTTGATTCTCTGGTTTTCTTCCATTAAAAAGAATAAATAGGGCTGCTACAAAACTCCTTATCAAGGCCCTTCATTGAAAGATCAGGCTGCAAACTTAATTGCTAATTTGCCCCCAATCACTTCATCAACCAAAATACCACACCGTGTTCCTGACTAGGAAAGGGCTGTACCCATTAGCAGCCCAACACAATGACTGTAGATGCTGAGGAATATGAGAACGAGCTGCAGATGTTGGCCAGGCTCAGATGCTCTCGTTAGCTACTATCTCCTATTGCCACTGTTGAACATAAAACTAGCGGGCCAGATGGACCAGTAGGAAAAGTCCAGTTACTATGTTTTCAATTTTGTAGGTTATTTGTGACTAATGAATTGTGAACATACAGTAGCTATAAAGACATCATAAGTCATCACAGGGTCTTGGCGGCAGAGATACCTTTCCACTTGCTGATTGTAGTGTCTTGCAGGCTAGGGTCCCGCTGCATGGCTGTGGATCATAGCACAATACTTATATTTCCTGATTTCCAAATATAACCCTGTGGGGCCTGACTTAAAAAGGAACCTAGTTGTGTCTGAAATGTGCTGTACCTCATTCATAAAATTAAAGCTGGATGTTGTGGAAGTAATGTAAGAGTCAGGGGGTTTTGTACTTCACATTTACAGGTTTTGAGCTTACATCCCATTTTTGAAACCTAATTTAAAATGATTAGTTGGTTTCTTCACACGTCCTGCTAGTAGCTAATTAACCAGAAGAGTGGCAAAAAAATACCCAAATAATCAATATGCATTTCTTTTGTAATTTGATTGTTTGAGGAGAATTATTTAAAGCTCTAATAATTACCTTTTTTCTTACCGAGTGATCCTTTGCTGATGAGCTACAACAGCAACCAGACCTCTAAGTAGGTTTTAATACAAGTATAGGAGCTTTTAAAGTCTGTGGTGTCAAAGTAAATTAAAGTGTCCCTAAGTAGTTCTTAATACAATTGACCACAGTGATTTCTACAGGGCAATTATGTTTTACTGTGTCAATCATCAAGGCATTAATATAAAGCAGAACAGCTCTGAAGAAATTTGTTATGGACTGTCATGTCAAGAACCCAAATGCTAACCTGCAATGGTCTTGATATTATTAGAACTACTAAGGGTCAGATTCCAATTAATTCACAGATTTAACAGTCCTCCACTGTAGTAGGTCTTGATACAATTAAGCAATAATAGATGACAGGAAGGATACTTCCTGGCAGTTAATGACCAATGGCAGTATTTGAAGGCCCTTAACCCAGCTGGTCATTAACTGCTCAGAGACACAACCTGGAGCTCATATTTTCTATTGTAAACCATATATTAAAGAAATAAATCAGCTACTGTTTTTCTCCTCTTCCTCCCCAACCCCCTTCCATGCTGTGCGAGCTGCTGCAGTTGGGCTACTGTGATAGCAATTAATTGCCACAGGAAAATCCCAGTGCAAGTAACCAGTGGGGAGACAGACCATCATGCCAAACCCTGTAATCCTGAAAACCCTAACTGCAGTGAGTCCTACGGGCTCCCAAGAAACCTGCCACTGCAGCTGGTGAGCAGAGTTTGTGTTCTGAGGCTGCGTTTCAGTGCTCGGCCAGAAGGAGAAACGCGTCCGAGGGAAGGAGAACGGACTTGAGCAGCAGGAGCGCCTCAGTTCACATCTTGGTTGTGCTCTGTCACTCGTTTGGTGCCAAGAAGTGGTTTGGCTTCCAGTGCAGTAGATCTTTCCTGTGATGACTGGAATAACAACAGTAACTTAGGAGGCCAAGAGGCTGGCTTATTACTCAATCCAGCACTGTGCTATCTTTCCCTTGCAGTGACCTGATGCATACACTGTATTATTAGTAAAATTTCTGAAGGCTAAGATGGCCATTTAGAGTGACAACAAGGCTAGCGCAGGGAAGCCAGCACAACCAAGTTGGTCAGAGGTGCTGGCCTCCAGGGAAGGAAACCAGATGGTGCCTGTGTATGGCCACCCATCTGTCCTGGGCATGCTACTCCTCTTGGCACCATGTGTGCGGCTCTGCGGCCTCCAACACAATACCTTATCCAGAAGATTGTTTTATGTGTGGAGATAGCACCCTGTCCTGAATGGTAATTTGTGCGTATTTTTTTAGATTGACATCTAGAGGTGTCAAATAAACATTTCGTCTCTTACTGCTACAGGAAGCAGTGACTTTTTGTATGCCATTCCTCAGCTTGCTTTTCATTGTACCTGTGTAACAACCCAACTGACACCATCAGTGTTTCCCAGATTACTGATCATTATTCACAGCTGCAGATTCCAGCAAGAAAAGGAGACAAATCATGTGGTAAGTTGGTAAGGGGTAGGGTTGGGGGAAACAGAGAAAAAGCTAAAAATTGGATGGCATAAGTTGACTTAAGTGGAGCAATATGAAAACACAGCAGCAGAGCATTGGACCCCATTCAGATGTATCATATGAAAGTAAAATTCAGGCCCAGTGACATGGTGCTTCATCTCCAGGTGCTTTTGACCTTAGTAGCTTAAGCTGGACTGACTGTGATCTAGTGCCTAATTCTATTTTTCAAACTTACGGTATGGCCTTTGCCATGTTTGTCAAACTGTTGTAGATTCAGTAGCAGAAGTACAGGTTTTTTGCTGCCTTCTCCTTAAGACCACTTTAGTGTTGCAATTTGACTGAGTAACTAGTTGATTGCTTACCAGAAACCAAAGCTTAAATTGCACAAGTCAATATTTATGTATTTATCCATTATAACATGTTGGTCAGCAACTTCATTACATCCACTTTTGACCCTGAAGTATTTCATCACGTAGATTCATAATGCAGTATGTCATTTTTAATAATTTCATGTATGATGCTCTCTCCAGGGAAGTAAGGATTCTTTCCCACTTAGATGTTTCAGGGTGGTTTGTGCAATAACTGAAACTAGGCTGAAATCTGATGTAATGCACAATCAAAATGTTCTGTTACATTACAGTACAGTACACTTCAATGTAATTTATTCTTTTCCTATGAGAACCATGACTAATTACTAAGTCAAAAGCCAATCATAATACTCAAATGGCAGAAGTTTACAGACATGGCAATATGGCAACTATAGGGTTTTTTGTTGTCAACTTTGGTTAGTTTGTTTAATGTTATATGCAGCGGAAAAGGGGAAGGCAAAGAAAGAAGAAACATGAGAACCGTTTTGTCTCATTCTACTCAATAAAAATCCTTCTGAGATTATGTTGCTACTAACAGCACTTCCCGCTTACAAAATTGACGGTACCCAGTGAATATTATCAAATTAGGTTGGTTTTCATGCATGTCTTTTACAGCATATGGTGTTAATGGATTTCAGAGGCTGATAAATGCCTTTGTAGAATGGAAAGGCATGGGGGAAACCTAAGAGCTGGAAGATTTAGTTGCTAAATTTAAAGGAGGCCAGCTGAACAGGCCTAGTTGCATTTTCCTGTCCATCAACTCATCATGGTCAATCTTTAATGCTAACTTCAAAGGAATAATAAGGGATGCATAGAAGAGGTCACACACACATCTCATAAAACAAAATTTATCTTTAATTTGTAAGTGTCAACAGCAGTACAAAAGATGGAGTGATGGTGAATAGATTAAGGGTAGAGAGGACAGTCTTGAGGTAAATGAGCATAAATAGGCAGTCTTATAGACACTCCCCTGAGGGGTCTAAACCCCTATCATGGCATATACTGTATCACCCAAGGATGACATGTTTAACATATCAGGAAAGCACCTTGTGCAAAAAAAAAAAAAAAAAAAAATCCCCCCCCACCCGAAACACGTAGGTAAGGTGCCAACGTACACCAGAACATACTGTATATGGACAGTGTCTTTCAATTTTGTCTTTTCCATTAATAACTGAGGCAGAGGAGGAGAAGACTCTTAAAAGTACCACTGAAAGATTATTTAATATTTAATTTACCTCACGTCAATACTGCACAACAAAATCCAAGAAGTCTGTTTATGCAATGAAGCAGAGCTAAGAATAACTATTCTCTTTTTTAAACTGAGAACAGATTATTTTTTTTAAATCGGTATCCTTAGCAAACTTTTTTCTTTCTTTTTTTTTTTTACTGTATCAAGAGGAGAGTGTGAGATGTGATGGCAACCTTTAAGTTCATTTAAAAACTTTACACTGGACTGTACAAGATTTTTTTGATAAACTATTTACATTTTCAGACTTTAAAACATATTCAAAGCAGCAATAGACACTAGTTTTTCCTCTAAACGCCCAAATAATTACCGGCCATGGGCCCAGGTAGGTACCTGCATTGTATATAGAATTTCTACAAAGAAAACCTGCCCATTAAGTTAGCCAGTGGGTGTCCAACAAGCAGCCCTCGCCATTAAGAGCTGCACCCACAGTGTTGCTATAGGAATCAAAGCATAGTACCTTGACAAGAGAGTCTCAGTTGTCCCAACAGCTCTACACAAACTTTACAATTTGAAACAGCAGCTAGCATGTCAGTCCAGCATGTCAGTGAATTGTGCTGATTAAATTAACATAGAGTACAATCTCACAATATACATCACAAACAAATTACAATGTCAGGAAATAAGAGTTACAGTAAGATAAGTTATGTAGTAACAGCTTATAAGCTTGTCTTAATGTAATAAAAAAATTTTTACATGGGAAATACAATAATGAATGAACATAAATGCTAAGCATTCTAGTTTGCTACAAGCTGAAGAAGGGTACAAGAAAAAAAACGTTGCTTTCTAGAAAGCAAAACACAAATGACAAAGGAAGACAAACGGAGAATGCACACTAGCAGGTCTGCAATGTGCAGCATACAAACAGTTAAATATTTGCACATTCCCCATACTCCAAGAGCACCAAGGACCTCACTTGTGGTTTTTAGAAAGCGGAAATTACAAAGCAAGCCATGTCACTAAGTTGCTTTATAGCTTTCATATTGCCATAAATACCAATTTGATAAGTTTTCCTTTAGCCCAGTTCACCCCACCCCACCCCCTTTTTACCCAGCGTGTGAAATCTCAGAATACTTCTTTGTCACCATTTCCAACAAATCTGGTAGTTAAAAAAGGGCGATGGATTAAAATGAAATATATTTGCATATACATTTTTTTCCTTCTGTAGCAGGACATTACAGTATATCAAAAATGTAGTTTGAGCTGAGAAAAATCACAGATATTAATGGGTTATATTAAAAAAAAGGTTTGGGGGAAGTTTTTTTTAAAGGAAAAAGAGTGTTTTGTAAAAGATAAAATGAGGTCATATAGTATTATTCTTTTAAAAGAACATGCTTAAGTGCCAACTTGAATCTTAAAAAAGCATGCAAAACACCAAGGGTCCAAGCCCGTTCATTAACTTCTCATAAAAACATGAAGAACGCTATCATACATTCTGCTGGCTGCATCTCCAATGCAGTTGTTCGCACTGTGGCCCTGGCTCAGCAAAGTTTGCCCCGCTTAACACCAACGCTTTACTGGTCCTCATGACCGCCATGGAAATACTAACATGCTTAATATTAAGCAGGTAGATAAATGTTTTGCTGGGGGAGGATGGGGGTGTTAATCTTGTAGTATGTTTTGCTAGGAAATGATTTTGCAATGCCATGCCTTTGATATGACCAAAAAACAAAACCAGAAAGCCCACCCAGAGAGAGGACTATGTTTTAGATTGCATTGGGAGGTGGTTGTGTTTGTACTCAAAGCAGGAACTGCCCACAGCTGACTGCTGTACACTTTGCACAGGGTATCGTATTTATTGTGACTAATGCTGCTGTTTGTTTTGCATTCCCATCCTGGAGCAATCCCATCTTGTGCCCTCCCCCTGCCTCATGCTGCTCCTGAGTACACTGATTTAGGAGCACATCGTGATCCCAAGTATTCTCAGCAGGCAGTTTCGCAAGCTAAATGGTGATGCCCAAACATACAGGCAGACCACAATTGGGCCACTTCGTCAGAGTCATTTCTCCATGTAAACCTGAACCCTGGAAAGCAATTCTGTTTCCATTAAGACTGTTGTCTTCCATTTTTATGAAGTATGAAGTGAACTATTCTAGCTGGTATCAGACTGTTTCGGGAGTGTTCTTCTCTTGAAAATAAGTATTTTATAATTTTCCAAAAAGAAAATATATTGTATCTGTTAATTAAATAAACTGTCTGTTCACAGAGAAAATAGTATTACTATATTTGTTCATTACCTGAATGGAGTTGTTATTTTTTTCAGTCAGAGTTATTAAGGGGGGCTCAAACACTATGCTTAAAAAACAATTCCACAAGTCCTCTTTGTGTATTGTGTGAACAATTTCCCCTGGTATTATAGCCTAATATGACAATAACATGATTTAATGAATGTAGAAAATAAAGGTTTGATATTAAGTCTTGACTGCATTGCAAGGGCCATCTTAGTCATAATAATCTTTCCAGGGATATGCTTTTGACTTCCAAATGCCATTCTTGTTAAGAAGTAAAATATCTGATCAGTTTTACTTGGATTCAGAAGACTAACTGTGTTTCCTATCAAATGTATCCAAAATTTGGTATGTTTAATGTATCAACTTTCTAAAAAAGAAGAAAGTATTCTGTGTTTGTGGAATATGCTATTAAAAATCAGTGAGAGCACAAGTGAGGCATCTTGCTGTCCCAGCTACAGGTCCACAATACTGCGCTCACACTGCGGGTGTAAATTCAGCATCTACATGAGGTACAGTGACTTGTCAGCATTTAATATGGACCAACATACACTGATATAGAACAAAAGTAAATACATAACTTATACTTCACTAAGTATCCATGAACAAAAAATAAAATTCTATTTCCTATGTTATATTTACACAATTTAAAAAAATTCTAAAATGAGATGGTAAATTCATCAAAAACTTTGTTTTGAGCTCCGAATAATAAAGTAAAAATGTTGGTTTTTATCCTTATGATTGTCCTTCCTTGATTTCTACTGACATTTTAGAGCCAATGTCGGCTAATAAATAGAATAAAATGCTCATATGCACAATTCAGATTCAAATATGTTCCTCCCACTCCCCCAGCCAATAAATGCAATTTTTACCAGCTGGCGATTCCTGAACAGCCAGTCATTTTCAAGAATGTGGCTTTAACATACAGAGCATCAGCATTGAGGCAGGGCTGGAGCTCAAACAAAGTGTTCATACATACATTTATTTTGCATAAATAAATGAAATAACAAGACATAAAAATGACTCAAATCCGGCAACTGTGAGGCAGGCCCACACGAGTCGAAACAGATGACTTTTGTTCATGTAGTTTTCGTACAACAGTTTCACATTAGTCAGAAGTGATAAAAAATACCATTTATATCCAGTGCTTATAACACTTACGAAACAACATCTGTGAGTGTGTGTTTTTTTGTACTACAAGCAAAATCAAGTTTCAGTCCTAAAGAACAGTCCTTTGTTCTCCACAAGCCTGCAGAATATTATTTTGGCATGGTCATAAAATTTAAAAAAATTAACCAACTAATCTAAATGTTTGCCTTTGTGCAAAAAAATAATTACATAAAATACAATGCTAACAATACAGCATTCTACCTATGCAACAAAGCCAGAAGAAAAAGAGAGCAAGAGAGAAAGAAAGTGACATGGGGGGAGGGAGAGATACTTCTAACTGGAGAATTATGTAAAACATTAATAAATAGTCATTTTTTTAGGAAATAATGGTATCCTCCCCCCAATCTGAGCTGAATGTATTAAAAACAGTTCAAATTCCCAAGCAATTATAAGAACAAAAAACACTTTCTATCAGTACCTTAGCCAGCTTAAAGAGGGCGCTCACCAGCTAACGACACAGCATATGCCTTTAAAGTCTTGGCTAGACCAGTTTATTGCTTATTAGACATGGATTCAGAACACATTTAAATAAATATTAAAAATATAGCATTTTGTTCCAAATTACAAAATGGTCAGAGAAATTTGACCATTGTGTTTCTATGCCACTATCTTTATAAATTGTCCTGTAAATTGAACAATGTTCTTTGTCCTGGGGGTTGTTCTCGCACATTTAAACGTGATTCCTACAGTGGCAACAATGGCTATCTCTGCTCAAATAGGTATTAGTGGGGCCATGAGGAAAATGACTGCTCCTGATACAGCATCTTGTCATTGCACCTCATATTAATTTCTGCAAGATAGGATGATAGCACGAGGATAGCCAGCATTAACACTATACTTCTTTCATTGTCTGGGCCCTAGACAAAGCCCGTTCAGCTCTGTGGGAAGATTCCCACAGACTTCAAGAGGAGCTGCTCTAGGCCCACTCATACCTCTCAGCCTGAGTCTGAATTTATCACCAATGTCCTGAACATATCCAATTTGAAATAAAAGCTGAGGGAGTTGAGGAGCTTCAGCACATGTATCCATCAGGCCCATTGGATCTGCATATATATACAGTGATGTATATATACTCCACAGGAGTGGAGTGTGAGGGAAAAAAATAAAGGCAATTTCTTCTCTGTCTCTGAAATGTCATAAATTCACAATCTTTGAATATTTCTCTCTTGTATATTTCCCAGAATTTTCTCTAGCAATTGCATTGTTTCTAGTAGTAATACAAATTTTAGTTTCTATAGCACCTTACATCCAAAGATCCCAAAGCACTTGACAAGCATTTATCAAGATCTGGCTCACATTCCCACATAACTAACATTCAATAAATATTTTTGATGCACCATTTTCCCAGCTTTGCAAGTCAGATATTTGTGTGGCTTTCCCTCCCCCACTAGGAGTCTCCCATATAAATCACTGCATAAATACTTAAGATAGCAAACAGTTCCTTCAGGTGACAACAGGAACATGATGTACGGAGCCATGATTCACTGCAGGATTCTACAGGCCCTAAAAATTCATCATGGTGGACTCTACATGCAGTTTGGATTTTACATCTGCCTTTGCTGTCTAAGTATAGAGGTTTATAACTAGCAACACAATTTTTTAGGAATACTTGTACTGTATGTACATATAAAAGTACTCACTTTATTTTGCATTACATAAAGCAGAGTGTTTCCAAGAGCTCCTTGAACATACAGTGTTACAGGAACAACTGAATTTCTCATTCATAAATGTCATGTTCATTTTAGTAGCAGGTGCACTTTTATTGTCATATACCTGTGTAATTTAGGGGAGGAGAAAGAAGGGGTTCTTTAAAATATCAGTAAGGAATTGTAAGTGTAATGCCACCAACAGTACTTTTAAAAATAAATATTAAGTATTTGGACCCTTGACATTCTGGAATGAATAAATTATTTAAGAGAAAATGTGTTAAGACTGAATGCAAGGGTTAAAAGCAAAGGGGTAGAGAATGTAATCAGAGGTGGCCTCACACTGCTAAGACAGGCCCGTCCATAGCTGGTGATCGCTCTTTTGTGCTTACTTAAAATTTCACACTAATGGCACATCAAGAGGCAAAAGCAATTGGGCACATGCACTATGGCAACCATGTTCACTACTTAAGAATATCCTGTCTCCAGATTCCTGAGTACTTTACCATATTCTGGAAAAAATTAGGTTTTATATATAATTTTTTTAAGATGCCAAAGGATTGTCTAAGACTTTACAGTGTCTCCTTTAAGACTTTTTTTTTAAATGTTAAGATTCAAAAGTTATGAAAAGTTTGGCACATCAGAAGTTCAGCTATACATATGGAAAAAAATGGAATTCAGAGACTATTTTTTAAAGACAAGCTATGATGCACAGATGTGCACACTTGCGGACTTGTTCTGTTTCACTATATGAAATCTGCAGTTTTTGTTTTCTAAAATAATCCAGAATAAAAACACATTCACAACCTGTAGGCTGGCACAGCATACCTGAGTGAGAATGTATAACCCCCATCTAAAACAGTAACTTAAACCTTTATCAGCATCCAAAAGGAAAAAGACAAAAGGTAAGACTTGTAAGACAGCTATTGATTCATATAAGATTTCAAGTCCTGATGTCTGATACTTAGTATATGTCTTCATCTAAATTAAAAAAAAAAACAAAAACAAAAAACCCAAGTTCATGAAAAATTAGGGAAACAATCTGTCTCACACGTTAAGAAACATTTAAGACCATTCTGCTGATGTAACTGTAGGAGCCACACATGCATGCAGGCTCTTTTAAGAACTTTTGTTCAAAAAAAACCCCAAAAACCCCAAATGAGTCTGAGTACTTTAATTCTGTGAACACTCCTCAGTTGGCACTGACTGCCTCATGGGCTTCGTTTTCACTACTATAGTCTGATTTGGGATCATCCTCATAGTCCTCGTACATTTCTATTTCATCCTCTCCATTTATCATTTCATTTCCAGCAAGGCTTCCGCTGTCCGTCTTCATACCATAAGTGCTCTGAATGACGGGGATGCTGGGCTCAGGGCTCGCAGAGGTGCTCGAGCAATCTGATGTCATCTGAGGTGATGGCGTGGTAGTCGCCATGGTAATAGCACCAGGATAGACAACCCCCGTTCCCGTGGTGATTGGAATTTGAGGCTGTTGTCTGGAAGGAAAAACAAGAGGGGAACATGATTTCCTGTGTTCAGAAGAGGGAAGACCTTCTGCAAGTCCAAATGAAAGAAAACCATGTGGTTTCCTAGACAGGCTGCATGCATTCCTCTGAGGTTCACAGTCTGGCCCCGTATGGTATTGGTTCATCTTAGCTCCCCCCAAGGACAACTAGAGAGTAAACTGTTTAGTAACTACCAGACATTGATTCTTTTATGTATTGTATATGTTTGTTTAAACCATACTGCAAACTAGCACTTGGACAGAGATCATCAAAAGGCTTCAGGCACCTGTGTGATGCCTAACTGCTACTGTAGACATCATGTATCCAAAATCTACATCCTCCAAGCTCCTGACAAGAACTTCTGTTAATGAGGGGACCTCAAGATTACCTGTAAGTACCTAAAATGACAGACAGGTGACTAAGTAACATTGTCTAACTGTAAGTATGTAATTTACTATTTAAGTGCTAGGTAGACTCCTACGTCACTTAGAAATATTTTTGATATTTCATTGCTGGCTTTTGATTTTTGTTTAAATCCACAATCAGAATGCCATTTGTTCTTCAGGATTTAATGTGTAAGACAGTTTTTGAAGCAAAGTACTCTAAAAAAAAAGAACAAGTGCTCTTTTTTCTATGGTAATGGACAGTCTACAGAAATTAAGGCTTCCTCCTGAGGACCCAATGTCAGATCTGATCTATTGTGACAATGTAAATACATGGGAAGACTCAATTAAGGTGCACTACCTCTACTTTTGACACATCTTGCCTTCTGATATCTAACTTTGCACTACATAATGTCTTTTTCATGTGTATGTGATTTTAAGCATACTGGAGCAATACCTCACTTCAACTAAAATAGGCTTATATCACTGCCAGTCAAGCAATTCAACACAAGCTTTACTGTAAGCATGTACATAGTTGTACTAAGTGATGCAATGTCTCTTCTTACAGTGATGTATGTATATTCAAATGCTTTGCTGAGTACAGGTCAGGTTGCTGAACCCATTCCATGGTCAAGCACTTACTGGCTACAAATTAATTAAATCCACTTCTTACATTTGGGGTAATTAACTAATAACATACTTTCTGTATTAAAATACTCATACAAATATTCGCATATTATTTCTGGATCATTACCTTTAGTAAAGCTAAGAGAAAAAGAAGAGATGTAACTTGTCTGAAGGAAGAGAATCTCCATCGTACTTTAGATGTAACACTGAATGAATATACTCCAGTACCAGAAATATCTAAGTGCCCTGGAAGATGCTGTTTTAGTACTGACTAGTTATTGAACATACATGCCTATTTTCATAATCTGTCTAAAGAATCATATATTTCAATGTATTTCCAACCTTCTTTAGAGCAATATTGACCAAGTATTAGAGAACTATTATATAATTTTAGCAGGAGAAAGTGTCAAATGTGTTTGAATAGTCGAACGAATCTGTAACTTCTTGACCACTGTGTCATTCTATGCTAACATTCAAAAGGATATTCCATAAACCAGCCTCTCACAAGTCCTTAATCATTGGCTAAATCAATACACAGAATAATGTAAAGCTTATTTACAAGACCCTAAACGTTGAGTCTTTATTGTTCATTGATCAAACTCTAATTTTGATAAATATCACACTACAGAGTTACTGGGAAACCAAAGTCCTTCAAGTTTGGGAACCAATGCAGACAGTCAAATCATGAACACGCTGTGTAAGATAGTATTAAAATAGCATGTAGTACTGTCATTGCTGGTGCTGCTAGCCTGACTCTTAAAGCCTCTGCACAGCTTGAGAAATTCAAACATCTGTTGTATAAGTATGGTACACCTGGCTAGCAGCGAGCAAAAACATCGCAGTAATTCATTTGACACAGTCATTATACTCCTGTTTGCAAATGATGATTTGCAGATGATTTACAAACAGCTAGGGATTTTTCACTAAATTTTCACTTTTTAAATGGTCTGATAAATGTTCTGTGAAAACAATTTTCGGCCAATGTATTTGCTTGCAAGTGATTTTCTGCAAACATCTTTCAATACTTTATCCATAAAATTGAACACCTACCTCACATGGGAACATTTCTGTTTTAGGATTGCATGTTGTCAGGAGTATAAACTATTACTGTTAAAAACCCACATGTACCTCCTCCACAACTTTTAGACACAGAAAATGTTCACATTAATGACTGTTTCCACAAGCAAAGGAAAAAGAAACCCACACATGTTCACAGCAAAATTCTACATAGTTGTCACCAGGCCATACACACTTAATTATCTCTAATCTGCCCATCTAACAACTGCTGTACTAATCTTTTTCCGATATTTCTTAGAATAAATAAATTCACAAAACAAAGCATTCCCAATCGTTCATCAAAGAACACCACACAGCATTAATGCCAAGAGATGTTTTGAGAAAAGTTGTTTTTACAGCTCTTATTAGAAGAGCTGTAGAATATACTCAAAGACTGATAGAGTGCAAGCTGCTCTTGTGTTATAGATGACACTAAGGATCAGAACCCTAATATCCACCCCTACCCCTCCCCCCCCAAAAGTGTGCATTTTTTTAGAAGCAAATTGCCTTCTTACAAGCAGCAAGAAGGAAAAAAATCTGTTTTGGACAGGGCTGTGAGGTGTCTTGATAAAATGATGGTTGTCAGTGTTAAACCCTAAAGGACAGACTAAGTTAAGAAATTCAGATATTCTTTCAAATGTTTATCAAGTCAGCAAAACTCTTTTGCATATCCACATTTCAATGGGACAGGGTATATTTGTCCAAGTACCACCCATTTCAAAGTATGAAGGGAGCAGGTCATCTGAGCATAGAGAGATACCTTTTACCTGAGAATGCACCAAATGCATGGCTAACTATAGAATGAATCTAACTGGGAAAGTTAAAAGCTTACTGAAATTGTCATTCATAAATGCAGTTCTTCTTTACATGTTAAACCAAAATCAGACGTGGTGTGCATGCCTGCTGCTGGGTGGGTAATAACTGTGAGCTTTAAATTACCTACATCTCACCGTGGAACTG
This sequence comes from Pygoscelis adeliae, assembly GCF_000699105.1. NCBI lineage: Eukaryota > Metazoa > Chordata > Aves > Sphenisciformes > Spheniscidae > Pygoscelis > Pygoscelis adeliae. Next base: position 4,581,756 of record NW_008825156.1, on the reverse strand, counting down.
TAAACGTGGTAACTGTACCACCTAAATGGGAAGTGTCTCAAACTGCTACCCATTTGCTAGCAAAAATTTGCTAGCACTTAAACATGAGCACCCACACACCCCCAGTAACTGGACACCTACGTCTCACTTGAGCCCTGTTATTATTTAGAGCTGATCAGGTTGTCACTAAATTCTGCTCAAGTTTCTGCATTACATCCCAGAAAGCCTTATTGCAAGATATCACAAACTATATGGATGGCATATGTTACTGGAGATGAGCGTTATCATTTTCTAAGTAATTAAATTTTATAGGATGGCGAGGGGGGAAGAAATCAGAGCATTTATTTAAATTCTAACCACTCTCCCTGAAAGGAAGAGTTGGAGTTTCTAACCTATGACTCTGGCCATTATGTTTTCTTTCATTTGTAGTTCTTAAAGGCATGCATGTTAATGGTATTTTTTATAACATTTAATTCCACATGTTTAATCCTTGTATCTCACTGGAGTTTTGCCTATCACAGGACCTTGGAGTGAGGAGATAAAAACATACTTTGCTCCAAGCTGCAGGTTACAATTCAGCTTAGTTGCACATGGTTAAAGCAAGGATGTTTTCTGCCTGGTTAAGATTTCCAGAACCCAACATTAATCTTCCTATCTCTTCAGATCTGTGAGGAATGGTGACGCATGGCTATGTACCCTGACTTCAAACCACTCCTGTCTCCACCATCTCCTCTTTGCCAAAGAAATCCTTATGTGGCCAATTACTACAGGTCGCTTGCCTCTCTCTCTGCCAGCGTTGCTAACATGTCTGTCCAGTCTGGGGCCAAAGATTTGGCCCAAAATAGTTAGGTAAATATAAAAAAGGAGGTAACATGAAAATTCTTAGACCAACTGACCTGCTCACAAGTTTGTGGCATTAATATTCTTAGGATTTTCCTGGAGAATGTTCCACTTCTGACTTTTGCAAAACTAGCTAAACATTTAAATTGGCAAATTACCATTGTTTTCTGATCCCTTCCCAACTATTTTCTGACAGCTCTTTAAATGACTGAAGCAAAATCAATTGCATTAAGGAAAATGCTTATACGCTACACACCCCTGAAACTTACATTCCCATACGGAATGAAATAACAGTAAATCTCACAAAAGCACCCATTGTGTACTTACTTGAAGTTCAAGCTACAGGAGTATAATATTACAGCCTTATTCAAAACTGTAGTCTAGCAACATTCAGACTATGTGTGTACAGTAGTTATAAACACTATAAAGGCTTTATTCTAAACATCTTACACTGGTAAAACACACAAAGTTACTGCTTACATCATTTCGCAGAGAAAAATATATATCATATACTTGTATTTAGAGTGTATTAGACTGTAAAAATGACTGAGAATTGAATTATTTTTGTAAGACAAGGCAACAAAAGACAGACTCTTAACTTAAAATGTCTGAATTTATGGCTTATATATGATCCATTTGTTATTTCACATTTATTTATGCATTACAAAAAAAGTACCATTGAAGATAAATTGTAAATCACTTGAAGTCTGTTCAGGGATTAACTTACGCTGAAGTTATTGTTCACAACTACCCATTAATAATTTTATTATTAAAAATAACTCAATTATTTTAAGGACACAGCTGGCTTCAGATTCAGCTTCCACTAGATTGAAAACAACAAAATTTTAATATACTCTGCATTAAACATGAATTATTTCTGTATATTATCTGCCTCATTTGGAACAAAATTCATTCATGTAGGGATGCAATAGAAGGCTTACGCACATTTTAAGTTCCACTCTGTTCTTTAAAATACTTGCCAGTTCCTAGATTTTTGTGCTGGTCTATCACATATATAACATTTATCTAAAAACATGAATTTCCTGCCCAATTTATTCCAAGAAATCTTCACTCTCATTCAATTCTTTGGAAGCTTTTCTTCAAAAATCAGAACAGAACCTCGCCATTCATTAGCTTATTTCTCTATTTTATTTTAAAGCCTGGATAGTTTGTATATTGAGATTCTCTAAACAACTTTTGTGCATCTTAACCAATGTTTATCAAAGAATGCGGCTCACTGAAGTAAGCAGTATGAAGTTTTTGCATCTTAAAAGTTCAAGCAGTGTAAAACTCTTTCTATGTTCTGGGGGGTGTTTTAGTTGTACACATGGCAGGATTATTCTATGCTAGCCAATGGCTCAGCTAAGGGGATCTGGTAGGAACTAGCCCTTACTGGGTTGCTTAAGTCATAAATGTAGATTTGGTATAAGAGAATACCAGACACAAATATGAAAGAATACAATTTTTCTTGCTATTTATACTTTCCTCTAGCTATCTGTTTTGAAGGTCTATCTTTCTCTTCACACATCTCCTATTTATCTTTTTATTCTGTGATGACAATTTTTTACCATTTTGGCATACCCATTCCCAACTTAATCAGTATGTTCTTTAAAAAAGAATAAAAACCAGCAGGACTTCAAGCAGTCTGAAGCACTTGGCACATTTCATTGGAGTCTATTTTGTACTTTTGTTCTCTATCTTGCACTGAAATATTTACTGTAAACATAGAGTATATTCAATCCTAAAAAGCACATTTGTCTCCTATTTCATTATGAAAAGGAAACTGCATCTCAACTCTCCCATTTAGAGTTCTCAAGGACGGTTTATGCTGTTTGTTCCATAAAAACAGTGGAAAAATGATGGGTGTACGAGGTCAGTTAGGAAAACTGTTCCAGCTGATGCTTTATGTGATATTTATGTTAAACACAAGGAAGAGTAAGGTTAAGAAGTTGATGGGCTCAATTACTGTGTTTCACTTAATTATAATCTGATTTGGATGAAATATTGCTTTTTATTACTCAGTAAACTATTCTGCTGAAATAAATGGCGCCATGTTTTATGTTTCAGTTCAAAAAAGCTGTCCTGGTCTGGTTTTTTTCACCTTTTTTGCTTGGTCTCTTCCAAGAATTTTATTTTAATTTTTTCTTTAGGGAAAAAGAGGATTTGGGGCAACAGTGGGAAGTCACAGAAAAGCATGAAATAATATTTTTAAATTGCAGCCTGTGTTTCCTCAGTATCAAAATTTATATTCGTATTGAGCTGCAACATTGATCTCATTTCACCTTTATTGAACGCATCCGTTACACTTCATACCCCTTTTTTCATTATCTGCATAACTAAAAGTCATTGTTTCCGGTAAAGTCCACTGCATCTTTATAGAAGTGCACAAAGGTAATTTACTCTTACTTTAAAACTTCTTCAACATGGATAAGAGCAGTGTGAAGTGGACTTAGGTTAAATATGAATTAGAACCAATCCTTTCAAGAAAATGATGACATTCTCATGGTCTTTGTGATCATACTGTTTGATATATGACAAAGATGTTACATTTAGGTTGCACCAGCAGTTTAATTTTGAATAGTTTTCATTATTTTTTTTTAAATCACAGTATCACTCTTTAAGTAGGCACTTTTAGAAGTTTGTTAGATCTGCCCTCCATATTCACCTCCATATTTAGGCACCACTTCCAGTGTGTAAAATGCTACTGCTTAATACTGTTTTGAATTAACAAACAATTGTCAAATTGTTCAGACTGCTGTTTTGGCATTTCTTTTGCATTTCTTGTCTAGATGTGATTTGGTCTGTCAATCTGCTTTGGAAGACATTAGCTAGAGTTTCATTCCCTCAATCTGAATATAATTTGTGACGTGCTGTATGAATACAGATTTCTATTTAGAGTTCTATGTACAATTTTGATGGAAGCCTATTAATAAACAATTTCCCTTAGAGTGAAGAATAAAATACAATGTCAAAACTATAGACTGGAAGATTATTTCAAGATATCAGAAACACTTCTATTTACTGATTGAAGAAAGAGCCCACATTGTTGCAGGCTGTACCACAAAATAATTGACGGCAACAGGAGTTCTGCACCCCAAGCCAAAAATGAGGGCACATAATCGACATCAAGGTCAATTATCCGGTAGTGAAGTACCCAACAAAAGGAGACTATTATGATTAGAGAAATAAGCAGAACATTGTGAATTTGGAAAGGCTGGCACTGGAGATAGCTTTTAGACTCTCTGTAAACCACCAGAAACATTGTGTTAGAGCACTGAGCATCACCGATTAATTCACAAAAAAACAGGAGAGAGAAATCAGTTATGGTGCAGTTGTTTTACTGGACTTCTGTTATCTTTAGCCTGTAGATCTTTCATAGTGCTGCTTTCTCTGCTGAAGACTAGGTGAAATACTGTTAAAACACACACAATGTTTTTAAAGCTGTGCCAGGATCTTTTTGATCCATATATTCCGAGTTGTAAATCTACCCAGTCTATCTATACACTACTTGAAAGACTCTTCCTAAAACATGTATTTTTTAAAAATATTTTTTTCCACAATTCTATATATAACAAAATTCCTAATAGCCTCACGCTATGATGTCATTCATTCATGTGTGTTCCTAATGTAACTGCTATTATTCCTGCCCCTTCTCCCTTCCCCCCCTCTCCTGACTCCTTATTCTACACTGGAATAATCTTTTGTGTTTTTCTCTTTGTTCTTGTCTTAATTTAGGAAATGATCCTGGAGTCATTACTAACCCAGAATGGATTAGCTTACTAATAACTCACAAAAGACATGATTCAAACCTTTCAGGCTAATGGGAAACAACTTCTTTTGACTTTAAAGAATTCCACAATCAGTCTCATCATCAGCATTCAGTGGCAAGCTGATAGCTCTCTCCATATTCCATGATATATCTTATGTTTTTAATAAGGTTTTACAGGTTCAAATCCTTACCTTCTAAATGACATTATTCAGTGACTTAAACAGATAAGTCTATTTGTTTTCAAGCAGCATGCTCTGTCTTTGAAAACAATTACAACAATAGTACTCACCCTACGGTAAAAAACTGCCTCATCTCCTGTCTTCGAGACCTCATCAGTTGTTTGTATTCACCAATACGCAATTTCTTTCCATCAACAATGCAGGTACGTTTTGGTCGAGGTTTGTATTTGTAATTAGGATACTTTTCTAAGTGGATTTTACTTAGCCGTGCCTGCTCTTCATAATAAGGTTGTTTCTCTTGATTTGACATGGACTTCCAGCGAGATCCTATTAACACAAAACATCAGAGTGCTCAAGTAAAGCAGGTTTAGCTTTACGCGTACACATTTCAACATGCCTTCTTGCCATAATAAACAAATTTTAAATAAGTTAATTAAATAAACTGATTTGAATTTACATCAGCCAGCACATATATTGAGATGCACAACCTGAGACACCTTAAAAGAATCTTGACTTTCAGGTATTGCTGCAGACCAAACATATGTAAATCTCTATTAAATAGGTGCACTTAAAATCAATTGTTACTTCTCAAAATCTCAGCCTCATGCTGCAAAACAGACTATTTAATTTTTTACAATATGAGCATTAATCTGTGAATAATTCTATACCTTTGTAATACCACATACAGTGTTATGGTTAAGTAAGGTCTACAGCCGTACTTTTACTGTTAAAAGCTTAACACATTGCCTAGGGATACATGCTGCTTTGATAGTTCTATGAGGATTTGGTTTATACACTCCTACTAATAGTTATTAATACCTTGCTAGGTAGCAGGAAAAAATTATCAAAACCTTATAGATTCAACAAAATTATGAAAAATTCCTTGCTGTCTGGGTATCTTAAATTTACTAATCTTCTGATATAAGCTTGGCATAATATTGGCACCTTACCATATTTTAAATCCTATTATGCATATTATCTTCTGGCCAGATGTAATAAATGCACAGAACTGCACTGAGAAAGTTACATTTAACAAACATATTTAAAAAAACCCAAAAACAGAGAGCACATTGTAATTATATACACCACTTCAGGTACTGTAAACTCTCATTGAAAGCTGCATCAATAAAAAAGTTTAAAAATTAACACAGCGTACACAGGAAGAGGAAAAAGTATTCAGATCTCTTGTATTGTTTATAAGGAGCTATCTAAACACTTGAATAGAGAAGTGATTTTTTTTTCCAGGGGATAAGAAATGCAGAAAATAGCTTTTTGGTGTCTTTTAGATGAATAAAACAATTACAGCTGTGGTAAATGTGGGTGGAAGCTATTCTTTTACCAAGATTTTTCATACATCAACAAATGGAAAAGTTGTATAAATATTATCCGTAGCCAGCAATACTCTGTGTCAGTTCTAATATTTCAGTCTCTTTTCTCATTGTCCTGGAAAAGTTGCACAGATATTATATGGACATAGACTTATTTGTGGCAGAGCAGATACTGACAGGTTAATTCCATGGTTAACAAACACTCAATTGCTGGCACTTCTGAAATATGTATGCTGGAAGTTTACATTTTAATGAATACAGTTACTATGCTCCTAATAGTTTTTTCACAGAATGCACACAAATAATATAGATTCCCTACAGCTGCCAACACTGAAACAGTGCAGGTTTTATACAAAACTGAAAGGCTATTCATATAACTTACTTATATAGTAGACAAAAATATGAGAACTACTAAGTAAGACTTTGGAAGTTTTAGGACAAAGTAACATTTATTTCTATGTATTCTCGCCTCTGATTGAACTAACATGCAACAAACTTTGGTAAGAATGTATTTGAACTCAAAGTTTACAATGAAATTATTACAGAGGAAACTTGATTTTTACTTTTATTTATTACGAGTTATATTTGGAATCTGTCTTTCACTTCAAAGACTCAGAAAGCAAATATAGGTTTTAACATTTCACCACTCATTCTCACGTATGTTTCTAATTCTCTGGAGGGGTCTTAAAAAGCAAATCAAAATTTCTCAAAAATGAGCCAATTTATTTGCACAGTGGCAAAATATAATCCGTGGTATATTCCCTGATCGTCCCAATCTATACAAATTAAATATTAACTATGGTGTCTTTTAACTAAGCAATATTTTAACTGTATGATGCTAGTGCTTCCTTAGCTTTTTGAACATTGTAACATTTTGAATCAAACATAATTTTGCATGTGAGCAGGTATGCAAATACATGTCTTTTGAACTGTGGCAGGTTTCCTTCTTCAACACTGCACTGTGACATAAACCTTTGATTTTGATTTTGTACTTTATTAATTTTTTCCCAGTGATTACTCCAGCAAGTACTCCATTTTGCATTCAGGTGATTTGTAGTTCAGGTGATTTCTAATGGGATCTTGCAATTAGACCTTTTATCAGGATACACTCTTGCAACAGATTTCACAAAACATTCCTTTTGAACGCTGCTAAGTCTTTAAAGCATGTTGTGACTGCTATTGAAAATAAAAAGCATTAGGGAAGAGGCAGAAAGGGAAAAGGAAGGGAATGAAAATAAAGACAATCCATGAATCTTCATTTGTATAAGTTTCAGTAATTCCAATTTCAGTGAACATCTCCCAAACAAAATATGTCCTAAAATTAGATAAGTTAAGTTGCATATCCAAGAAGGAAGTAACTAGCCTGTGTCACCAATATAAATAACCTCATCTTTCCACAGCTCCAAAAATAACTAACCTCTGTCAATTGCCACTACTATAGCAGAGCCTTCTAAGCTTCCCTCAGTTTTGGTTCAGTCACAGTCACGATTTGTTCATTGTCTTGCACTTACCTAGGATTTTGCTAATGTTGGAGTTGTGCATGTCAGGGAAGGCTTGGAGAATTTTTCGACGCTCATCCTTTGCCCAAACCATGAAAGCATTCATTGGTCGTTTGATGTGCGGTTCGCTACTGGCTCGGCCCCGCGAATCCCGGTAGACTCGAGCTTCAGCCACAGTGGCACCTCCTGTTGGCCAACAATAATACTGCTGTAGTTTAGCTGCAGAGCCATTCATTGCTTTACTTCCTGTAATGTCAGGGCAGGAAGAAACAAGATGGATGCAAAACATTATTATGTGGATTACGCAAGTGCTTTCAGTGCTGTGTTTATTTTAGCCTCATTCTCTTTTTCTCTCTCTCTTTTTGCTGCCAGATCTCTGAGAGAGAGAGACAGAGAAAGAAAGGATATCCAGTGATTTCAGTGTAATTGCTCAGGCTCACCCAGCTGAAGGCATCAACATCTGAGTGAGGAAACAAATTGCACTGGTATTTCTCCAGTTAAGGTATGGAGATTTGAAAAAGTTTCCGTTTGGGACTTTAATACAGCATACATGTTCTGAATGCTCAACAAAATTCACATAAAGTTACGCCTGGGAATCCCAACTGACGTAGACCTGTTCACACAAGTAATTTACAATGACATTGCTGCTTGAGCAGTGAAGCACATGCCAAACATTTCATGAAATAAATTATATAGTACACCAGGTACATGCTGGTAGTTGTATGGATCCGATTATATTTGGAGCTGAACATTTTAAAGTCACATCTGCTTTAGTTGAATTTTAGATGTGTCTTGGAGCATTCGATCACATATATGTAATAAAACTGTCTGCCTTCAACAGGTACACACACAGCATCCTGGAGCTTCCAGAACGGGAAACAAGCACTCCAGCTTCTCCATGCCTGCTGTGCTTTAATGTATCCCAGTGTCCTGTCATTACACACCATCAATTCAATTTGTACATGCTAACCTTAACTGTTTTTTTGAATGCATCCAGCCCTGCTTCTTGACGACAAACAGCAAAGCTTCATGGGGGTTCACAGAGCTGAGTATGAAGTCTAGAACTAGTTAATACAGGAGAAAGAGATAACTGAGCCTAGATAAGGCATGCTTTTACCAGAAAAACTTTTGCAATTGTAATCATAACATATGTTTTTAGGCTTATACCTTAGATACAAAAGGCAAAAAGTCTTTACAGTGGGAGAGTGAGATACTTAGTTTTAGGCCTCATCAAACTGTTCATATAATTCAATACCTTGAAAAAGCAAGGTACTTGACAGCAAATTAGCACAGCAATAGGCTTCCTTTTTTGTAAACTATTACAGCTCCCAACATGGATTTATTTGCCACATAATATGATTAGTTCTTTACACTAAGTAAAACACTGCAGATTTACTAATTTCAGTGACTGACTCACAAGTTTTAATTGTGCAAAAACTATGTTTCCTAATTTAGTGTGAAAACACTATATGTTAGGTATACCATTTTCAAAATTCTATATAGGAAATACATTTGCATGAAAAAAGTCCTAAAATAGAGGATGCATAACTAATACACTACCTTTTTGCCACCAGGTCCACAGTACATTAATTTCATTTAAAACGCACTGACCATACAGGATAAATTGATTTTGCTTTATATGGTGTTGACAGCCATGTTTATTGTGCAGTGAAATGTAGTGTAGTTTCAAGCTGACTATATCCATCAACACAGGGCAATATGCTGACTACTGGGCCAGATGAAGATATACATTACCTTGAGAGCAAAACACTCATTCGTATATGGCAGTGTCTTCTCCTAAGGATCACCATGGTAATTTATGATGCCTCCAATGCCGTTACTTTACAACTGACACCAATTTGGCAATTTGTATACTAACATGCATGCACATAAAAGAAGACAGGTTTGTGGCAAATGTGAGATGCAAAACTATTTTAATACTATTCTAAGTTAAGTACCATTCTACAGGTGTTCAGCATTTACAAGAGGCTGCAGCTGCAGTCAGCTTTTCATTGCAAAAAGGAACACTAGCTTTGCTGAGCAACCTGCATGTAGGACCAGTTTAGGGGTGTGTATGGTTAATGAGGCTCTATCCATTGTTGTCAGAAGGCTTGGAACATGCATATCAAAGATATCATCTCTTGAGAGAGGATATATTTACTGTGAAACTATAGTAAGTTACAAACATAGTAAGTCAACACTGAAACATTTATTGAGACAAACGGCTACATAATTTGAGAAAAATCAAATATATCATGTAATGGTTGTTCCATCTTTTAAAATAATACTATAAAATTTGTAAGTAGTATGTGAGTGATTAGGAAGTTGGTGACAAATTAAAAAAAATAAATTATTATTGATGCAAAAGTTGTCATTTGTTATTCAGCTACTCTACTTGCAGCAAAGGAAACAAGACATATTTGAATCCATATGGTGATTTTCCATCTTTTATTTTCCCAAAGGTACTTATTCACTATGGCTAAGGAGTTTGTCTTTAGCCCTTTCTAATACAATTTTGGCCTGACCTTTCAATCCTAATGCAGGCAAAGAGTACCTTTACTGGTATCAAGATTATAGGCCAGCTTTTTAATCTGGATGTAATGTAGATAGAATGAAAAAAAAAAGAAGAAAAAAACCCACCATAAATGATCTATTTTCCGAGAAAGGTTGTGTTAGAAAATAATTCTTACTTAGAGTAATAAATTATAACCATCCCAAGAAGGCCAAGAGGCTCTGGCTGTATCTGCTTTAAGCAAGTCCATACTTGAAGGATTTGAAAAAGCAGCCAAAGAGTTGATGTTCTTTGTGCTTGATCTCTGGGGGAATATTTGCAAGTTGACCCATAGGCCATCACAAAAGCATCTGCAAAATGAATTTCTGCAAATAACTAAAGTAATATAATCTCCATGTTCTTCTAACTATCTCAGAACTACAGGATTACATTCAGCATATAAAGCATTAGAAGAAAATACTTCTGTTAGCATGTGATTCTAGCCATGGGAGCCAGAAAGTCTCAGTACCTTTTTAGCTTAGAAATGACGTGCTAATCATATAAAAAGCATATATGCTTGGTGAGCTCTTACAAGTTGAAACACATAAGAACAAGCTTTCAAACTGGTTGTTCTTAGGTACTTCATCCTGTCAATCAGATATTTAAACAGTATTGTGCCCTATATAAACAACTTCAACAGATTTTACAAAGTATGGATTTTTTTCTTACTGTGATAATTATAGTACTGACAGAGGCTGAAAGAGACACATGAAATTTTTAAAGAAAAGATATATACAACTGCAAAGAAGTAGGTGTTTTACTTCTTTCTGAAAATAGTTTCAGGAAAGTCTAGTAAATAATAAACCCAAAATAATAGTTAAAATAAAAACGTACTACTAATGAAGAGTGAGAAGAGAGAAGGAAGTTAGTAATTATCTCTCTATGGCAACTAATGCTCTATATCTGCTAGTTACTGTTCATACTGCAATCGCAGGAGGAGGTTTTGAATTTCAGAATTAAGAGCTTGGTCAGAATTAAAAATTATTGCAAAAGCAGTACAGTTTGGCTGCCCTAATGGCTTAGTTGGCAAAGAAGTTTACACGTCAGTCTAAAGGCTGGGGCTGTCCTCAAAATGACACTTTTAGCTTCTGAGGGTGTGGACTGCCTCACTTCCTAGATGCTTTGCATTTGTTCAACTTGTCATGACTTTGATGATTTAAAACTAAAAGCAGACTAGCGGAGAATGATCACTTTTTGTGGATATATGGCAAGCAACTCCTCTGTGGAAGCTGGATTCCAGAGTAGACTCTAGGGACAATACTGGGTCAAAGAACACCACAGAATGAATCTAAAAACGTTACAGCTTCATTAAAGTAATTCCAAACAATATTTTTGTTCCAAAAGAGACTGATTGCTCTCTAATGACAGTGCAGGGGAAGAAGAACCCCTGTTCTTCAGCAAGAAAAAAGAATCTGATCATCAACGGGAAAGATAAACATTTTCACATGAATTAAATGTTAAGAAACATACAGTAACAATTGTTACATTGTTTATTTATTTATTCCTGCCTTCATCTGAGTTTCTCACCTTCTATAATGGCAAGAATTTTAGGACAGGCACCATATCTTAGCACGTTCCCTGAAATCTTGGCCACATTAGGGTTAATCCTATTGTCTTTAATGAGATGTGGTTTCACCTTCCATTTTATACATCATCTACCACAACAAAACCTCAGACTGGGCCTTTATACGTTACCAGAATGCAAACAATAATAAACGCGATAGAAAGGAGCAAAAAAAGGTTGAGAAAAAGATGAGGAAAAAAAGATAAAAGAAGTGACAGCAAAAATAAAGAGATTTTTATAAGTCACTCAGTTATTCCTTAATTACTCTTCATATGCTGGCCATTGATTTATGTTTGACGTGATACATTTCCTTTGACTCCCCCCAGATAATGAATCTTTGGCTACTCTAGAGAATATACTGCATACCGTCTTCTACAGACATATACCAAGATAGGATATATAGAAATAAAGACAGTCTTTCTAGGTTCCTAGTGTAAAAGTGACTGGTTAGTAGTAAGCTCCTATCATCAGTTATTCATTAAGCTGAGATGATGTTTTCGTCCACTTTGGAAAAGACTGATTGCGACCTCCAAAATATCTGGTCCTGTCTGTGGTAACACAACTAGTATTGCTAGCAGCTTGCATTGCAGAAACCAGAACCTAATGAACATGCAAACAGGAGTCACTCTTTTACTACTAGAGATGGGTTACTCATAAACATGGAAATGCCATAAAAACAGGGAGCATGAAAAACCAGCTTGGCAGTCCCCCTTCCTGCTCTTAACAGACAAATGCGGCCTTTATGAAAGATATAGCAGTATTTCAAATCAAATAGAAAAATGCAAATCTGGAAAGAACAGAATGACAAAAGAAGCGTTGAAAAGTTTAGAATACAAGAATAATCATTTAACTATTATTTTGAGTTATTAAGGTCAATGTTCAATTTTGAAGAAGGTTACAAAAATTACTACTTTACTGTAAGTGACTTGTAGCAGTGTTAGTATAACATTTATCTGTTTATAAGGCAAGAGCCCCTTGCCTGCCTCTTGCTTCCTCATCCACATCCATATTCAGAAGACTTTTTCATTCTTTATTACCAGCAAGAAAGGCAAAATAAATGGGTATCATCTCATGAACTATTGTCATTACTGCCATGTCTTGTCATCACTAGGCAAAACTAACACCCACTTGGAAACATGACTCGCTCTGGGACAGGGATGCCTGTAGTCACACAGTGGCACAAATGTTCTGCAGGGACGTGTCTGTTTGTCAAGCTGCTTTCGTTCCAATTGCTAAACAAATATTATTCAGCTGGGATTTGAGGGCCGAACATTACTTATAGGCTGCATGTCAGTGAATGAAAAGGGGGAAAAAAACTGAGAAAGACATGAGTGATTCATGAAATACTGGAATATTTAAATAGGCTCTAAAATATTTCACCTGCGAGGGTTCTGAAAAGTAAATACTAAGAGGTGGCAATATACTGTAGCACAGGTTAGCTACATCCATGCAACACTCGGTTATGATAAGGCTTCTATTTTTCCTGTTAAGAGACTCCATTCTCTTTAAAACATCAACAAGAAGAACCAAAAGGGAATTCCCTAAGGTCAGCCCTGAGGAAACATAAACCTCTAATTCAATAACTCCGCTACTGCACTGAAAAAGGCCTTATTATTGCAACATCCATATGGAGTCAATTGGACATTAATGACTAATCAATCCCTCCCCTTTCTATTCTACTTATAGTGTCACAAGCCATGTTTAGATTAGCCCATTTCCTGCTTAGGATCACTCAAGATGTCTTTTGTTCTTTCAGGGCTGGCCTGATGGAGGCAGCTTAAACAAACACACGACCCAAGTGGTGCAGGAGTTATAAACTGCCATATGTGAATGAACAAAGGGGCCATACTAAAGCCTTTTGTGGTATTTGTTAATGTTTTTCATCTGAGTTTAAAAAGACCTAATGACTTTGTGGTGAGCTGATGCATGTGGCTCGTGGCTTTGCAAAATGAAGGAAATTCTAGCCAGTTATATATCAGCGTATATTTTCCGAAGTGCCTTGTTTTCAGTTTTGGTGGCAGTGAGTTTACTTTTTTAGTACATTTGTTTTACATATGCAAGCAAAATTCTTAATCTCAATTAAAACACAGCACCAGTTTTCACAGCCATCCTCACAACCTGCATACAAGTCTTTCCCCATTTGAAAGTCTAGCGCTAAAATTAATAGTGAAATATCTTCTGTGTGTGAAACCAAATCAACTATTTTCAGCTCTAGTGGTAGCAGTTCACTCACCAGTGTTTAAAGCTGAATTTAGCAGTTCACTCACCAGTGTTTAAAGCTGAATTGTTAGTTGATTCATATTAAATACTGAAGCAATATTTCTAAATAAGCTATTAGCACATCCATGCTCCACAGCCAGCCACGTGCAAATCTACATTATTTAAATGAATTAAAACTGCTAAATGCAACTACTTTCTTGATGGCTTACACAAACAGTTTAGATTTCTTGACCACATTTTATGGCAAAATTAACCCTCATGGAAATTTGGCATGGAATACAGCTAAAACAATACAATAATCTTTTAAATTACATGGAATATTAACTGAATTAATTAGTGCTTAAGGCCTGACTTAAGCCCTCAGTGGCTTACATAGTCCCACTTGTGCTGTAACACAAGAGCACAAGAAGTTGTTCTGTAAAGATCCATGAAACATCTAGGTAGAAAGTGGGATGAAGTAGCAGCCTCTACTATAAATTTGGGGAGGTATGTAAGTGTCGTAAGATTTTTTCAATCATATGCCACTTGCAGACTTCAAGACCCTTCACAGGTAATTAATTAAAAGCTAACAACCCCATTCTGACACATATATTATTGATAGAAAAAATGTGAAACATATTTAAGTTGAAAGTTATTCAGCCTAAGTAATGACATCAGAAGTAAGGGATTGCTAGTCATCAGGTCTAACTGCAATCAGCATTCCCATGAACACTATTGTTGCTTCCCTTTGATATTTCATTTCATACTCAAATGAGGAAAGTAGAGGCCCACAGAAAGGAAAACCATGGACAAAACACCCCAGCCCAAGAGAAATGTTACTAATAATTATTGTTAGGTATCTGACAAGACTGATCGATACTCCAAATTGTTGTGGGTTGGTTTTGGTTTTTTTTCCAGAAAACCTGTGGTTCTAACAGCTAAGCAATTATTGTTACTATATTAATCATATTCAAAGTCAAAACAATACAAAGATGAATGAACTAATCTATTTAACATAAAAATGTTTCCATAAGAGTGGAAACACTTTATTGCCAGTGGAGCTGTTACTCGCATAATTTCAAATTTCTCCTGACATGACAGTGTCACCTAGAACATCCAGAAAACATGATACTGATTTAAAACACAGGGATTAATTCTGCAGTTTTCAGTCATCCCTAATGTTTTTTTGGTGGTGGTGTTTTTTTTTTTAAATCCTGCTTGAACAAGGGCCATAGGACATTATCCATTCATATTTCAGTCAATGCTTTGTTTTGTTTTAAGATGGAGAAATGACAGACAGGAATTCATCACAGAGAAAAAAGGCAGCCTGACTTCATATTTGATGGATGCATTGTTCAAGGTGTGGCTGAACACTGTTAATGAACAACTTTGCTTGCTCCTATGTAGCAAAACAATGAATTTTAAAAGCTTAAGTACAATGTGGTTTATAAAACGGAACTACATTTAACAACGGGAGAGAGGTTTACAAAACCACCTCCCTCAAAATATGTGACATTAATGAAATGCAGAATACTTTGCAAAAGGTTTTAATGTGTGTTGGAATCAATGCTTCAGTGGCCCATTTCCTGGATTCAATCTGCAATTGAATTTGTCACCTTCTAGCACATGCAACATCATTCTTTGTATCAATATAACTAATTCCCTCCATCCAGTGTTTGCTGTTCTCACTTGTCATATCTTATCAGTAATTAGATGGCAAAGACCTAGGGCTAGGATACGCATGTGCCATTTCTTCTTGCCTTTCACATGGGGTGCTGATATTATAATAATTAATAATATAATTAGTAAATAATATATCATGAAGAGAGAGAAGTAAAAGCAGCATGATAACAGGAGCTGTAAGTTAACAAGTAATAATAAATGTTAGGAAAAACTCGTAAGGCTAATTTTTCAAATACGCTGCACCTGTGCATTTGGGATTTATGAGTGATACCAGGAAGATCTTTTTACAAACAATGTCATGTCCAAATGGCAATGGCATGTCCAAATATGTTGCCACATGTACCTGGTTTGGATTAAAAATGGGGGATTTGCCATGAAATAGGTGCTTATGTGAAAATTTACAAATTACTCTTTTTTGAAATCCTGCGCTTCCTGTGAAACTACCCCTGCCAAATTGAAAACATAATCATTTAATATTGCAGAAGCTGTGAAGATACTGTAATGCCCACCTCACGTACATTTTGGACCACTGATTCTGTAAAACTAAATTGAAGTACAAATTAAGAAAATATTGCCCCCTTGCTACTAAGTTCTGCACTAAACGTTTGCCTAGATACTTGGCATGTCTACATGGAAGAAAGGCAGATGCTCTTAAACCCTTTTCTATTGCTGAGATACTGATGTTCCTGAAGGATAAAATGGTGTGCAGTATAAACTTAGAAAAATAGACAGTTGTACAAAGAAGACGACTTGTCTGAATCTGTATCAATTGCTCCTGCTTAACCAGAATAGATGATGTTCTTTCCTTAATGTATTCATATTTCTGCTCCACTCCCTCTGCTCAAGGAGGTAAGGAAGAAGGGCAAGATTCTTCCCTCCTCCATGCAGTATGATATAATGGTGGCTTTCTCTGTCAGCTGAAAATTCAATTGTGCCTGGAAATGTTACGCTATTTTAAGCAGCTTCAAGCTCCTTTTGAGATATTGGAGCAATACAAAGACATATGCAGAGCTAAGAATCAGGACCATGGGGTGTTTTACACCTGTGGTGGCTGTACATGAGTGTGAAAAAATGTTTTAAACCACTGAACTACTATATTTAATTTTTCACT
Organism: Pygoscelis adeliae; assembly: GCF_000699105.1. Lineage (NCBI taxonomy): Eukaryota > Metazoa > Chordata > Aves > Sphenisciformes > Spheniscidae > Pygoscelis > Pygoscelis adeliae. The sequence goes on along the minus strand of NW_008825156.1, from coordinate 4,565,054 downwards.
CACTCCACTTAAAAATAGCTAAGCAAACTGACTGATGCTTTCAGCATTTGTGAAAACAATTTTCTCATGGGCAAAGATTTTCTGTGTAAAACTGCAGCCCACAGTTACTTTTTACAGCCTTGTTCTAAATTCCTGAAAATAATGTTTTACTATATAATGGAAATTGTGACAAGCCCTTAACCATAACTGTGCACCCCTATGTAAAACACTGGGCATTGTAACAGTGGTTGGTTGTACAACATCAGAAATTCTAACTAGAATTTTTTTTAAATAAAGGTACTATTCTATAAGAATTAATTACTGCAGCATGGAAATAGCAAATTAGAAAGCCTCATATTTAGCAGTAGGAAAAAAATACCTAAGACAGTTGAAAATCAAAAGGTAACACTTGTGGAGAACATCCAGATTTTTTATTATTCTGAAAGTGAGAAGCATACTATATGTTAAATATTAGTGTTTTGAGAGGAATAAGTTTCAATGCCATGGGAAGATCAGTCCACACACCCCGAGCTCAGATTTTTCAGTACTCGAAGTGGGAGTTCCCCCTGTAAAATGTTATGGAGATGCTGGCAACGATGAGATTCACAAAGTGGTTGCCATCAGAAAAGTGATGGGATGGTTCTTAAACACAGAACGTCTTATTCCTATCCCATTTGCAGGTGTTGAGTTACTCCAGGGCTGAGGCGCTGAATATCTCCAACACAACTGAAATACTGTGCCGAAGTACTTTATCCTAGATTCCTGATTGTTATGAGTTATTCTGAAAAATTTAAGTGTATCACTCAAGTATCAGGCACAATCAAATAGATGCATGGGTGTTAAAAATGGCAACCACAATTAATGAAGGCCACCTTTTAGCATCTGGTCTAATTAACCAAGATAGTAAGTTATTTTATCTTTAAATAATAAAGATACACTTATGGGATTTTTTAAAATCAAAGACCTATAACAAGAATTCAGGAGAATAAAAATTCCAGTACTTGAGCTTACTGCATTATCTCTGGAAACACTTCTTTGTTTTCAGACAGCTTTCACTGTTTTCTGATTTTCATCTTTCCCCTCTCAACTGCCATAGCAACTATTACAAATATTTATGTGTGACAAATACTGGCACGGAGAGGCATTCTTTCCTCCAGTATTTATGAAGCACTGTCACAAAAGTAGGTGATGCTTTGTCATGCATGTACTACCTGCTGTTTACACCTCTGCATAGGAAGGTGTTATACAAGTTACCTCACAGGTTTGGATTGTGTTGGCAGCCTGCTAAGATTGATCTGCCTGCAACTATATGGTTCCCTTTCACCTACCTCTTTAGCTGCTCAAAGTCACCCTTTCTTGGAGTTAAGAGGGAACTGTGTCACCCTTTTGTATAAGCAATTATTTACTACTGGGCATATATGAGAATGTTGAGGCTTTGAGTATATGGTAGATGTGCTCCTTTAAGAAAGCATTGATCTGTTTTTTACATAATAGATTTGCAACACCCAGGCACTTGTCATGATGTCTGCCCTATCACCAGGGAGGGAGAAAACGAAGCTTTGACAGATGGACAGAAATTTGGAGCTGGACAAGGTGGTAGTTTCTCCTCACCCTTAGATATCAGCTTTGTGCTCCCTTTGTAGCTCCTTTTTCTCATGTTTCTCCCCACACATGTACCTTCTACATTGCAAAGACTCCCTGTCTTTTCCCAGTTAGCTCATTCTTCTCCTCCACATGATTCCACATTCACTGCTGCTGTTGTTGCAAGCACTCATTGTTCACCATGTTCTGGCAATTGGTTAAATCTGTGATGATGCCTAACACCATTTCTTTCTTTCTCTGCCATTCAATTTCCCTTGCTTTTGGGCAGGTAAAATCTCTCATTGTACTACAACATGCCTTGCAATGTGGCTAGCCCAAGTCAGATATGAATGGGAAGTGCTAATTTTATGGACACAAAAAGACAGACTGCTGTTAACTGCTGCAAAAATTGAGGAATTCATTGACTTTTTATGTTGATCAGCAAATCCACCATCTGAAATGCTGCAGAACTAGGTTCTTAAGCTTACTGCTGAATAGAAGTATGTTCTTTTAAAAGCAAAGGTGAGCTTATGCTCCTCCAAGCTTGGGTTCAGGTCCAAAATCAGGTTCAGACCAAAAACTGTGTATATCTGAACTGGAATTAGTAAGATCAAGCTAGGGCTTACTACTGGAACCAGCCTATTACCAATAGTTACGCAGCTCACAGTCCCCAACTGGCTTGCATTTGGCCTACTTGGAGCATGGTCAAAGATACCATGATCAAACAGGTGAGTCTTAAAGCTATATAATCTCAAACAGTGACTTGGTATATAGAAAAACACAATCTTTAAACCAAGGAACTTACAAATTAAAGTAAGAGACAACAGGCAGTGAAAGGGAGCCAAATATTTAACTCACAGGCCCCTGATTCTAACATATTAACATGAATGAACATGGAACTGAATGTTAAGTACTAATACGGCATTTTCATTTGTTTCCATTTGCTATATAAAAATGAATTTAGCTTCACAATGCATCTGATTTTTTCACTTGGGAAGACAGGACACAGAGAAGTTATTTCTCTTTTACAAAATCACACAGTGAGGCAGTGGCAAAAGAGTAACATTCAGATGTTTTTGCCCTGAGCCCAGGATCCAATCAAGAAAACTATATTTTAACAGATCCAATTCTTTGGCAGGAATGAAGATCAGGTCTTGATGGAATTTGAATCCCTATGACTGCTGAAGGAAATCACAGTGCAACCTGAGCTAAGGTAAAATCAGTAATTGTCAACAGGAACATTAGGTCTGTTCTGCAGATCTCTATCTACTACAAAACAAAATCTTAACATACTTCCTACAAATTTCCAAAGCTTTTGACCAGAACCACAAAAACAGAAGGATCCATAAACATAGAGCACATTACACAAGCACAAGATCCATAAACATAAAGCATATTATACGATTCAAACGAAGCAGCACTATCACCAAAAGTGAGCATCTGTGAAAGGAATATCTTTTTTAGAACTTGAACCAAAAAAACATATTCAGATCATCCAATATTCTCAGATAATTAAGAACTAAATACTTTAGGTTCTGCCACCTCGAATTTAAACAGGGCTCACCTATGGCTCCTGACTATATTCTACACACTGGTCAGCTGATGTTTGTCAGTCATGTTCAAAAAGGGGTTTTAGCTATAGCTAGATTCAAAGCTGTCTTGGTGTGTCCATGCTAGTTAGCTGTATTTCAGTACTGACAATCTCAAATGTTCAAAATTATGAAGCCGCCTACAGAAAGAATGATGTTTCCTTTAAAATGATGAGGTTTGGAGAATAAAAAATCCTTGTTTAGTTCTATAATTGGCTGTTGTTTATAATTTTGCATACCAGTCACCGAACATTTATGAGGCTCTCAAATCATGTTTTTGAATTTTGCTAGCTACAAATGTATCATATATTTTAACATGACAACTGGGATTTCCAGGTAATGATATAAGTCTAATAGCTGTGGATTATTCATCAATGGTGTCACAGTCAGTGGCAATGTTTTTGAATACAGTCTGAGCATGATTTTTAATATCATTAGCCCAGTCCTGCTGGTGGCTAAGGAAGTAATAGAGATTATGGTTTATGTCATATTTAATATAAAACTTTTGTTGATGATTTTCAGGCCTCCATTCAGGTAACAGGTCATCATGAGTAACACAAACTTTGAATACGACTTCATATGCTAGGTCACCTCTGAAAGTACACCTAGTTACCATTAATCTTAAAAGTCATTCTGCAGTATCCTTTCATATTTGTCTTATAATTGCATAGAGCTAAATTTAAACAATTTTAAGACTTATAATTGATAAGACCAAAAAAAAAAAAAAGTAGCTTCAGCTTCTGATCAATGACCCACTACCGCAAGCACTCCTAAAATTAAAGGAAAACATGACTCTGATCCTGTCAAACTCAGATCACTGCCATATGTTATAGAAAAGATAGAAGAAGTAGAGAGAAATCATTACTAGATACTATTACAAAGGCATTCCATAAGACATAGAAGTCTGCTGATATTTTTTATAACAAATTACTTGAACTTTAAAGGCTGTGTCAAAGCTATGGGAATCAGGAGCACTTCCCAGATTTGGTCTATCTTGGCTGCCTGCTGGGATGAGACAGACATGTACCATGTCTCTGCACACTTTAGTTTCCCTTAGAAATGCAGGTATGCAGATAGGCAGGGAGTGGAACTGCACTTCCATAGTCCCCGTGGTCTAGATCAGTTGGGGGATCAGGATGCAGCCCAAACTGCACTTCCCCCCAGTTTATGGCCAGCAGTGGGACTAAATTTGGAGTCCTTGGCTCAGGAATAAATCTGTTACACCATTCCCCCAACCCCACCCCCCAAAAAAGCCCACTACAAATAGTCAATATATCCTCTTCAAATGTAGTTAATTTCATAATTCTGAAGTTCTAAAATTCTGGTGATAGGAGTAAAACCATCTGACAGATCTAACAGCCACACATACATTCTTTCACAACTGCACTTGGACATCAGAGATCTGGATGTATTTCTGATGAAGAAAGACAGGGAGTCAAAAGTTGACTACCAATATGTTACTTTGGAAATCTTTATTTTCTGTATGACTGTGTTATTTGCATAAAAGCACACAACAAAACACATAAATATTATCTAAAGATGTCTACAGCAACCTGCACTCAAATGATATCTAAAAAAAAATTGAAAAAAAGATTAAAAGTAAGTAACAATGTGTCCTGGTTTCGGCTGGGATAGAGTTAATTTTCTTCCTAGTAGCTGGTACAGTGCTGTGTTTTGGATTTAGTATGAGAACAATGTTGGTAACACACTGATGTTTTAGTTGTTGCTAAGTAGTGCTTACACTAGTCAAGGACTTTCCAGCTTCTCATGCCCTGCCAGCAAGAAGCTGGGAGGGGGCACAGCCAGGACAGCTGACCCAAACTGGCCAAAGGGATATTCCATACCATGTGATGTCATGCTCAATATATAAACTGGGAGGAGTTGGCTGGGGGGCGATGACCGCTGCTCGGGAACTGGCTGGGCATCAGTCGGCAGGTGGTGAGCAATTGCATTGTGCATCACTTATTTTGTATATTCTTTTATCATTATTATTATTATGATGATGATTATTTTCCCTTCCTTTTCTGTCCTATTAAACTGTCTTTATCTCAACCTACAAATTCTTTTTTTTTTTTCCCCGATTCTCTCCCCCATCCCACTGAGTAGGGGGGGAGTGAGCGAACGGCTGTGTGGTGTTTAGCTGCCTGCCGGGTTAAACCACAACACAATGACAAAACAGAAAGGAAGGTGTGAAACACACTAAGTCTTCGAAGAATATGACTATGGTTATTAGGAAACTTTGACATTCAGTTGAGATTGTGACCTTGGCAACACACTAAAATGCAACAAGGCTGTCTTCTTAGAGGAAGCCAAAGAAGAGCAACGAAGCTGGCGAAGGGTCTGGAGAACAAGTCTTATGAGGAGCGGCTGAGGGAACTGGGGTTGTTTAGCCTGGAGAAAAGGAGGCTCAGGGGAGACCTTATCGCTCTCTACAACTACCTGAAAGGAGGTTGTCGCGAGGTGGGTGTCAGTCTTTTCTCCCAAGTAACAAGTGATAGGACAAGAGGAAATGGCCTCAAGTTGCACCAGGGGAGGTTTAGATTGGATATCAGGAAAAATTTCTTCACTGAAAGGGTTGTCAAGTACTGGAACAGGCTGCCCAGGGAAGTGGTTGAGTCACCATCCCTGGAGGTATTTAAAAGACGTGTAGATGTGGCGCTTAGGGACATGGTTTGGTGGTGGACTTCATAGTGTTAGGTTAACAGTTGGACTTGATAATCTTAAAAGTCTTTTCCAACCTAAATGATTCTATGATTCTGATTCTAAAGAATAAGTTGTCAAGTTTCTTAGTAACCCGGTGCTGAAACAGACACATATGGAAACACAAAATAATAGCAACACATACAAAAAACTGTGACATGGCAAACCTAGAAAGACCTGTAATAGTTTCATGACAATTAGAAGCATTAATATTCTTGAAGACAAACAGAGTCTGTAGCATGGTACAGTACATCAGAGGCCATAGTTTAACTGCTGATATTTCAGCAGCACTGTTTTCAATGGACTTCCACTCTAAATGATGCCATGCTAGAAGTGTCATCTCCTAGCTAGCTTGCCAAAGATAAGGGGCAAAACTTGGGTGATATTTTGCATGTCTTTTTTTTATCTCCAGCTAATATCTAAATTCACCTTGTCTACAACTAGAAGGACAAATAAGCAGCTCAGTTTTGAACTCCCATCAACGTTTTTTTTCAGATCAGCAGAGGTATTCATCCAGCATCTCTTTTCCAGAGACATCTCTTGGCTGCTAAACAAAGTCTGGAAATCTGAATCCATTCATGAACTCAGATTTCCCATGTGGCAACACACCACGCCTCAAACTGCCCCACTAGCTCTAGAAAGACATGTACACTATCCTTAAACTGGCACACATCACTGTAGCTTGGGTTACATATGTCAAAGCTTCATTCTGCACTATCCAGTAACAGGAGGAGCTGTCAGTACCACAAGGTGTATCAAGATACTAAATTAAGGACACTAGAAAGAGAAAGGATGAGTTGAAGGAAATGAGCTAAACCAAGAAAGTCCTCAGGGACTTGATGTCATATGAACCAGTAACTGTGTATCTGTAAATATTCTTTTGCAAATTTTCATCCCAACTGAGGAAAAAAATATCCTTCAACACATTGAAATACGAGAAGTTGCTGCAGGATGGAAATTCCTTTACAAAGCAGTTTATAAATAACTGATTAGTCAACAAATACTTTTGAAAGTCCATGTATCTCCTAAGGCCTTTTTTCTAGAAAAAAAATCATTGCAAAACACCTGTCTGAAAGTTATTTTTTACCTACGTTCTGTTTATTATTTTTCTGTTTAAAGACAATACAACAGTGGCCAATCACATCCAATGAAGGATGAATAAATGAAGCTCATAAATAACAGCTCCCTAAAAATGAAAATTTGGAAATAATTGGTTTTATAAGGAACTATTAAAAATGTACATAGGGAAAATCTGAAATCTCTCATTAAGGTGCTAGTCTCCTTCTGAATATTATTTATAATAAATGGCTGATGAGCTTCAGTCATCATCTTATCTTACTGCTATGGAGACCTGAAATCTTGACTATGTCAAAATACTTAGAAAAAAAAATCTAAGCAAAACCCATGTCAGCATGTGCTCCTGGTGCATGTGTCAGTTCCATGTGATAAGCTAATCATGATATTAAGCCAACAAGTAGGAATATTTTGCGGAATTAAATTTGAGAGTTAACTCTTCCTCTGTATGGATGAGTCAATACAGGAACATCTTGGAACTGAACTTGCAGCTTCTCCATTGTATACAAGTCCTTGCCCAAAATAATTTTAAATTCAGCTTTTTTGGTTTGCCTAGAGACTGATTAAAGATAATGTATGTTGGTTGGCAAGCAAGGAGAATCAGGGCTTTAAGATGTTTTATCACAGGCATATCATGTACTACCCATACACTAAAGAAAAGATAACATTTACATGTGCTGTTGTTGTCAGACTTCAAAATGAAGGGACAATTCATGAGACCTTACCTGGACCTTTTATTTCTGGGTCACAGACAGACAGAACAGAATATGTGCTCATAGGAATATTTCTCTATACAGAAAATATTAATGCCTTTTAATCAGAAAAATTCTGTCATAGTATTTCAAGAATCATTTGAAAATAACCCTATTTGTCAACAATCATAAGTTTATTGGTTCTATTCTTTTGATCCAAGAAAAAAAGCAAATTTTGAACCTGTCAGATGTTTGGATATTAATGGAAAAATTTAGAGATGTTTTAACCTTTTCTCAAGAACAATGGCATAACTAAAACTTGTCAGGTTAAAAAAGAGCAAAATGATTCTCAAAGAGAAGTAAATTGAGGGGGCAAAATGTTGCATAATATTCTACCTGAATAGTACGTTAATCTTACTACAGTGACTGGTAGGGTTCCTATCTATCTACATGTTCTCTTCTAATGTATCATAAGGTAGAGAGGATACCAGTGGCATCCACTTCCAGAATATGCATTGGTAACCCTGCTAGAGACTAAATTCAGTCTTGATAAACACTGATTTCTACCTGTGGCTTGACACTGTATGCCTGATATATAGAACTCTCACTGAAATGAGTGCAAATGCACTGAAGGTTTATATCATGAAAAAGACATTTTCATATAGAAAATGTGAAATATTTTTCCATTATCATTTGACAGCTGCCTGTCAATAAAATTGTGCTTGCTATATCTGGAATAGTTTGTGAGTGCACTGATGGGTAGACTTCTTAAAGGGCTCTAACTTTCTTCAAAGCTGCTAAATCCTTAAAAACTGGTGAAAAAATTTATATATGTATATATTGCCTTGCTGAGATAATTTTCTCAGTGTTTCCTACACTTTTATTAATAGTATAAAATGTAAACAATTAATTGACAGCTGCTGGGGGAAAAAAATAGTTGTGTTGCAGAAGGGCTTAGAGGGCTATACAGTCCTTTTCATGAGTCTGCCCTTTGCTATGGACTTATTACAATCTCACAAAAACACACAGAAATCATTCAGGCGTTACCCTGGGATGTAAGCTAGACACTACTTACGACACTGGCAGCATTTCAGCCATACCATTCTGTGATGCAGTGTGTTCAATAACCTATAGTCAAAATTGCAACTCACCTTCTGCATCTTCTGGCCTTGTAAGATCAATGACACCAGGGCCCAGTTTTCCATCTTCATTGGGTTTCCCTGTTAACTGTGGGCCTAAATTTTCAAACCTTGTTCTTTCCTGGAAAAGAACAGAAGTAGTCTTAATGCTCCATATAGGTTAGTTCTCATTATATGCCTGTGCATATGTGTATGCACTGATACATGCCTTATTTTTTAAATCTGAACAAATAATGAGTGTATTTAATTAGACTTTTAACTCAGGGACAATTTTTTATAGATTCTGAATGTTTGCATTTATGAAAATCAGTTTTAAATGTGAAACATATACAGAAACTTTGAGATTATTTTGATCTGCACTGCCATAATGCATAAACGATTGTACATGCAAATACAAAACACTCTTGGCAGCAAACAGTGCTGATCAATGCTGCTCACTTTGCCTTTCCACTTATTTTCTAACTTAAACTAGAAAAGACAATCAACATTTGGGAGACATGAAAATTCAGAAGTTGCAAGAAGAGTTTGTATTAAAATATACTGCTAATTTAATGGAAAAAACACTTTTTCCCCACTATGAGATTCAAGTTTGCATTCATACCTCTGAGAAAACATGTCTGAACTTTATGCAAGAGGTTTTCAAAGACAAGTATTAGAAAGAAGGAATAACAGATGACAGAACTGATATTATTATTTTGTCTAGGAATTTAAATTGTACCTCAGTGGAAAGGGAACATCAGGAGATTAAAAAAAAAAAAAAAGGAAAAAGAATGCACACCTAGAAAAGCAGAAAGTTTTTGAGAGCTGGAGACCTCCATTGGAAACCTGGAACTAGAAAGTGGAAACTGAAAGGTATTTTATGTGTTAATCCAGTTCTTCAGTCAACTACTGGACAAGGGCACTATAAATGACTGTGTGATATTGTCTCACAATAGTACTCTCTGTAGTACTCTGTATCAGTAGCAAAGCGTTCAATGGTTATCATTAATTTAGCATTCTCATTTGAAGGAACATAGCATGTTTTCCCTCTTGCCTTGTTGTTACCTCTTCAGACTAAACTTGGCATTATGTTGTACTTGTGAATGAATGAAACCTTGTTGTTCATTACTATGAAACAATATTAAATGTCATGTCAGCTTGAATTTACAGACATGAAATACCAGCTTTCAGCTCTACAAACAGTTTCTCCCTGTTATACTTAATGCATTATGCAGAAGTAGAGTGCTGATTGCTGTTCAGTCTATTGTTCAATGACCTAGTTCTGTGCTGTGCATACTAGACATAGGAAGAAAATATTAGGAGTTTCTCTCCTGCAAGATGGTTAGAAACTTGGAAATTGTCTTAAGGACAAAACATACTTCATGGCCTTGACTCCTCATTTGCTCCACCTCCAAATACTTCTGCTTTCCAATGTCACTATTTTTCTATTGTCATTATCTTTCAGTAATAAAATCCCACCAGGCCAACAGCTGAGGAATTATTTTGATTCCTCATTCTCTTGATTCCTTCAGCCACGGATTTTTTAAATTATTTTCTGTTTAATTTGCAGAGGAAGACAAGAAAGCACAACCTGACACTGGATTTGCCACAACATGCAGCTGAGACATTTCAGGTACTAACCACATGTCTAGAAGTTCCTCAGAATCTTCCAGTTGTCGAACAAAATAACTCTGCATTTTGTATTTGGTTAACTACTTAACTTATTTTCTTCTGTAAAATCTGTGGTTGATGAAGGAGCTTACATATACAAAGGAACTCATGAGAAAAGAAAGAGTTACAAATGAAATGTGACTGCAGAAAGGCGCTGCAATACTAGAGGCCCAATATTTTACTGAAAGATGTTGTGCAATGTAGCAATACACCTGAATCATCAGGATGGGATCTGTTTTACTGGTAGACAGAATGAAAAAGAAGTTTGTCAAGGATTCTGTGTTCCATTGCAAAGGGCTGATTTGCAGTTGAGATAAAAACAAAGATCAGTATTAAGAAAACAGCTTTTGGCACATATATTGTCTCTTCCAAAATATTTGCGCTAAAAGCTTTTTCTTAAGGATGTTAATACAGCACCTGCAGTATTCTTGGAAGAACAGCCTTTAAGAGAGTTTCAGAAGAAGGAGACATACCTTTCTGCTATAAAAATCAACAGACCCTGCTACGTATCAATATGCACACTTGAAATATCTTTCTAGTCACTCATTCTCTTTGATTTTACCAGAAAATATTCTGTTAAAAAAAAAGAAGAAAAAAAGAAAGTTTCTGAAAGAATATCAATATTTTGACATGGAAGGAGAAAAGGTTCAGGAACAGTAAAATGAAAGCACTTATACGATAAAAATACCTGCTCTTGTTAAACAAAGGACATGTACTTACAGTTATTTCATAATCCCCTCCTTCTAATTCATAAAAAGCTGTAACAAAGCTAGCTATGTTTAAGTCTTTGAAATGCCTTTTAAAGTCATTCCTTTGCTTGCTTTTTTACTGAAAATAATCTTCATAGTGATCATAAAAAAGTTTCAATATTTGCAATGGGTTTAGAAAAATTCAGAGAACTGTAAAAAATAGAAAAATGTTCAATACTAATAATGTTTTTTCTCTAGTAGATGCCTTTACAATTCCATGAAATACAACAAATTCATATGAAATTTATTATTAGAGAGGAAACTTGTCCCACTAGGTTCCAATCCTTTTTTATGGGATTTGTCTTTGCTCCCGTCTTGAATTCATCCTAAAGAGACTAGTTACTTGCACTAAAAATCCTTTAAAAGTATACCTTTCTCCTAGTATGAGCAAGGACTGAGAGGAAGATTGCTTCTGTACATAACATTCCTGTATGAACAAAAAATGGCATACCTTTATTAAAATATGTATTGGGTCTGGCTGAGATGGAGTCAATTTTCCCTATAGCAGCCCTCATAGTGCTGTGCTTCGTATTGGTAGCTAGAAAGGTGTTGGTAACAGCAGTGTTTCGGCTACTGCTGAGCAGTGCTCACACAGCATCAAGGCTGTCTCTCCAACATTCCACCCTCACTAGTAGGCTGGTGGTGGGCAAGATCTTGGGAGGGGACACAGCCAGGACAGCTGACCCAAACTGACCAAAGGGATATCTTTATTATGATGTTTGTCTTCCAGAGCAACTGCTACGTGTACTGAAGCCCTACTTCCCGGGAAGTGGCTAGACATCACCTGCTGATGGGAAGTAGGGAATAAATCTGTTGTTTGCCTTTGCTTCCGCATGTGGCCTTTGCTTTTACTTTTATTAAACTGCCTTCATCCTGACCCACGAGTTTTTTCCATCTTATTTTCTCCCCCTCTCCCCATCCTGCTGAGGAGGGGAGTGATAGAGCAGCTTGGTGGACACCTGGCATCCAGCCAAGGTCAACCCACCACAACATAGCTGCACTAATAAATATGTTATTTACACGTGCAGTATATTTGCACACATGTACATCAACTACTGGATATATTGCTACCTCCCTAACCTACATTAATAGAAAATGTTGCTGAGTTTATAATAAAGTGCACCGCTATGGACAGTGCAGGTGTTTTGTTTTCCTGTGAAAAAGCATTTTGGACCTCTATTTTGAACTGATTTTTTGTACTGGCTACAGAGTTTATACTGTATAGTCACATTAAGTTTTCCCATTTAAATTTGAAAAAAAGGGTTTAGGACATGACTCTGACAACCCTTTCTCATGACTAGATCACCACAGTCAATTGGAATTTGCACTAGAAAACTGAAAGCTCTTCCCAACACCATTCAGATCCTTTGTGCTTCTTTATATGTTGAACACACAGTAAAAATAATCACTTCTTTAAAATGAGAAAAAGAGGAGGAAAAAGATTCTTCTTAGCAGCCAAATCTTAATTTTCCACTCTGTGATATGATTAGGCACTTATTTATGCATTGTCAGTCACAAACATGCAGAAAACGTAAAAGTTATTGAAAAAATTAAAGTCTGCTCAACTGTCTTGCAGGACTGTTGGTTCTCTAAGTGCTTTGAAATTATGATGTATGAGGTAGATGTTGCATATTAAATAAAGATATTTAAATTATAAAGCCCCCGTTAGTGAGAGCTGATGAATGTTAAATGTTATGAGCCACAAGGCTGTGGCATCCATCACATTCACATATTATCACAGTCAGTGATGGAGCAGCCCCAGTGATGACAGATAGACTGCTAGATAGTTATCCCTTATTTCCAGAGTCGCCAAGCAAGCCTTTCAACCCCTTTGGCATTATTTTTAGCTTTGCATTAAATTAGCAACTTCTCCGTAACGTTCTGGCAGAAAGTATCAATTCTTCTTCATGTGTGGAAGGTAAAAGAATGATTTAGTGAAGTAAGGAGTAAAGGAAAAGGAAGCAGTAGCCCCTACCTCTGAAAAGACTGCAAACTTCAAATGACTAGAAACAAATATAAAATTGTGATCTTGTGAAAGAACAGCAATGAAACAGTAAGCACATAATAATGGCTTTTCTCTGCACTTAGATAAAAGCTGAATTTTTGATGTGCACAGTATATTTTCATAAAATTTTATATACTATGTTTTATACACTTATTGGCTATTCCATAATAATGTGTGTGCTAACAGTAAAATTGCTCTTAAATTTATGTGTGTTATTTATACGTTCCCACGTAACAATGCTTTTTGTTGTAAAAAATATTCTGTTTATTAATGTAACTTTACAACCACTGCATCCAAGACCCGTGGTAAATTAATGACATTTTTATTATTTTATAGTGTCATTAAATTTTTACTGATCACTCCATCAAACAGAAGCAATAAAGGCCATAATGCAAACTGGGACACTTAGATCAGGGGAGCAGGAAGGCATTCCATATAGTCTGAAGTAAACGGCTTGCTATAAATGATATTTATACCATCTTTAAGGATGTGAGAATACTTGGACAAGTTTGGCAAAACTGTTTCTGTAGTACCATGGATTGTGTACTTAAATAACAGTTTACTTGCCAGCAAGACAATTTTTTTTTTCAAACCATATGCGAGAAGATGACTGATTGCATCCATTTCTTGAAAAATAATATATGAAATGTAATAATACACTGGGCACCCCTCCCTTCTGGATTACCAAGACTGATCCGACTATACCCATGCCTCAAATTATTTCAACATGCTTGCTTTTTCCACATCTGAAATGTATGCTTAGTCTGAAATGGAAAATGGCATGCATGCTGATCGTTGTGTAAAAGATTTAAAATATATATATTTTTTGCAAACAAATACTTTTATTTAAGTAGACGTGTTTGGACAATGATGTAATACCCTTTATTTCAATAGTCTAGCATGGAAGCAGTTACAACATTAATTTAAAGAGCCAGTTTCTAGAAACTGAATTAATACAGGTCATTCACAGAAGCCACAGAGCATATGACTGAAGGGATATTATTTCTTCTGAGGACAGTACTTTCGTTAGAATGACTACCAATAATTATCACATGTTGTCTTTATGTATGAAATGTATTTAAATTGAATTATTCCATACTAAATGTTCTAGTAGCTTATTTGCTAACTGTGATCTATTCCCTTCATGTACCATGGACAGTAAACAACAAGCGAACAACTTAACTATATTCAAAACATAAAAAAGACATTTTCAGTAGAACACAGAGAAAATTATTCTCAGTTTGAATAAGGAGGAATCACAAAACCCTTTTTTTCCCCACTGGAAAGTCAAGATACAAATGTCCTAAGCTCTTCACCTTCTTCTCACTACTTTTTAACGGCTAGGACTGAAAAGTTAAATTACCCTCCACTTGGAATCTTTTGCAACATCTTGGCACAGCAGGGATAATTACAAATTGACTTTCAGCCTTATCTCTGGATATTTTAGTTATTACGGGTGGGAAGTTTAAACATTAACCTTATTACAACAATGTCAATCATCCTACTGGTGTGCAGGCATGCAACTGCTGGAATTCTTTGGATGGCAAAGTAGATAAACAGAATAGTGGCATTATTGTTACAATTAAAAGCAAGGCCTTTGGTTTTGCAGAACTGTGGTGAATATCTAGAACTTGTTTTCAACATCATAGCGGCAGGAGTTGCTCCAAGAAACCAGAGAAATTAAAATAGCAAAGTAGGCAAACGTGTTGTAGGAATGCTGATATTTTAAGATATTACAAGATACAAAGTATACCTTTTCCAACCACTGATTTACAGGTTGCCTGAATGAAGGATATGCTGAGTTCTATGATGTTGACACAACCTGACCTTACTTTATTTTTTATGTAAGTGAAATACCTGAATTCAATGATCTCAGTCACCGAAGAGGGACAGTTCAGTGACTTTTCACCCTGACATACTGCTGTTTTCAGTTTTTGAAGGCCCCTATATTGTTCATAAATTGTTCCAGTATTATCTTTGTATGCTGAACATACAGCATGGACTAGCATCCCTGCCACAGACTACAGATTTGTGTTACGTTACATTACAATGCCTCAAAGCAAACAGCTTGCTTGAAGAGATGTAGGGAGAGAGAAGCCATTAGGTCCTCTTAAATAAATTTCTCCATCTTAAAGCATAACTGAAAAGTAAGAGATTAAAAGCAGATAACAGGGAATTTACACTAAAATTTCTTTGCCTGACTGGCAAACCTCAGCTGGTTTCCACATGACAATGTGACATATGCAAGACCAACACAAGCAGAAAATACTCCAAAGTTGTTCAGTAACAGAATTTCATAGTGATTGTAATGATACGGGACTTTCTTCTTTTAAGACCCAGGTTCTGGAGTCAAAACTGAGAATTGCAATTTCATCAAAATTTAAAGTGTCTAGAAAAAAGTTTGAAACTGGAGTGCTGAAGGCAAAAAATTCATCAGATAAATACAAACCCAAACAGCCTACTTGTAAACACTCTCTTTAGCTAATTATTTTGGAAGTCTGATTTTAAGGATCAGAATTCCTAGAGCCTCTGGTTAGTATGAGCAGTAGCCATCTTGATCTCTGAACACAAATAAGAAGGATTTGGATGAATTCCCTGATTATTGGGACCATTCAGCACATACTAATAGGTTAATAGACTTCAGTGCATTGAAGCTTGCCTTTAAAAATAAGTGTATGAATTTAAAAATATTTTTAAAAAGCAAAATAAAGAACAGGTAGCAAATCTTTCCACCTAAGTAGGATATTATGCCCTCCTACACACGAAGTATTGACATACCCGTAACTATTGCCACACTTGCAGGCACTCCTAAGCTATGGATCTGCCCTGGTTAGATTACTTTCAACAGGATTATTGCACTTACTGAGCCCCCTTAACCAAATGTTTTATGTCTTTGTTCATATGGTTTTAATATGGTTTTAACCAATTGCAAGGTTATTTATAAGTTTGCAACTCCCCAGTAGTTAGAGTTATGAAGCGTTCAGACTTAAGCATATCCAGTTGTGTGGTAACCCAACTACTGCTTTCATGCGGTTTCCAACTTTTTATTCATGCACAAAGGCATGATGCATGGCAGTATCTGAGAACTTTCTGATTAACTCTTTGTTTCAGCAGCAAATTCATACAGCAGCCTACAGTAAAATTACACATCAACTAAAATGTAAAGATTTAAAAAAAAAAATTTAAAAAAATCACATGAACTGTGGAATTCCACCTTAGACTGATGAGAAGTCATTAGTCCTTGAAAAAACAAAGGGACAATCAATTAAATTACCAGCTGGTAAATGAAAAGCAAACAAAAGGAATTACTACTTTACACTCTGCATAATACGGCTGTAGAATTCACTAGAGGTCAGAAAGAGTCCAAAGCTTGGGCTGTCACTTGTTTTTAAAAGAGCTGGATAATTTTATGACTGTTAATAACATTTGTAGTAACACATGCTAAGATAATCAAATCTCATGTTCCAGAATGCAAGCTGTTCGACTGTTGGGGTCAAAGAGAAATTCCCTCGTTCTCTCTGCTGCTCCCTTCCCTCCTGACCAACATCCACAGATGATTAACTGGGAGCCTTCCAGGGAGAGAAGTTAATTTTCTTTTATAACATAAGGTACTGCTCACTAGATTTAAGGGAGAACTGGTAAATAGTATAGGCCAAATCTATTTACCTTGTAATTGGAAAGAATCTGAAAGCAACCATTTAAAAAAACACATTTTCTTTTAACTAAACACATACATATGCATTTTTGAGAGACAGACAAAAATAAACACAAATTACAATTGACATACGCTTCTAGTAGGAAATAGCAGGACTGTTTGTTTTTTCCTGTACTGTAAAGTGACTAATGGAAGCAATTCAATAGCTACTCTTGGACCTTCAGAATGGTCATTCAAATTTCTAACGTTTGTGTTACAAGAATAAATGCATAAGGCAAAACAAAGGGTTTTTTTCCAAGTAGACTAAATACTACAGAGGAATAATAATATACATTTTACTATATTTCAGTTTAATTTAGCAGCTGGTTGGACCTTGTCAGTTATGGACTCATTTTCACCAAGTATTTAAAAATGGAGACATTGAAATGCCATAAAAGTGTACTGAAATACTTTTACCAAATGTAGACAATGCCATGATTCTGTACATGTATCTGCATACTTCCCCAAACTTTTCTGGTTGTGACTAAATTTCATTAAAAGTATTGTCATGCATTAGAATCAGAACAGAACTTAGAAGATCAGAGATCTGGTTACTAGCCTGAAAACTGTGAATCTCCTTTTCTCTTAATCATCTAGTAATATATTCCAGGCTGAAAACACAGCTTTAGCAAGAAGCCACAGCAGTGTAACAACCAGCAAAACTATTCTAGGTTCAGCACAACAATTTTTTTGGAATGGAAAAAAAAAAAGGCAGAAAAGAAGTCACCAATTTCAATTTCATTGCGGTGTTCTGCAAACCTCAACAGCACAAAGCAAATTCAGCTGCCCTCCACATAAAGTTGAGAAAAGAGAGGTCTTAAAAAAATCCAGAACACACACACACAGATATACACAGACACACACACATGCCACTGGTCAAACAACTTGAGCAGCAATATGATGTTCTTTTATGAACAATATAGAAATGTAAGCGCATGCAAACAGACACATAAATATGTTCGATTTTAAATCTATAAAAGCTAAGTGAAAGACAGATGATGTTCTCAGATACTTTCATTGCATCATTTCAACTCTGCCTTATGATAGGCACATGTCAGATTTTGTGATATGATCAAACAATACTGGAAAAACTGTGATAAAAATGGACTACATAAGGCAATAATCAATTATCAAATAGCAATAAATGCACTTTTCCTATTCTGCATGTGGGTAGTAGTTATAAAGGTTTAAAAGCAAGTATTTCAAATACTCTATTTGCAAGTATTTTTACAACTAAAGAACTAAAAGAAAAATCTGAATCTGAGTCTTGTGCATTTTATTACAGCAATCTTTGAACATGAATAGTGTTGTATATTGTAAGTATAGATTCTAGTAGCTTCATTAGGGTAACTCCTCCAGGGCTTTGGAAGTACAGATTTTGAATGAGTCACTGGGGGTACATACCCCTTTTGTTTATCTCTTTAAGCAATGCAGGCCTCTAGACATGGCTGTGCCATCCCATTTTCAGGAAGACACCTGAAGTAGTTTAAATTGGTGATGCAAAAGACACTTGGGCTTAAATGTTCATATTCATATTTAGAATTAGAAATGCAATCAAGGCAGTTAACAAAAACCCACCAAATGCTACTGTCTTCAAGTATATGCCTTGCCTTGTGCTGGATGTAAATATATAATTGCATACCACGCATATATATATTAAATAGGCTTTTTCTGTATTTATCAATCTGATTTTTTTCTTATTTTGTAGCATTTTAAGTATACTTTTTCAATGTTGCATTTTATGATTGCTGCTTATATATTACTCTGCTTATACTCAGGCCTTTTTTGTTATGTTCAGAGAGAAAAGAAACATATCACTAAAGAATAAGGATGGGTGACAATGGAACAATGATAACAACATCATTATGCAGTGTTTTGCCTCTTGTACCCCCATCACTGCCATGTTTTTCTCTGATTATTTCAGCCTCAGAAAATGTGCTGCTTACTGTTTATGTCAGGAAGGCAAGATTACTGTTTGCATGATTACAATATCAAGTATGATGTACGTAATGCCTGTGATGATATAGATGTACCCCTCAACTAGCTCCTGTCTTTAATCTTCATTCAACAGGAAAAAAAACCCAAAACAAAACAGTGAGTTGCAAATTCTTGCAGCCTTGTATAGGCCTTAATCTTGGAATGTGCTGAGTACTTTCACTCCAGTCCAACAGAGGCCTCAAGGACATGGATAGTCACTACTTAACTCCAGGGGAATACTTATGTACTTACATTAAGAATGGACTAATGCACTTCACTGAATCAGGGCCAAAGCATGTTGTTCTCATATATTTACACTGAATCTGAGAATAAAAATTAAACAACTTCTTTCCAGGCTGAAAAAGATGCTTTCTCCTTCTTATTGATTACTCCTTTTTCCCTTTGAGACAGGTAGGTTGAAGGCCTTCTGGTATGAAGAAGAATTATTCTTGTTTAGGAATAAAACAATAGAGGGTAGAACACAATCCTGTAAGGATTTATGCAAGTGGACAAGACCTTGCATTCACAATGTTCTAGCTGAAGGCAAAGGAACAACTCCCTGTCAGTGAAATTGCTATATTTACTTACTATCCTTCTAATACAATCAGAACTAAGTTGCTCATAATTTATGTTTTTAAAATTTGTACTCAAGGAAAAAGCAGCCCAAACTGGATTTATGAACACCATAAATTCATCAAAACAAACAAACAGAAAGCAACTGATAAAGTAGGATAAAGGTTGCATTTGCTACATCTGACATGCAAATGCAGGCAAATACATACTTCCTGGAAACTGGGAGAGATTTACATCTCTCAGAAGGAGTAACTATTCCATGCAGGAAGTATGACTCAAAACAATGCAAAAGAGAGAGTACTTTAAAAGGGTAACCAAAGGCTATGCATTTTTTTCATGCAGAATCCAGGAACCCTTACACCTGAAACCATCTTAAATGCAAAATGAATACCTACGGGCTGAAAAAATTATGTGGTTTTACTGCTGCAATATACAAAGACAAAACTGCTAGTCATCTATAGCTAATGCTACTGGCAAAAATCCATTCTCTAGCTTTTCATTTAAAATAGAATGATTTTATAAACCTTGTTTTGTTTTTATCATGAAAAGCTTGTTTCAAATTTGCCACACGAGATATCCATTAAAGTACTCTTCAGATCAATGTAACAATGACAGTTTAGAAAATGCTTTTATACCTTAACAACCAATCTTGGATGGGAATTTCAAAAGTAGTGGTTTCACCCAAGAGCATATTAGCCTCTTACATCCCACTTAAGACCTATTTTTTACCTCGTTTTCAGCATAAGCATAGACTGGGTCCTACTACATCTCTCTGCATTTAAAATGAACTTTTCCTCTCTTTTCCCCTACCCTTATTCATCCACCCTACATGACATATATGGAAAAGTTCATGCGATTCACTCAAGAAGTATTCCAGCACATCATTCCAGTGGAAGATTTTTGCTGCTCTGTGGACAAATACAATCTGTGAGTAAGAGGGAATTTCCTGTCTCATACCTTCCTTACTCCTTTGTATACTTGTATACTTTATAACTATGGTCATATTTTCTAGCTATGTCTTACAGGAAAGAGAATAATAATGTCCTGGGGAAACAATCAATGTTTTGGAGCTTTTAACTATTATATATGTAGACAATCATAATACCTACCACTGTGCATTAGTAGTACCCAAATCATATTTAAGAGGAGGTTGGTAACGGTATCTCCAGGCACAGAGAGGGGAAATTATTATCTTCTAGTTACCTAGAAAGTCAATGATTAAGCTGAGAACTGAACCCGGGACTTCTGAACATTAGGCCAGTCCACTGGCTTTTACGCCACACTGCCTCTGCCGTAAATCTGTTTGATGGATTTTTCAGTCATGGAACATTAAAGGCTCTGCTCTTGTCTAATGAATATGTTTAAAGAAAACAGTACAAACAAAAGCAAATGTAACACTTAAATTATCAGAGACATACTGCTTTGATGTCACACTTGGATAAAGGATTTCCTACTGGAGACCTATGTACACTTATACACACTGAAAAATATTTTAGCCAGTACCACTAGCTGGCATGCTGGTATCTATTTATGTCTGCAAAGGGAACATAATCAGTTTTAGTTGGTTAAGTACAATGTGAGCCAACTTTTATATTATGTCCAAAAGCTTGGCAGTGCAGTAGCAGTGGCAAGTAGCAGAAAATTGCTTACAATGTTATTTGCCAGATTACTTGAACGATTTACATTGGGTTTTCAAGAGAGTTTGGAGTATTAAAAACTTAAGATTTGGAAAAGCCTTGGACTGTGGATTTTTGTTCCTAGTTGCAACAAGATGCACAGGAGAGGGTTATGATATAGTATGACTGACTAAATGAAGCTTTTTTTTTTTAATATAAACCGCCTGAAACATTTAGGAGCAGTTCACTTTGAACTGTTAAGATTTTTTTTTTTTAATTGAAGATTTGGAGAGCCGATTGATTTAGATTAAATGCTCAACCTTTCACATCTACTTGTTTAAGATTCATGTTGACATTGTACTAAATACGGCCATACAGTTTGTATTCCAGATAAATTGATCTGACTACAAGCCTCACTCTTTAGTATGATTCTTACTCCAAGATAAATCAATATTTAATATCTCCTGCAACAGCCTCAGTAGATAATTTCAAACCTTTTCTCCATCCCATTAAGTTACCTTTAAAAATTCTTTATACAAGCCTTCACAGATGACTTCTGAAAAGCTAGTTTATGAAAAGCAGTCTGAAATTCATTAATTCAGATGGAAAGGGTTTTTTAATCTTGCTGCATTGTGCTGATCTCTAAATCCATCTCTGTTTAGCTAATTCTCCTGCTCAGCTAATTTGAAGAATAAATAAATACTTCCTGTAAATCTGTAACACAGATTTGAAACATAAAGAAAAATATCCTTCTACTGCTTGCTATATGGGACAAGATATCTCTAGGGTGTGAACTTCTGCAAAAACAGGCTAACCAAGGCTCTCCCTGACTCCCTGAGAGAAAGAGTACTCTGCATCATCAGGTACCAACCTCCACTCAGCTCCAACCCCGCTGCCACATCAGCTAAGAGAAGCAGTGATGAGCAGCAGTATGTTGGGCTCAGGTATCAGTCACATCCCAGCCTCCATTTTGAACGTTAAAATCTACTGTCTGCTCCCTCTCCCCTCCCCACCCTCCAATCTGGTGGAGTGGCTAAGGAGGAGGAAAAACATCGCTTCCCCCTCCCTTGAACCTCTCCTATGGCTAAGGGCCCCAGTGGGACAGGAGTCTTTGATATCAGAAGAATGCAAACAGCAAGGCTCAGGTTTGCTGCTTCTTAGGGTTTAGAAACAGAGACATAAGAGGAACTTCAAATGATTATGTATTGGGAGAACTGAAAGGGATGATGCCAAAAGAAAGGAAAGAACTATATACTCTGGAGCTATCTGGTTGTATATCCACCACTCAAACTATAGGATCTTCATATTCCTATTTCTCCCTTACTCTTATTTCCTACTCTGTGTTACATTCAAAGTGCAGTTTCACGGTCACTGTATGCAGCAGTGAAGCTCCGTCCCATACCTCACCCTCCAACCTACTGGTTCCCAACACAAACAGTCCACAATCCTTTAAATCTTCTGATTCAGCTATTTATGGGGTCATGCTGAAAACTCAAACAGTGAAATGTTCCAGTTTAAAAAAATGGGAGGCGGGACTTTTTGTTTTCAAAGCCGTGTTTTGCCGCTTTTACAGCAGAGTTTCTCAAATAGTTATGTCCTTGAGGGGGCAGTGAGCTGCAGCCCAGGTTGCTGAGAACCTCTTTGCACTGGAGGGGCAGCATGTGGAACCTAGATAGCTCTTGCCTTTCAAATCTTTTAAAGATCTTCATCCTGGAACTATACCTGCTTTGGTTTGGTTCAAAGCACAGCCTAAAAGGGTCTGATCCTAAATGAGTTCTTTCATCACTAACAAAAGAGAAATATTAAAGAAAAAAATAATGTGACTGATTAACTTATAATGCAGTTTTCAATTTTATCTCTATTCCTTTGCTACCTCCAAGCAATCAAAAACGTGGTAAATTGTGTATTTTGCTTATGGAAAATGTTCAGTGTTTAGCTTAGTTGTGAACTCAAATCCAAGGCAGATTTAGCAACAAGAATGCAGCTGTATAGAGAACATACCCACTAGATAGCAAAAGTTTGTGAAATAATATTCACTTCTCACCGTGTAAGATGTTAGTGGGAATTCTACTGTGGAAATTATGTGCTATTCTATTAATTAATTAAGATGTGATACACAACAGCAATATGAGGATGTTGTTTTCATGAGACACTACAAGAGTCCCAGCAAAAGCACAGTGAGGGTAAGCAGCAGGGAAGAGCAGCAGCAGGGAAAAAAGGAAAGGAGACCAGAGCTAGCAGATCATTGCAAACACCACAAGAAAATTTCCCTCTCTTTCATGATAAGAGAATGATAGAGACTTCCACTACCTAAACCATAGTCTGCACCACATTAGGAGAATTCCTAATACTGCCGGAGTGAAATCTCAGAACAGTTGAAAGATGAATAAGTAATGTAGGTCCTGATTCAGAGAGGCACATGTGCTGAAAGCCATCCTCAACATAGCATTAAGAGAACTTAAATGGGGTCACAAACAGGAAATTGGGTGCTTTTTCCCCCTTTTAACTGGATTCTTTATGTTCTCATAACACATATTCCCAGGTAGCTACAGTAACATGGCATGGATGGAGATAAAAGGAAATCTCTTGATAAACCAAGCAAGTGTACTAACACTTCATCTCCTTCCCTTATAGGATAACTCATACATTCACTACAAATTTCCTATACTGCAGTTCATTACTTTTGCCTGTCCGGGGTAGTGAGTATATACTGATAAACTACGGATGACTTTTGCACTGAATGGAATGGAAATCCTACATAGCAGAGCACGCTATTTAGTGCAGAGGACTGATAGGTATCCCGGTCTATATATTGTCAGTCTGTAACTGCGAATATTAACTCAGCCCGTTCCTTGCAAAGACAGACAAAAAATAAACCTTGGGTGAAAGTGGGTGGGAGCAAAACTGCAGGAAAATATCCTTCTTTTATAAGTTTTTGGTTATTTCTGAAAGGAAACGAAGAGTTGACATATGTTTCATTAATGAGACATTTGTCATGATGTAGTGTGATCGGTAGTATGATATTGAAGAATAAAACACAGGAGTTATGCAAAGGTCATGCCGGTAATCCCTTGATAAAGGGGAATCCCTTGGGAGGAAGAGTTCAGCCACACACCCTAATCTTACTCATGAGTATTCAAAGAGCTTGAGTGGCATCAGGCAAGGAACAGAATTCTGGCAAGGAGCTGGCAACTGAGTATGTTTTGGCAACCTGCTGACCCCTTACAGACCAAGAAGTTTTACAGTACATGATGTGTCAGTGACTCACTTTGCGTACAGTTCTAATGCACATCCTCCCAGTGATGGCTTCTATTTGTACTGGCAACCGAAACGTAGTGAAGAGTGTTCCTGTGCTTTAGAAATGGAAGGGAACAAGCATGTAAAAAGTAGGATGCACTAAGCAAGAATCTATTGGTATATAAAAAGTTAGTTCATCTGAATAGGAGCCATATAATGAAATTGTCACTTAGCAATTTAACTCAAGGATGCAAAGAAAATGGCAGTGAGATAAGAATGCATCCATTGCCGGCTATCTCAAGAAGCCTTTGGCAAGATAACAGTGAAAGCATGCACCCAGCAACACGGGTCTGACATTAAACCACAAGTGTCCACTTCTCTTACTGGCTGTTTAATAAATTGCTTTGGAACGGGTGGAGGTGAAGAGGAGATCTTTCCAAAACCTTGTCTCAATGTTCTCCCTCAGTTAATGAATGTCAGCAAGTGGAAGAGAACAGAAATTTGATATGTTTTTCCAGCCTTTCTTATAGAAGCATTTGCAACATGTTAGAGGCCACAGGCATAAAAGGCATAAAAGTGAAATACTGGGAAATTAATGTTGTCTGTAGATTTTCAGGATGTAAGCTGGGCAATTTCAGCTTGTGGGTTAGGCATACTTTAGGTTTTAAGTAGTGTTATAACAGCTTACTATGACTTGAACATGATTTTAGTACGAGTAATCTGGTGTTGAATATCATTTATTACCCTGTTACACATTTCCAATTGAGATAGACCTGTTTATGGAGTTAGTATTACGTGACTACAGACGGACAAGCTATGTGTAGTGAACAATTTATCCAACAAATATAGTCTTTCTTATCTTTTCAAACTACCCCTGGAGGATCAGCAATTTCTATACATGTATGAGTAACTTGTAAGTGTTCTAACAATCTAACTTTTGAGTTTTGCATGAACTATGCACTTAAATGCTCAATAGTTTGCTGCTTGTGATTTATGCTGTAGTTGGTCACCTAAGACAAATTATATTGTTTTCAATGCCTGACTCAGTGATAAGTATTGCAACATTGCCTTAAACTACCTGAAAAAAGCAACTGGGAATTCTTTCAGCCAAAAGACCTCCCAGGTGGTGGAAAGCCTTTACTTTTGTCTATCAACTCCTGCATCCATTTGCTTCAAGACCACAGAAAAACTGATGAACCTGCCTCTGGCATGCCATTGGTAGGAAAAAGATGGCAGTGGTAAGGCATAGTGCAGCAGGGCCTGCAGGACCCCTAGATTAAATTGCTGCAGAGTTCACAGAGTTGCTGTAAAGATCTATAATTAGCATTGACACTGTATCAGGGGCTGGAAGAACTCCCTGATACTACGTTCCTCATTTGGTCAGCATGGAGTTTGAAGTGGGTGCTGCATAAAAGCCTCAATTTTTTATGAACAGGAGGTGAGCAATTTGGGCATAAACAGCAAATGCCTAATTGTGCACAAATGTCCATGTTCATATGCAAATACACCCATAGAAATAAAAATCCATTTGCATGAGTATTTGTGAAAAGAAAACAAAGGAAGGAATAAGCATGGTCAAACTCCATTAATCAGATTTCAAACAAACATTTGCAAATACTGTTTTGCATTACTTGCTCAAGTCTTTTCATGAGATAAAAGAAGAAAATTTTACCTGCTAGCTGCTTATTCTTTTGTTTGAAGCAAAAAAGTTAAGCCAGCACAAAGTAGCGTATAATCTCACAAACAGGCAGCTAAGTAAATATCCTTCAACAACTGGGAGTGTATTTCAATTTATCATACCTACTGATGCAGCCTAATGATACCTGAGAAACAGGAGACATTTTTAATTTTAGAAAGTAATGAAGTATCAGAGAAAGTAATCCCAATTTATCCTTGCTGTACTTAATCTACTGCAGTTAAGAGAGTTACATTGGCAATGCATTTGGTGGTGTGAATTTACTTAGAGGAATACACAGAGCTTGGAAATAAATGGCAGTAACTTTTGTGGATGTCTCTGCTTGTATCTAAGTATGAAATAATATGCAAATGTATTCTGTAGTTCTCAGGACAACTGAAGAAGTGATATGATAGGATTGTGCAGCTGCCATTCTGACCCACAATTTAAATTAATGAGTATATTCCTGTCCTAGCAAATTTATGTTCGAACAATAATTTTCAACCTATCTTTATTGTTTTGTGGAGAAGCATAATAAAAACATGCAATACATTTCAGTATGTATCTGCAAAGTCTCCTGAGTAGCTCAGGAAATCTATTGTGCATAAGAAGATACAATCATTATGCTGTTACAGTCATCACAAAGACACTATCCTTTATGGCATAACATCATCCTTTGGGAAAAATTATCCTTGTTGGTTTGTGCAAATTCTTCAACATTCACCCTTGGGACCCATTTTAATCTAATTCTGTTCCTTTGGGATTTTTTGTTGCTCCAAGATTTAAGGGAGAAGGCCAAAACAGAGCAAAGCTTTTATCCTTTTCACAGGAAATACCCCATGCGAGTGAAAAAGCAGTGTATTTGGTATTTTTTCTTGAGCTGGAAAGGCAATAGAAGAAAGGGGCCAAATCCCTTTTTTATTATCATCATCATCATTATTAATGAGGTCTAAAACCTGCAGCTAGGCAACCCCTTCAAGTAGCCCTGACAACAGAAATAAAAAAACATAGTTGTGTTCAGCGACCATACAAGCATACTATTAAGCATAGGTAGTGGCAAAAACTCTGGTAGCCAATATTCAAATGCAAAAATAGCTCTTAATACCAAAGGAGTCCGCTGGTTTCTTTCCTGAAAATAATATTTTATTGCCAAGTGCTCTTGTGATTGAACTGGAAGCATGACAAAGTTTAAAACTTCACCTAATATGGGAATTTTCTTCACTATACAGTGTGTGTGTGTACATACACATATACACCTGTGTATATGTATGTGTATGTAGTTCTTCAAATAATAGTGTTTCATATAGGTTCTTTATGGTTAGGTGCATTTTCTTTTAATTTCTTACATATGTACATCATTATTGGACTGGTCAAACTTTTTTTTAATTTATGGTCCAATAAAGTTTCCATGATTTATATTTTGCAAAGATTGCATATTTTTCATGTAATTAATTGATTTTGATAATTTAATCAATAGACAAATAATTTAGATTTTATTTTAATCAGCCTCTACATAATTTGAGGGACTAAGCATTTAACTGCACATCTAATATATTGGAACAGAAATGCACAAACTACCAACTTTATCAAGACAATTTTGGAAAGTAAGGCAATTGAGCAAAATGCTTAAAAACAAAAGTCTGCACAGCAAATTCTTCCATAGGTGCAAAACAGGATCCATAGTAAGCTGGTGCCAAAGCTAACTTATCTGTAAATTTAGATGACCTACATATGCCAGAGACTTTGCACTGTGTCTTTTTGTCTTTTCACTGTCAGTTCCACAGGTTCAGTGAACATGCATTTTTAATGTGTAAATTTCAAATACATTATTTTTATGTCTTTCTACACATAGCATACAAAGTAAATCTGAAAAAAAAAGTCAGTGGGTATATTGGTAGGCATGAGTATGAATATTTAGGTGTAAACAGTCCTATTTGAGCAATAGCATGTGATCAATTAAAGGCTGAATCATATGTTACGTACAGACAGAAAGTTAACGTTTCATGAGCAGCTTTAATATTTCTATCATCTCTTGAGTTTGAGGAACAGACTTGACAAGATTTCATACCCACAGCCTTCTGCACCTGGTTCCCATTATAAACCTGGCCTTGATAATGGAGCTATGTTCTTCTACAGAGGCTAATGTTAGCAATGGTATTTTCCTCCCATAACTCTTATAACCTGAGTACCAGTGTTACAGGCTGTATTTGACCCCTCTGTGCATGTGCAGTTACAACTTCCATCACCTTCCTCACTAAATACATAGCGATCAGATAAAACATTTCTTTAAGTACGGGTACAATTTCTAAGCCTGATTTTATTTCCTGTGATATCTACAAAAGCTAGTGATATAGTACAGGCTTCAGGGTTATATTGAAAGTCAGAATTTTTTTTTCCTTGTTTGTTTATAATGGAAACATTTCTCTTTAAAAAATACGGTTGGAGACCCAGGGATTAATTTCTTTTTTCCAAGATGCTCTGCTTTGAATTTAATTTCAAATTACATTTTAAGGTTCTAATTGTAAAGATAAACTCACTGCAATACTTCTCTGTGTCTGAGAGATATTAAAATCATTCAGCTATTCAAAGATGCATCTAATTCCTGATCAGACCTCACAATAGAAAGAAAAAAAAAAAGAAAAAAAAAAGACAATGCTTGCTGTGCCCTACTGTTATCCTATCAATACACTGATTTAGAAAACGGATGCAAGCACATATGACAATGAAATCCGTACAAAAGCAAAAATCATCAACACCTTGAACTTCTTGAAAAAATAGCAGGGAATTCCCTGGCGTGATATGCTGCCTAGGAAGTCCAGTCATAACACACACAATACACCCTGCAAAAATGTTGCTTGGAATCATTACTTTTTTCCTCCCATTCATTGTTATAAACTTATATTGATTTCATGCTTTATCTTATCCTATCATGCAATTCAAATATTGGAAGCAACAGCATAAATAAACAGAACTTCTCCAGCTACAAAACTAAATGTTTGAAGTCCAGCATGTTTTCCAGTTCTAATAAAAGGGGGCAGTATTACATCAGCTGAAATTCTGAATTGTCCAAATTATCGTAAAAAGTGCTGGAGAAGGATACAAAACTGCTGAATTTCACTGAAAATAAACTGTTTCTGTATATGCAGTCGCAAATCCGTTTGTCTGCCTTGGGGTAAAATTTTCAGAGCTAGTTCAGTGGTACTTAGGCTCCTGCATTGCAGCTACTTTAGAACATTTTTACTTGAGTCACTATTTTTCTTTCAAAATTAGTAAGGAAATATTACAGTTGATATAAAATGAAGGCACATTTTTCATGTAGCTAGCATAAGCCCTAAGCCTAAAAAGGAAATTGCAAAATTACTGCAGTTTCAAAAAATTTTGGAACAAAATTTTATTTTTTTTTTTTAAAAAGGTTTTTTTAGAATAAAATACTGGTGCCCAAATATGGCTTTAGGAAGTTAACTTTGAACACCCAATATAAAAAAAATCGTTACTTACATATATTATGTACAGCCACAAGCAGATTACTAAATTGGCCAAATTCACAGTAAAGTATAAAGGACATCTGTTTTATAAGAATTATGAGGACTGCTGGGATTTGTATTTGAAACTTTTCCCTATTCTGGGGCATTTAACTTAGACAAGTCATTTATCTACTATAAAATGATGGAACTGTACACAGGTTGTCACTATGCAATGTGTCCTTCTACGTCTCAGAAACTCCCCAGGGAAAGGTTTGTCGACTGAGCAGAATGACGTATTCAGTAAAAACAGTTTCCCAGTTGCAGTGTCTCTTTGTGGAAATCAGATTCTTCATTAGACAGATGGAATACACTCCCACTGAGTTGAATAAATTGCCTATATTCTTGCAAGAAAGTGAGACCACACCAACAGTTCCTTAAGTAAATCAGTGTCTTTTTTTTTTCTCTCTCTACAGTTCCAGATTTTCTATTATAGAATCTAAATATATATATTTAAACTTAAATTAAAATATACCTAAATGTAAGCTATATGGGGCAGGACCTTCCTTAAGTTGTAGCGAGAACAGAACTCGGTACAATGACTATCGAGACAATACCATAATAAAAGTAATAGTCATTTGCTGTTGATATTGCTATCCATTTTTTGGCCTAATTATGAGGTATTTGCCCTTTAATTACAAGCAGAACTAAGATTTAACCAACAGAAATAAGGATCCAATTGAAAATGCTTACAGTTTCTGTCTCCCAGCAGACTGAAATATAAGCATTGACCTCTTATTAACTAGTTACAAATACTCTTCTATAAGAAACTAAAGGAAAAAAGAAAATATAAGAAGTTTTTCTTAAAAGATAAAAGTGAATGAGAATAGATGAGTCCTTGCAAATCTAAACCACTTATTCATAGATTTATAAAAATCCACAAGGTCCTTATGACCAATTTATTCATGTTCTCAATTTAAGGGTGGTCATGACTACTTTTGGTAAAAGGAGAAAAGATAACTGAATGCAGGACACACTGGAAAAAGTATTTTCTTAACTACGTGCTTTTTTTTTTTTAAAACTGAGTTGAGAAGTTACTAAGAACAAGGATGCTAATAACAAGGATGCTAATAACAAGGTGCTTCTCTCGGTGATTGCCTGAGAAGTACCCTGCACTTGCAGAAAAGACAGTGTGACTCCTGCCTCTGCAGTCGTTCTATCTATAATACTGAACGTATGGGGAGAAAAAAGCTGGTAAAAAACTGTCGGCAACATAATCCAGTATGGCTTGCATTTAGAAAAAAGCAATACAATGACGGAGTCATTGCAGGGCTGTAGGCAGTCAAAAGGAGATTATGCATGACTAGTAACTTTTCCTACAAAGACTTCCTGAAGTGTTTTTATCAGGCAAAGTTTGTACGCATGTGCAGCAGCTTCATACAAATGATGAAGCGTAACAGCTTCAGAGGAGTTGTTACACTCTATTGTGTCAATAATCCACATATTTAACAGTCCCTAAATACGGCAGACCGTAACACCTCCAAAGGGGTCGTTATGGCTTATCAAGTCAAATCCAAGTGCCTAAATATGGATTTGATCAATAGACTGTAACATCTCCTAGGGTAAATAATATACGTTTTTAAGAATGTACACATTTTGCATACAAACTGTGGTCTATATTAGGATAAATGATGTGGATTCAACTTGTAAAATTTTGATTTAGAAATAAGAAAGGAATAAAAGGCTCATTATAAGAGGTGCTAAAGTACCATAATTCGCAGGAAGTAGGCAATGACTCATGTCATGTATTTTGGGGTCTAATTCTGGCTTCCTACTGCAAATACACAGTTGCCTGAAAATCTACATTAGAGCAAGAATGGAATATAAACATAAAAATGTTATATCAAATCCTGCTTCCTCTCTGATCTCAATGAATATGCTTCGTGGGTAAGTAAATGGAGAGGTGGGGGTATATCCTTGGGTCTAGCAGATATGTTGTGATTATTAATTTGGTATATGTTCTATCTTGACTTCATATATTTTTCTCCAATGATATTAACACATTTCTGCCGATATTTTTTCTACAAAGATTTTTTGAAGTGTTTTTGTCAGTGGTTTCATGCTTTATGCACAAAAAAGGTAGGAACTGGTCCTTTTAAAAATAATGTCAGTTATCTTATAAATTATATAGCATTTTCAGGTTCATTTAAAGCCTTAAATCAAAGAAAATCTTCTAGGCAATCATGCTAGTTCGAAATACTAAAATAAATACAAGTAGCTCTAGCAATGCAAATTTTTTTTAAGTACTCTTTTCTGTTGAATGTAAACGTGGCTTGACTGGAAAAATGTTATAATCTCTAAACAAAGCCAGTTTTTGTATGATTTTACTTTGGCTTGTATCACATGGAAAGAGCTCTGTAGCCTATTTTCTGGATTTTCCTAATTCTCCCCCCTTCCCCAGTGTTTCTGTTTACTCTGTGAAACCACTGATACGGTTACTTCTTCCCTTTCCTCAGTCAGACTACACCTGATCAGCACCAGGTGGAGTAGAAAAAGTCAACTCTGCTATAATGACTTTTTGCCTTGTGTGCACTGTACTGGTTTTGGCTCAGAGAGAGTTAATTTTAGTTCGCGCGGTGCCGTGTTTTGCATTGGTGACCAATACAGTGCTGATAACACAGGGATGTTTTAGCTATTGCTGAACAGTGCTTCTACAGCACCAAGGCCTTTTCTGTTTCTTATGCAGGCCCACCAGCAAGTAGGCTGGGGGTGCACAAGAGGGGGCACACCCAGGCCAGCTGACCCAAACTGACCAAAGGGATATTCCATACCATATGACGTAATGCTCAGCAATAAAATCTGGGGGAAGAAGGGGAAATGTTCGGAGTTTTGGCATTTGTCTTCCCAAGTAACCGTTACACGTGAGGGAGCCCTGCTTTCCTGGAGATGGCTGAACACCTGCCTGCCGACGGGAAGTAGTGAATGAATTCCTTGTTTTGCTTTGCTTGTGCGCGCAGCTTTTGCTTTACTTATTAAACTATCTCAACCCATGGGTTTTCTCACTTTTACTCTTCTGATTCTTTCCCCCATCCCACTGGAGGGGAGTGAGCGAGTGGCTGCGTGGTGCTTACCTGCCTACCCTAACCCACAACGGTACATAAACTGAAATAACTCTGTAATTGTGGATGTCCATAGAATGGTATCATCTCAAAAGTATAGCCTTAATGCTTTAGCAAATGATGAAGTTTGACTGTGCCAGAGTGCTGCACGTTTTTGTTTTGGTCTTTCTGATGAGTGAATCTCTGTGAGCACTTTTAAAGCTTTGTAGGAGTATGAACAGAGGCAATTTTCAATTCTGTGTCTCTAACCAAATACAAAGCTTTCTGAGATTTAAATGACACATTTTCAAAAAGGCCTAAGCCCAGGCTTTGAAGCTATGTACATAATTTCGTAAGCGTAATCATTTGCACAACAAACTATTACCAGCTATCTGAACTTGAAGACCAGTAACTGACCAGAACTCAATAGCTTTTTTAAACAAGCTGCAGGCAATTAATTTGTCATCTTTTTCTGGTGCCGGCTTCTAGCTACTCATTTATAAGTCTAATTACCTGAAGCCAATTTCTGAAAATTCGGTCCTGAAAACATTGGGTCCTGATTCTTCAAAAGAAACCAATCCAAAATTGCAACTACGTTATCACAGCTTCACTGGGATTATGACAGAAACGATACACAATCTTCTTGGCATACTATTATTTCAAAATTATGTTTTTTCTAATTGAAGTGATCTATCATTCCCCCCCATTTTGATCACCCCTGCCCATCGTTTTTAGAGTAAAAGAAATATATCATAATGTAAAAATTGAAAGGCAGAAGGTAAAGGGGTAAAGAAAAGTATTATAGAATTCTGTTTGTGCAAAGGATGCTTCTGGTTTTAATGTATTTTATACTTGCTATAAAATATAAATACATTCCCTTAGTATTCATGACTGACAATTCTTTTATTTTCTTTAGGATAGAGAGTGGGGATATATCATCATTTAAAATGACTGATTTATATCTTATTCTTTTGTAAACCCTGCCTTTTCTTGCATCTACAGAGCAAGGATAACAGACTAGCATACCAAAGGTAAAACCAGAGTACATATTACAACTTTTTCCTGCCTTAATGGTTCACTCTATAGTACATGCTACAACAAATAAACCCAGCAGGATTATATAAGGGCACTGAGAGATTTAACAACAGATTTCCTTGCTGCTGTTTTATTCTTAGGTTTTAAAAGTTGCAAGTGCTACCATGAAAAGTCTCCCCACAGAAGATGGCATTTGAGAACGATGTTGTTTATATTTGTTAAAGAGTTCCAATTGACTCTGCTATATTTGCAAGTAAAAAAAAATTTTTTTTCCTCTGACTGCCTGATGTATAGCCTCAATCTGGAAGCTGTTCATCAATCTGTGTATTGATAGTAACCAGCACAAAAAAGAAATTTCATATTACTCACTGAAATATTTATTAAGTCTGCTTTAAAAGGTGAAAGACGAAATAGAAACCTGTTGTACCGAATACAAGACATAAACATGGTACTGAAAGTACTCAGGGAGCAGACCTGATAAGTAAGTGGATGCCATTTTTATACTTACTTTTCAAAGTCAAATCAAACGTTAAGAATTCTTTTAATAGCCCTTCTAGTGTATTAGATATTTTTAAATGTCAAGCCACTGAAACTCATAAAATATATTTTAAAATAAGCATAATTGTATAAACTCTTAATACTGATCATAGGTGTGACATTTATTTTTATAATTTGGTCTTTAGTACCCTACCTCTTAGTTAAGACAAACACTGACTTCACAATTAGAGTGTTGTCTGAATATAGGCTGCTTGATCAGTTATTAATTTCTATATTATTCCATCGTATCAATCTGTATTAAATTAGTTTTTCAATGCTGACATTTAAACTAACACTAGCAGAAATAAAGATTTATTAACCTCTGAATTTGACTTGTAAAAGCATTGTTAATCCTGTGTGGTAACAGTTTAACAAATCTTTTTAATAGACATTGAGCCTTTCTCTTGTTTTGAGTACTGTAAAGAACCTATCAAGCAAAAATATAAAATGTAGATTAAAAGGTATGTATCAATCTTTGATGGGTTTGTTTACAACATTTCTTTGCCTTTCTGTGCCTTGCTACAATCCACTTACTCACTGAGTATTCCCTTGTGGGTTCAGAAAAGATCATAGTATCATCAAATTCACGGTTTAAGATATAGTTAATACTCTGCTGAGTCTTATACTCAACCTGGACTAAAAATTCCTGTCAGTCTTTGCAGTATAATATAATCTTCCCCTACTCCCCCAAAATACAAACCCCCTACCCTTTAATACACAGATATATCACAGAATTTTCATTAATGAGTTATAGGCATTGAAAGCTACCTGTTTTTCAATTTTTTTTTTTTCTGCAAATAGTCTGAAACATTAGTTGCTTTATAGGCTAATGAATGTGTCAGTTTTCTTTTCATTCATTACTAAATTGCATCATAACTGTTCCTATTTGGGATTGCCATAGTGATTACTGGAATAATATTTTTTACTTTCTAGTTAACTGCAATAAGTATTGTGGTATATAACTGACCTTGTGTCAGTGGTGAAAAATAACTTGTGTGCTGTATTTTTTGCAGCATAAGCCACCTCTAGGGAAGCTAACAGAGAAGCATTCTTCATCAAAAGGGCTGCCTCATAGCTCAGCCAATTACCTGATTCAGTGTTCACTGGCTCTGTTATACACACAGAGACCTGCTCCTGGAGCGGATCTTGTAGACCTTGGAAAGGCCACAGAGCAGGACAACACAAATACAAAGAATTTTCCAAGAGACTTCTTTGTCCTCTGAGCGGTCCTTAAAGTGTGTGTGATAGAAACTGTTCCTCACCTTTCAGATATGATCCCAGCTTGCTATTTTGTAAACTGAATGATGTCCTGCTCAGTCCAATACTGGTCACATTCTCTCACCACTTTCTCTCATTTACCGTTTTATTGTAGTGCCCCATTTCATTTTAGTGTTGGGAAACTACGTCCAAGATTCAACAAAGAACTTTGATCTCTAATTTCCCATTGAAACTAAGAGTCAAAAGCACTGTTTTGAGCCTATATACTTTGTTGCATCTGAGTCACAGATTCAAGCACACTCAGATACATTCAATAGCATTGTAATACTCTACCGTGCTAGTACATTAACTGGCCGTTTTGCCATATTTATCAATCCAGTCATTCTCAAAAGCACAATTCAAAATCTAGTGACCACAAACAATGGTAGCTGAAACCAATTCATTTTCCACGTTGTTATATGCATGCTTACAGCTTAATCACATGAGTGCACAGAACTGTTTTTTTGAATGCTGTCATGTAAACGTAGAGAAGTTTGCAGCACAGCATTGTGAAGTGACAAGGTGTATTTAACGTGAAATCAGAGATGGCTAAAAGCTCTAAAAAGAAATTTTATATAAAAATAAGAAGCTATTTGCCGGGAAAAGAAGAATGAATGACAGACTGTGTGGCAATGGGAGATATTACCTTTTCATTTCTGCAGTTGTTTAGACCCATGTTATTCATGGAGGGCAATTTTCCATCAACACCATGCGGCTGCTGTTGCTGCTGCTGCTCCCTTTGGATCTGCTCTCTCATTTTTCGAGCCTCTTGAATGGCTTTCATTACTGTGTCCTGGTCCCCAAATAGGGCAGGTGAATTAAGACTGGAAAGGATATCTATAAACAGAGAACACACTTCATGTAGATAATTATCCAAATTAGAATCCGGGGTAAGCACTCAGCACTCATACTGGTAGAGCTGCACCCAACTAAAGTCTGCACAAGGAGGAGGAGTGGCAATTGTTGCCTGTTTGAAGGCTGAATTAATCTATAGAAGTGATTGATAAGCCTGTGCACTTCTTTTGCTGTTATAAATACAACCACTGAAGTCTTGGCATAGCCTGATATGGAGGTATCTGTGCATACTCATGGACTCAAAGTTCAAATTTAAATATGCGTTTAAGACAACAGTATTCTGAAGCTTAACTGGGAAGCCTTTGAAGTATTAATAATAATGAATAAAATGACAAAGAAGGAGAAAGAAATCTTGTTTAATTGGCCATGAAAGTCTATGTCAATTTTTTGAATTTCTTTATCAAGAGAACCATCACTCCAGACATTTAGTTTTCAATTTCAGAAAGAGCACCCACAGTTACCTTTGGGGGACAGAGCTTGTAATCACCTTAACATGAGTATAAAGCTCTAAATCAGTAATGAAAAAATGGCTTTCTTTCTATCACTCTGGACAGAAAGAGAAACTTTTAAACATGCATCAAACTCACACAAAACATTCCTGTCACATCTTAAAATGCATGCTAGAGGTAAAGATGAGTACCCCAGATACAGTTTCTGATTTGACACCAAAAGACAGCAATTATTTGGCGACTGGTTGTTACGTGTTGCTGTGATGAAGCTTTAACTTTATCCACCTGTTCCTGCATGGGAGTATCCTCTGTACTGCACATGGATAGATATCATTCTAGCTAGGAAATTTTGAGCAACCAAAGTTTGTGCATGACCCGTACATCTGCCTGAGAAGCAAATGTCTTTTATAAAAGCTCTGAATTTGTTAGACCTGTACTTACTAACAGTCCACTAGAAAAAAAACAAACCAACCCAAACAGGCTAAGACTTGGAATTTTCCTTCAAAGATAATTTTCACATTCTTTTGACTTCATTGAAGTTCAGCTGAGTAAAATATAGCAAATTCAACCTCAAAGGACCCTGAATTCTTTTAAAATAAAAAAGGTTAAGATTAAGAGTTTCTCGTGCTTTATCCTGGGAACCAAACAGTTATTTAATACTGTGGTCTATATGAAAGAGATGCAAACTGTGATGTTTTAGACGAACTGTGATGTTTTCTGTCTGAATGAAGAACCCCTCTCCAAAATATAAGTAACAAATTACTTATAAGTAATCTCCAAAATATAAGTAACAAGTAACCATTGTTCTGGCTTGGTAAAATTTCCAATGCTCTGAACTGATTCAGAAATTAAGTTCCATTCTGGAGCCTAAGTAAGTTGGGAACCATATTTGCATGACTTTTAATGAGACTTAGACTCCCAGTCACCTAAATTTATCATAAAAATGGAGCAAAAGCTCATATGTTGCTTGCTGATTTTTGACAATGTTTCCCTGGCTTCTTTTATACTTAAGGATTGAGAGGAAAAGTTTTTATGACTTTATATGAAAAATATTCACACCTCAGGCATATCTTCCCTAGCCTTTTCTCTGGAATGGTCTATGACTTCAAACTGATACGCCACTTTCTAATGTTAGATAGTGCAGTGATAGCTGGAAATAAATTGACAGGTAGAATGTGCTTTCTGCTAGCTGCAGAAAGTATCTTTCAGAGATCATGATGGTCCCAAGTGTTTTGGGAATGGAACAAATCATAATTTTTATATATTTAATGTATGTATTTAACATATCTGTTCATTATTCACAAGTGTTTCTATATATTTTACAAGTACACTTGAGCTACAGATTGTGAATAAGTGGTCTGTAGTAAGTATTTAGTCACTGTTAAAATTTACTATTTGAACTTTAGGGCTGATCATCTACATTTTCCAGCTCTTAATTCTGTTTCTTGACTGGTTAAGGTAGTCTTCATACATAGTTTTCTGATAAATTTTGTTTCATTACTTAATAAGTTTTATTTCTTAATTAAAGAATCTTGAACACAGGTCAAAAATTCCCTATTTGCAACCATATGAATTAACAAAATCTTGACAGATGGGTGAACAAATAATAAAAACATGAACAAATAATAAACCGGCTGGACTGAAGCCTTTCTTTGTTAAAAAAAAAAAAAGAATATATTCAGCATATGGTCTTTGTAAGTTGAACTTAGTACCCAGAACGCAGAGGATTAGATTTCTTTTAGAATGCTGTTCTGGGTAAAACTAACGGTATATTTGGGCTAAATAGCCGAAAACCACATTTGGAGTTACCTTCTTGCCTGGCTTCTGGTTTACTGTAAACCATGGAGATACTGAATGTTCCCTGATCCCGGTTCAACAAAGTGCTTGAAAACTTGTTTATTTTAAGGTATGTTACACTGTTGCATTGCATGTACCACTAATCACATGAGCCATTATGTGTGTATGTCTAGTCAGGTTCTGCGTGCATGCAAAGATGTATTTTTGTTTGTTTAATCCAGAGGTGAAAATTCAAAAGTTAACTTTGGATGTATACACCCAATTGATGTCTTTGGGGAAGATATTAATACAAACCCCTTTTACATGTTTTATATATGCATCTCTATTTACTTACGTGTATATATTTGTATGTATGTATATTTCTTACATTATATATTTATTTGCTGTATTTCTTGTAGATGTATATCACTGCTGCATCATTTTGGTTACTCTTATAAAACCTTGGCATTCAAAAGTTCTTTGAAAATCTTTCCTGCAATTTTTTTTTTCCATTTTAAACAGAAATGTAGGCCCAAATATCTACTTAATTCAGAAGTAAGGGTGCTCAAGCTGAGATTTCATGTAGAAATCTTGCCAGTTTTCTCCTTCCCAGGACAGATTAGTTACCTAAAGAGGATCCTCTTCCCAGAGATCCACCGAGCGGGCTGGGGATGCCACTCTTGTTCGTCACTGTCACTGGACTGCTTTTACTAGCTGGGAAGAGGTTCTGTGTTGGAGATGTTGGGGATTTGACAGGTTCAGCTGTTTTGGGTCGGGCTGAAAGATTCAGTGGCTGGGCTGCTTCATCCTACAAGAGTTTAATGTAAATAAGTATTAGGAAAAGACAAAAGAACACATCATTTTGCAAGCAGCAGTTACTTTACACCTCGAAGACAATACCACATTCTCTAGCAATAATAACAAAAGAAGCTAATTATCTGCCTCCTTTAAGATTCAATGAAAGGAAACCTCATTAATTTCTCTGTGTTATGCTCCTATTTACATTAACTATGTGGCTGGATCGTTCTTTTTGCCAAATTAAAATTTGAATTAGCTCACATTACAGCTTAATTTCCTAATGTGTTTTCAGAGATCTAAATTCACCTAGGGCATTTACAAAGAATTATTTAAAATTTCCAGCAGTTCAGTAATGCTTTTGCATGGGTTCTATTTGAAAAGTTCCTGGCACTATAAAAATAAGTTATGTAGCTTATTTTTAAATGTATTAGAAACTAAGGAATCAGAAGTAGTTCTATGAAAGAATCATTTGGAAACCCTGACAGTTCTTTGGCCCACATTTAATGCTGCTGCTAACTTACACGTTCCATGCATCTTATTTTGAGTGCATGTTTTGTTTTGTAAAATAATCTATGCTTAGATTATTTATTATTATTATGCTTTATCTTCCCCCATAATAAAAGATAAGAATTTCACTGAATTAAAATTCCTTGACTTACTATGGTAATGAATGCATACTATATGTATTTCAAAATATGTTTTATTTTCTACTATTTAATTTTGTATATTTTACAATATTTTATTACTCAAATGTCATGTATTTTTAACAGATTTATGTAAAATCAAGAATTTTTCTCACATAAATGCTGTTCTGCTTCTTGTTTGATACTTCTGTAATTATTTCTGTATTCTGTAGTTATTTCTGCTGCATTCAACCTTTAGTGTATCTGTATGTTTATTTGCATAAAGACAAGGAATATTTTTTAAGGCTATGTAAATCTAGTATCAGCACTTTTATATCTTTTGAAACTTTTCATATGTAATTACGGAAGAAATTCTCTCCGACATATATCTTGTTTCAGTGCTATAGGAGAATAAGTCCATCTAAGAAATATCTCAACTTTTGGAAGAAGACTCATTCAAGCAATTAATTTCTTTGATCAGGGTAGATATCATAATGTAACCTTCTTCCCATTCTTTGAGCTTATTACTTTTGCTTAATATGTTAAGTGAGACAGAGCACTTGGAAAATTGTGAAACAGTGATTTTCTGTAATTAAAGAGCCCAGTAAGACAGATCTCTCATTTAAAATATGCCCAAAGCAGAATTACGCTGGATATAAGAGAATATCATCCGTATTTTAAAACACTGCACTGATGACTTCAAAGCTTAGAAATATATGTCAGAATACAATAATACACTACATTATCTCCTCTTTTCCATTCTCCTTACTGTCAAGCAGTGATTTAGCAAAGTACATCTGATCGTACACAAGGCATTAAACAGGAAAATGTAACAAAGAGGTATTTATAATGCCATCATATCAGCAGTTTTAAACTGTTTCCATAAAGCTGCATGACATTTTTATTCTTCGTGACCTTGCAGTGTGCACAAATGTCCACACCTGTTCAGAGTCCAAGTGAAAGCAGAAACACAAAGGTATAAGGGACATAGTCCATTCTAGTGCTTTGTGGCCGCGTCTACATGCAAGCTGTGTCCTTGCACAGATACCAAGTGGCTTCAATAAATTTCTGTGAGAGTTCAGAGCCCCTTTCAGACTATGAAGTTTGCCAGACTAGGTACCGTGAGCATGTACACATACAAATCTACGCTACCATGTTCAATTTCTAAATAATCTTCTGCCTAGTACTGATACGATCATGTGAAAAAAAACTCTAAACACTGCCAGAACCTGTTTTTTGTACTTCATAGACAGCATTCTCATTTCTGCAAGGCAACTGAAAAGCTGGAAAACGTTCTGGTCACTGACTTAAAAAAGACCTATCATTACTTTTTGAAAGATCTGACTCCTGTAAAAGAATTCCATTAGTTCTATAAATAATGCATGTAGTATATACAAACAACTGTTTAAAAACAGAGAAAATATAGAGGACTTGTTGGGCAATGCATGACCATC
Source organism: Pygoscelis adeliae (assembly GCF_000699105.1). Taxonomy (NCBI): domain Eukaryota; kingdom Metazoa; phylum Chordata; class Aves; order Sphenisciformes; family Spheniscidae; genus Pygoscelis; species Pygoscelis adeliae. The sequence goes on along the minus strand of NW_008825156.1, from coordinate 4,523,781 downwards.
AAAACTGTCACGTCTTTTAAAGGTAACAATTTGCAAAGACAGCATATAGGTACTAGTTTATTAGAGTGCTTTTATACTAATAATTAATTTCTTCATTAGCCATTGGTATTTGTCCACACGAAGCACTTGTAATTTATCTTTAATATTTTCAATGCAATAGTGTGCTTAATAAAAATAAGAATAAAAAGACTTCTTTTTTATTAACATATATTTCAGTCCATTCAAGTTAAA